>NW_006408564.1:21128438-21129270 GCF_000296735.1 Chrysochloris asiatica | reverse complement strand
CAGCAAAGATCAAAAAAGCAGAGGACGACAAATGTTGGTGAGGATACGGAAAGACTGGGACCCTACTATATTGTTGGTGAGACTGCAAAATGGTCCAACCACTCTGGAAAGCAATATGGTGCTTCCTCAGAAGGTTGGAAATAGAAATACCTTATAATCCAGCAATTCCTCTACTTGGTATTTACCCACAAGAAATACGAGCCATAACATGAGTAGATATATGCACACCAATGTTCATAGCAGCACTATTTACAATAGCAAAAATATGGAGATAGGCAAAATGCCCATCAATTGAAGAATGAATAAACAAACTGTGGTACATGCACACAATGGAATACTATGCTACCTTGAAGAACAACAAGGAAGTTGCAAGCCACTGCATAACATGGATGAACCTTGAGGACATTAAACTGAGTGAAATCAGTCAGTCACAAAAGGAGAAATACTGCATAAGGCCATTATTGTAAAAGACTAAGAAAAAGAACCCATTCAAAAGGGGAGGGGAAAAAAAATCTGTATATATAATTGCTAATCACTGGAATATATGGGATGAGAGGAGGGAGGGAGGGAGGGGAAGATAGAGCACAGGGTACGGAATAAACACAGGAGAGCAAGGGTGCTGGGGGATGGGGGGGAGCTAGCAATACACAAGAAGGGGGAGGGGGGAAATAACTAGGCAGATGGGAGAACAGTTAGTCAGTTTCTCATGGGGCTGGTGGGATAGAGGTGAATGACGATGTATGTACAACCTTGGAATAACAGGGTTTCAGGATACCAGGACTGAGGCATGGATTGAAAGGGTAAAAGAGGGGAATAATGTTAGGATGCTTGG
>NW_006408564.1:21124506-21125792 GCF_000296735.1 Chrysochloris asiatica | reverse complement strand
ATATATATGTGTGTGTATATGTATATATGTGTGTGTATGTATATATGTGTGTATGTGTATATATATACATATATATATGTGTGTGTGTATATATGTGTGTGTATGTATATATATGTGTGTGTATGTATATATATGTATGTGTGTATGTATATGTATATATATGTGTGTGTATGTATATGTATATATATGTGTGTATGTATATATATATGTGTGTGTGTGTATATACATGTGTGTGTATGTATATATATGTGTGTGTATGTATATATATGTGTGTGTATGTATATATATATGTGTGTGTATGTATACATATATGTGTGTGCATGTATATATATGTGTGTGTGTATACATATATGTGTGTATGTATATATGTGTGTATGTATATATATGTGTGTGTATGTATATATATGTGTGTGTGTATGTATACATATATATGTGTGTGTGTATACATGTATATGTATGTGTGTGTGTATGTATATATGTATATATGTGTGTGTGTGTATGTATATATATATGTGTGTGTGTGTATGTGTGTGTGTGTGTGTGTATATATATGACTGTAAGGAGTCCTGGTGTAGCTCTGTCCACTGCACTTCTATACACACAGGAGTTGTTGCTGTTGTTTAGTGATGTTGAATCAGTCTTCACTCATGCACTCTGTACAGGGTTTCTAAGGAGCGGCTGGCTGGTGGTTTGAACTGCCAACCTTGCAGTTCCTAGAAAAATGGAATGAAAGGATCTTGAAGCCTTTCGTACACTTTAAAGGTGTAGATGTTATGGTATGTGAATTATATCTCAATTTTTTTTTTAAGTGAGCAATTTTTTTTTTTTTAAATGACATCAGAAACCCTTTTGTTTCTTCTAGCAAAGTCAAGTTTGGCCTCAGCTGACACATTCCACTACACTTATCAGGGACTGAGGTACAGTTAGAAGCATCTGCAATGTGTCCTGGACTCAAATTGCCTCCACCTACTTGCTGATGCCTGACATCCACTGTTGGAGTTGCATTCTTGAATACTTTGCTCTCAACTTACACATTCATGAGGCCATACCTATGACCAATCTTGTGTCTTAAAAAAGCACAATTAGAACAGAAAAATTTCTCCCCTCCATAGATTTCAGACTACATACGAGAGTGAGTAAAAAATTATCCACACTCTGGCTGTAGAATTTATTTTAATCAATTTTTAAAAAGACAAATACATCATTTTCAACATAATCTCCTTGCTTTCAATACAGTTTGTGATCTATCAACAAGGTTTCACATTCCTTTATTTAAAAATGTTTTA
>NW_006408564.1:21121934-21122960 GCF_000296735.1 Chrysochloris asiatica | reverse complement strand
TGAACTGGCAATCTTGCAGTTAGCTGTCTAGTACTTTTCTTACAGTGTCACTTCCAAAACCGGTCATCAGGTAGGCCTCCAAAGCTAGTAGAGGTTGGTGGCATGTCCTGAGTCACACAGGATTAGGGAGGGGGATCAGAGGGCCTAGTATGGTTTCTCTAGGCCCAGGCTGGAGACTCGGCTCCCAAATGTGCCCCTTGACAAGTTTAGGGATATTCTACCTTCAACCCTTACCGCCTGTGCAAATAGAACAACCAGATCTTGGTTTTAGTATTTTGTTTCAGTCTGATGGAATAGGACACTCTAAATGACAATCAAACTTCTCTATTTACCCGTTGACTCATCACCCTGTATATGCTGCCAATTTAATTTTTCCATGCACTCAGCACTTTCTGAAGTTATCTTGCTCATATATTTATTTGCCATAATGTACAGTGAGGGGTCCATGAGATATTGGAGGGTCCTTCTCTGTCACTGCTGTCTCCCCAAACCCTGGATTAATGCCTGGCACATAGTAGGCATCCAGTGAGTATTTCTGAAGTAAGGTTCCCAACCCTCAGCAATGCGCCTGTGTTCTAGACAAGTCTCTTCCAATGATCACCTCCAGACTCCGTCCTCCGTATTCTGAGAGTGTACCATGTCTTCCCTCTGAGCCTTTGCTTCTATGACCCCTACAGAGTAGGCTACGTAGCAACCCCCACCATCATAGTTGATTCAACCTGGCGTGAACACCTGTCCTATGGGAAGACATTTATAATTTCTTGCTTAGAAATTTGGATTTAGAACTCAGAGTTAATAGGAGTTGGTGCTTAAAATGAAAGGCTGGGTGTGGGGGGTGGGCAGGTCTTGCCTCAAGTATGATCAGGTTAAAGTAGGAGGAGTCAGTATGCAGCTAAAGAGCAGCATGGCATTAACTGTAGAGAGGGAGTGAGGAGAGAGAAAGAACGAATGACAGTCCAAACAATGACTTTGCTGATTTGAATATCCTCATTTTTCAGTCCCTTGCCTGTCCCTCCATAGGCCTGG
>NW_006408564.1:21119081-21120119 GCF_000296735.1 Chrysochloris asiatica | reverse complement strand
AGGCTCTTGTGCTTAGTTTCAGATTCAGGCAGTGCCAGGAGACGGTAAACATCTCACACAATGCTTCCTCTTACCGCAGAGCTTCTGAGAGCCTCAGACCAGGCTCGACCAGGCTCATCAGAGATCCCAATTGTGTTAGAGGACTCAGCTAAACTAAACACTCCTGGGGGATCTCATTTTCCTCTCTACTTATCTCACATTACTGACAGAAATGATAGAAATAACCTTGTCAGAGCTATAACAAAAAAAAAAAAATGAATGTCAATAAAACCCCAAGAACTCCCTCAGTGTTTTGGAAGCAAAAACTCCAGCTTCAGACAATCTTTGCTCAGAGGAAGACAAGATCAGGAGCTTGCTGGATTTTCATTGGGCTTTACAAGACTAAACTCAGCAAGGAGAAAGGAGAGAAGCTGCCAGAGACTTGGAAGCCCAAAATACCTCCCCACCCACTGATGGGGCCTGAAATTCCACCAGGAGACTTGCATTCTTGGCTGGAGACATTGTCTTTCATGACGCTATTTCTGGACCCAGATTGTGTTCATACCTGAAAACACAAGTCTATCTAAATGTGAAGTTGGTGTTTTCTGTAACTGTGTGTCTCAAAGAGAGGTCTGTGGACCACCTACATCAGAATTAAACATACCGATTACTGGGCCCCACCCAAGACTGGATGAATCAGTACTTTGGGCTGTGTGACCCAGGAACCTGCATTTTAAACAAGCACCCCTTATTTACATAAAGCTTGAATCAACCACTATTCTGTGCTCTTCTACTAGTAAGTCAGAATATACTATGAATGAGTCAGTGGTCCTAACACCTTATCCCTCTATGTCAGTAGTTCTTGACCTTGATCCTAATGACATTTTTGACCAGAAATATATTTTTTGGTTGTGGGGGGCTATCCTGTACATTGTAGGGTGCTTAAAAGCACCCCTGGCCTCTTTCCAATAGATGCCAGTAGCAACCCCTTCTCCTGAAAAAAAAAAAAAAAATGTCTCCAGAGATTGCTAAATGTTCTCTGGGGTCAAAGTCTCCCTC
>NW_006408564.1:21116250-21117628 GCF_000296735.1 Chrysochloris asiatica | reverse complement strand
CAGAACCCAGAAGAACAAGCCAGTGTAACTTGGCATGGTCACCTCTCACTTGTTATCTGGAGACAACAGGCAGGCTGGAGTGGTGGGATCAGGCTGACTTAGACTGAATTCTGTTTCTACATCTTTGCTGTGAGCATAATGATGGCAGAAAATGGATAAGTCATCTCCCTGTGCTCAACACACACGCTGACCCAAAGATGGGCACAGTAAAAACCTGCTGTATGAATGACGCAACACATTCATCCCTGTGACCCTCAATCAACCTCAGATTCCTCATCTGAAAAATAGGATAATAATAGGACCTTCTCCACGTGGTTGTTTACACATGTGACAGTATAAAAGAACACATGCAAAGTACATAGTACAATACAAAGTACAAACTAAATGCCTTCCACTGCCCTGAGCACCCCCACAGGATCCTGAAGGAAAGAGAGTATGAGCAGCTGGTTGCCAACATTGGTTTCCGTGATCCAAAAAGTCAGGTTGATCAAATCTAGTCCCAATAACTACGAAACTATCGAGATGGTTTTCTCAATGAATGGTGAAAATGAGATGCCCTTGCTTATTACTACACCTCATAGTTTTGCCTTGGTCTCAAATTCACTCTAATTGCATCTCTTCTACTTCTAGGCGCCACATTAACATATTTGTTAAATTCATACTTTTGTTATTACAAAAGCTCAACTGTGATCTTTAGTGCATGCAGTAGGATAAGCACTCGACCACAACATTGATTTGAGCCTCAAGGTTAGCAGTTCATACTCACCAGCTGCTCCTCAGACCCTAAATATGGTCGCTATGAGTTGGAACCTACCCAATGGTATTTAACAACAAGAACAATATAATGAAAGTTACCTTTGTACTTCAATTTACTCTGGCTTTGTAGCTTTGAGACAAGACTTCGACATAGCCCAAACGTCGATCTGTGGTTTTTGTACTGGTCTGTAAATTAAGGAGAAAGACTTCATATGTGGTCATCATCTTTTCAAATGCTTCTCCCCAGCCACAAAACTCAGTCATGTGCTAGAACATGACTTTGGATAATTATTTACCCTTCTGCATCTGTTTCATCATCAGCAAAACGGGATCATAATAGTCCTTAGGCAAAGAAGTGGTCAAGAGTTAGGCTACCCTACTGCATGGTCAGTTTGAACTGCAAGGTCGGCAGTTCAATCTCACCAGTCTCCTTAGAAACCCTATAGAGGGTCGCTGTAAGTCAAAACGAACTCCATGGCACTTAACAACAACAACATGGCAAAGGAAGCAGATATCACCAAGTCATACAGTTGGTTAAGAACATTCCCCCAAAAGAATAAAGAATACTCACACACACACAAACCCTAACAGAAGTCTTCTATGTTCATACTGACAAAAAAAA
>NW_006408564.1:21110146-21115975 GCF_000296735.1 Chrysochloris asiatica | reverse complement strand
GGGGGAAAAACACACCTTTTTCCTCAATGAGAGAAACCTGTAAGAGGTATGCCCATAGCAGATAATGTATCTTTACAATGAAGTTCCCTGTGTAAATATTCTCCATTTGCACATCTCTGCTCTCTATCCTGCACTGTGTGTTCAGGTCAGGCTCAGAGTTGTCCCTACCTGATTCCACTAGTCCAGATAATTATTCCCACCACTCAGTCCCCACCTTGATAGGTCCTAACAGAGACTGCATTCTAGGTTACAGCTTCTGTTGTGGGAGAGAAGTTGTCTCCTGAGGTGGTAACAGCTTCCATCTCAGGCTTCTCAGGTTTCTCAATCCTGCCCACATCTCTCCACAAAGTAAGTAAACTTGACTAGACGATCCTTGTGTTGGAATCCATTTCATAGTAGTGGGCTGGGTTTGGGTTTAGATTCTCCTTGGATCTCTGGTGTCCCAGTGGGTTAAACATTGGTCAGTTAAACAAAAATCAGTTGTGCCCACAAGCTACTCAGGAAAGCTTTACAGCCTTGGAAACCCTATGGATGATCAGTTCTGTTTTATAGGATTGTTGTTGTTAAGTGCTGTTGAATCTATTATGATTCATAGCGACCCTGGGTAGGGTTTCTAAGTCTTTAAATCTTTGCAGGAGCAGAAAGCCTCATCTTTCTCCCTGGGAGCAGCTTGTTGCCTCAAACCGCCAACCTTCTGGTTCACAGTCCAGTGCTTATCCTACGGAACCATGAGTCAAATTTACGTACCAACCACTAAAATCAATGATGAAAAAATTGAAGAATTCTATTAACTTTTTCAGTCTGAAATTGAACCAACATGCGATCAAAATGCATTGATAGCTACTGATGATTGGAATGTGAATGTTGGAAACAAAGAGGAAGGATCACTAGCTGGAAAATATGGTCTTGGAGATAGAAATGATGCTGGAGATCCCGTGATGGAGTTTTGTAGGACCAATGACTTATTCATTGAAAATACCATTTTTCAACAACATAAATGGTGATTATACATATGGACCTCACCAGATGGAACACACAACAATCAAACTGACTACATCTGTAGAAGGAGAAAATGGAGAATTTCAATGTCACTGACAAAAAAAAGTCCGGGACTGACTGTGGAACAGACTATTAATTGGTCATATGCAGTTTTATTATTTTCAATTTTAGGTTTTTTTCTTTTAACTGTTTATTGTGAATTGAGTGAAGGTAGGATTATAAGGTTTACTTTCAACCAATCATACGTTTTGTTTCATCTCAATGATTACACTCCCCTCCCTGCAACAACAGTTATCCTGCTTCCATCCTGAGGCTTCCCTTTTACACCTCACTTTATACAAAGGAACAAAAGCAAAAGTATTTGATGTACATATACAAAACAGAAACTATATGTTCATTTAAATGTTCAAAGGCCACATTTAGCAAGCCAGCCTCTTACCCATAGGCACACAGCCTTTCTCAGACCATGGACCTAGAGTACTCAGCTGCTCACATATCACTTTAATTAAGAAAAAAATAAAATAAGTCCAAGAGAGTAAAAATATGACTTTGAATAGATCCCACTTGAATTTAGAGACCATCTCAAGAATAGATTTGATGCATTAGACAGTAATGACCAAAGACCAGAGGAGTTGTGGGATGACATCAAGAATATTATACATGAAGAAAGCAAAAGGTCATTAAAAAAAAACAAGAAAGAAAGAAAAGACCAAAATGGAAGTCATAAAAGACTCTGAAACTTGCTATTTGTAAGGAAGAGAAAGTCTTGGCTTCAACAGCAGGCAGGTTTATTGAGAGTAAACCTGGGAGGGGGTACACTCTGAGTCACTAAAGGAGACCAATAGCCCATCTGTTCTCTTACAGACTGGGGTATTTAAGGCAGTGTGGTCTGGATACAGTTCTGGTGAGTTTACAATGGGCAGGAATATGGAGATTTATGGAGATTTTCCTGAAACCTACAATTTTTTTTTTTGGGGGGGGTGTCTCAAGGTGTAATAAAGACTTAAGCTTTCTGGAGACAGGAAGCTCAAGGAGGACTTTATTCAGTGCTAATGGGGTAGCTGCAATGCCATTTTGTTGATCAGGTGCAGGGTCTTTCATTCTAGACTGTTGGTGTTAGAGTGTGTCTCTTTGACTGCTTCCTGCTGATTTATGGGGTGTAGATGGGGTGAGTCTGTAACAGAAGAGCAGTTGCCACCTGATCTTTGCAATGACAGTGATTCGGCCTGCAAGAAATCTTTGGAAAGAATTTATTATACAAGGCAGGAATACAGCTCCCAGACAAAGGAGGAGTAGCGGTCCTACAAAGGGTAATAACCAAGGGAGGATATTTTGGTTGAGCCACGAGCTTGGAGAATTGTTGGAATTCAGCCTTGCTGCTTTTTCTTTTAATCTCTTGATACCATCATGGACTAGGCCTGATTTGTTTACACACACACACACACACACACACACACACACACACAACAGCATTCCTCATTGAGAAATATGCAGGTGCCTCCTTTTTCCGGCTGTAAGTCAGCCTACTGCTCTTCAATCTTGGAGGACTACTCCTGCTAGGGAGTCAATCTGATCTTGAATTTGGGATAGCTGTAGAGATATTCCATCTAAGCTTTCTTGTAGGGAGGAGGATAGGGCTGCTGAGACTGAAATTCCGGCTGCTCCAGCTCATACACCTGCTGCTATTCCTAGGCTGACAAGTAGGGGGATAAGTTGCAAGGCACGTGTGTTTTGGCTCAAGGGAGTGTTTATTGGGACTAATATAGGTTGATCTTCAAAAGAATAGGTTATGGGTGGGGATATGTATGCTAGGGTGCATGTACCAGTCCAATTAGTAGGTAAGGAAATGTAAAGGTTTGTTCCCTTGGTGAGGGTTAATACATCCTTGGATTTAGAAAGTTAAGAAATGTTGGGGCCTGTCTGCATGTGCTGCTCTTTCCCATGCTGACAGGAAGTTGCTAAGTGGGCTGCTCCTAAAGGTTGTAGGAAAATGGAGTTGGCAAGGCTGGAGTTGTGGCTTGTTTCTAGTGCTAACCTGTGGGTTTGAGTATGCAGAAACAGTTAATAATGTGACAGACTCTCCTGACTTGGGGGCCTATTGTCTTGAGGCACATGTTGAATAGTGGGTAATCAGTGGATGTGGGGTGTCTGGAGTCACAGTATTGTGAGGTTGTTGTAGATCCTATTGGTGGTGTGATATGAGAGGAGTGAAAAATCTTAGGGGGTAAGTGACTGAGGGGAAGCAGTTGAAGAGGGATTGTTTGAAGTTACAAACTTTGGGGGCTCCTGTTGTGGCGCTACAGGAGTTTATATATGTGGGTGGTGGGAGTTTTAGGGTTTGTGTCCAAGGGGTTTTGAAAGTTCCAACAGGAGAGTCTGATGAAAAACTGGGTCGGGTAATACACATGATAGGGTGGGATGTTAAATCTTGGGTCTTTCCTATTGGTCCTATGGCAGGTATTGCAGGGTACCGGAGGGGTTAGATGAATGTTTGGATACCCTGTAGGATGTTTTCAGCTTCTTCTGGCATGTTTGTGACAATCTGTTTAGAAGAGAATACTGGGCCTTTCTGGGGTTTTGAGAAAGCTAGGGAGACTTTGGTTTCTACCCATGTTCATAACGGGGCTGGAGTGGCTGAAAAAAGTGATGAGGTAGAGGCTAAACAAATTCAGCATGTATCAGTTAAGTGTCATGATAGAGCTTGGTATAAGAGGGAGGCTGAGAGGTCTATTAAATGTTGAACTGGTGACAGGTAAGGATTGGCTGGAACAGAATGAAGAGTAAAGAGAGTGAGAAGAGATTTGGGTGGGGGTGAAGGAGAGAAAAGTGCCTTGGAGCCATAATTCCTGGATCTGTTGTAAAAAATGAGTCAGGAGTTAGAAAGGGATAGTCTGGTATGCACAAGTCAGATAAGAGATCACTGATAAAGGTTGTAAACTGGGGAGTTATGAGACTCCTGTGGTGATGGAGGAAGTCAGGAGAGAAAATATGTATAAACAGCCATGGTCATCTGTGTCTGTTTGGGAGCTCTCAGTTGGAGGTAAAAGAGTAGCTAAATTAAGAGAGGGACTTTTTTTTTTTTTTTTAAGGTGATACATGGGTGTATAAGGATGGGATAAAGGTACTGAAGTCATGAGTCATAGATTGAAGAGAGTGTTTTGCAGCTAATCATATCTTATCTTATCTTGTAGGTTGTGTGAGGAGAAGATGGTTAATAATTGGTATAGGGTGAATTTTTGTGCCTCAGTAGTGAGGACTGCTGCACTGGCTAAGGTATTCATGCAGGCTGGCCATCATTGGTATACAGAGTCTAGTTGTTGGAGAGATAAGCTATAGGCAGTGGGGTATCCTCTGTTGTTTGTGCCAGGAGTCCTAGGGCTTGGTTATGTTTTGTGGTGACATAAAGAAAGAAGGCCTTATTATGATGAGGGATGTTGAGAGAAGGGGCTTCGGTTAATGCTTGTTTTAAGAAGTTAAAGACATTGATTGTGTCCCATAAATTAAGTATAATTTCTGGGGATTCTGTTTTTACAAGTTGGTATAGGGGTGTTGCAATTAGTGCAAAGTTTGGAACCCAGATGTGGAAATAGCCAGCCAGGCCTAGGAAAGACTGCAGTAGTGTTTTTGTTTTGGGAAGGGGAATGGGTTTTGCTAGTTTTTTCCCAATCTTGGATTCCTCTAGTGGTTGGTGTTAGGGAGAGGCCTAGGTTTCTTTGTTATTTGGGCTTTGTGTTTGGCTAACCCCACTGTGCTAGTTAGTTTAATAACTGGGTGGTATGCTGGAGGGAGAGGGACAAGAAGGGAGAGCATAACAATAAGTCATCAACATATTGGAGGATAATACTGGGCTTTAGGTTAAATGTGTTTAAGTCCTTTTGGAGGGTTTGGCCCAAATAATGGGGTGGTGGTGGTGGTGTGGGGGTGGAGGTGGGGTCTCCAGGTCACAGGGTCCTTCACTACTGAATGTAGAGAAGTCAAAGCAACTAGAAGAAATGAGGAAGTGAAAAAAACAACAGAAAATTTCAAAGAACTACTCAAGAAGACACAGTAAAATAATATAATGAAATGGGTAAACATCCAGGATTAGAAAACCAAAAGGAAAGAACATGATCAGCATTTTCTCAAGATAAAAGAACTGAAGAAAAAATTTAAGCCTCAGTTTGCAATATTGGGAGATGCTATGAACAAAATATTAAATGATACATGAAAAACAGAGAGAAGGAACACACAGAGTCACTGTACCAAATTTGATATTCAACCATTTCAAGAGGTAACATGTGATCAAGAACTGGTAGTACTGAGGGAAGACTTCTAAGCTGCACTGAAGGGACTGGTGAAAAACAAGCCTTCAGGAATTGACAGAACACAAATTAAAGTGTTTCAACAAGCTGATGCAGAGCTGGAGGTGCTCACTCATCGATGCCAAGAATTCTGGAAGATTGGCCAACCAATTAAAATAGATCCATATATGTGTCCATTCCAAAGAAAGGTGACCCAATGGAATACAGAAATCATGAACTATATCAGCAACATACATGCAACATTTTGCTGAAGCTATGTGAAAACAGTTGCAGCAGTACATTAACAGGGAGCTGCTAGAAATTCAAGCCTGGCTCAGAAGCGGTAGCTGAAAAAGGGATCTCATTGTTGACGTCAGCTACATCTTGGCTAAAAGCAGAGCTCATTGGAAAGATGTTTACTTGTGCTTTACTGACTATGAAAATGTCTTGACTATGTGGACCATAACAAACTATGAATAACATTATAAATGTGAGAAACGTTGTCTATACTGACAAACACTCAAGTAATCCAATCTGTACTCATTTTAGT
>NW_006408564.1:21106171-21108301 GCF_000296735.1 Chrysochloris asiatica | reverse complement strand
GCTGCCACACTTGAGTCCATCAATGATGCCACCTGGCTGATCCATCTCGTTGGGGGTCTTCCTCTTTTTCATTAGAGCTACCTTTTTTCAAAATTGTTTCCATTAAAGAAAAATGAAATACATTTTTTTTTAAATGTTTCCAGACTTCTTTTTTTTGTAAACAAGTAACTTAATATTTACATTTTACTCAGGCCAGTAAAAAAATGTGGGGAATATTTTTGGATTTAACTGTTTTTTATTGAATTTCTTTGAATATCATGTTGTTGATGTTAAATTTTGACTCATAACAACCCTCTATAGCATTTCCAAGGAATCACAGGTGAGTTTGAGCCACTGGCCTTGTGGTTAGCAGTCCAGTGCCTATCCTACACTACCACACCAGGATTCCTTAGCTATTATGTTGTTGTTGTAGTTTTTAACTGCTATTGCTTTGGTTCCAACTCATAGCAATCCTGTATAGGGTTTCCAAGGAGCAGCCAGTAAGTTTGAACCACCCACCTTGTGATTAGCAGTCCATTGCTTATTCTACAGCACCATACCAGGACTCCGACCTTGCTCATAGTGGCAGAGAAGTGAAATGAGATTGGGAATTCTCTCATCTCTATTTTCATCTGTAGCTGTTATATTGATCTAAGAGAACAGACAACATTTCTTCTAGCTGCCTCACTTTGGAAGACTAGAAATCTATGGCAATTGATGATGAGTATTTAAAAGAATATTAAAGATACAAGGCGTATTGGACAATCTGAATAGCACCAGGATTTGCAATGCCTGTTAAGCAAGAGACAAAAGGATTTGGAATACTGTATCCTACCAAGAATCATCTTATAATTGAA
Source organism: Chrysochloris asiatica (assembly GCF_000296735.1). Lineage (NCBI taxonomy): Eukaryota > Metazoa > Chordata > Mammalia > Afrosoricida > Chrysochloridae > Chrysochloris > Chrysochloris asiatica. The sequence goes on along the minus strand of NW_006408564.1, from coordinate 21,107,465 downwards.
GCCCCTGTCCTGTCTGAAGCTGCTCACAAATGTTGTTCTCACCAATCTTTGATTCCATAAATGCAATAGATATAAAAGTCACCTCAGAATCTGATACTGTACCTTTAAGATGATATGACCTCATTTGTCACCCATTATTCAATGTGCTCTAAAAGAATAAAATGTTTAACCTGCAAAAAACAAAAAATGGGAAACATCTATTCATGCAAAAAAGCATTTCTGTGATCTGGTGTCTTTACTTTCTCCTTTCAGATTATATGAGTTGATTCTTTCTCATGATCTTTGATACTTTTTAGGGAACACATGGAATATGTGGATTTTCTCCCTTGCTAATAGTCTCATGACCCATTAATACATTTTCTAAACCACTGATTTTATGGTAGTTTCCATGGGATTTAGCTTAGCATACTTCATATCTCTGGTTCACCAACTGCCTTCAGGGCTACAAAAATGTCTTGGCTTGGAATATAAACGCTACTTCTTTGACCTGACCTTCCCAACTTGTAGACAGAACTACGTAGTTTGTTAGAAAGTCTGATTCTTTCACCTGCACAATCCTTGTAAATGTTCTCCACGTTTTTCCTGGCCTCAGAACTTGATGACTACTAAAGATTCTGAATGCAGAAAGCATTGCAAGATGATTTCATGAAAAGGCATGAAACCACCTAGCAGTGATTGCAACAGTGTCGAAAATAGCCGTGTCTAGTGGTTTCCATGAGAGTATGCTCCATTATCACTCTAGTCTCAGAATCCTTTACTTCTAGGACTCGGGCCTCAGAAATCTACACTCTCTTTACATCTCAATAAGCAGTCTTTGGAACTGTGTTGACATTATTTTATGCTGCTGTAGGGTAAGCTGTGGACTGCTAAATGCCAGGTCGGTAGTTCAAATCACCAACCACTCTCAGAAACCCTACACAGGGTTGCTGTGAGTCAGAATGGACTGCAAGTCTGCACAACAACAATCACTTATCAGCAATAAAATGAAACAAAGTATATGATTTGGTGAATGAAAAACTGATGATCTGCCCTTTCACTCAATTCACAATAAAAACTTAAAACCAAAAAGTACTCTATGCACTCCATCTGGCCAGCTCTCAACTCAACATTCCAACGGACACTCTGTGTTCTCAGTTGTAGCAACACCTGGAACCCACATGAGAATTGCTTAGGAAATACCAGCATGCTGTGTTGTGTTCACCAAGAACCATGAATCCAGAGGTTGATATTGCTGAAAAGGTTTCACTGGTTTCATCCCAACATACAAACTCACATTTTTATTGATTTGTTGTTG
>NW_006408564.1:21100914-21102266 GCF_000296735.1 Chrysochloris asiatica | reverse complement strand
AAAAAAAAGAAGATACCCAAAGAGATGGATTGTCAAAGTGGCAGAAGCAAAGGGCTCAAGAGTAACAACAAATGTGAGGATGGCAAATGACAGGGAAGTTTTTCATTCTGTTGTGCATAGTGGTACTATGAATTGAAACCAATCTAATAACAACAACAAGGAGCTCTGGCAGTGTAGTGATTACGAATTGGGCGGAGAGCCGCAAGGTCAGCAGTTCAAAACTACCAGCTATTCCATGGGAGAAAGATGAGCCTCTCTGCTCCCATAAAGATTTACAGCCTCAGAAACCCTATGCAGGGTCGCTATGAGTCAGACCAACTCCACAGCACATAATAACAACAACGCAGTTACAGAAATAGTAGAGAGGGATTATGTGTACTTTTCATGTGCTTTCCTCCAATAGTGATATTTTACAAAACTACAGTGAAATAGGAGTCCTGGTGTGGCGCTGTGGGTTAATGTGCCAGATTGCAAAGCCATTTGAACTGCAAGATTGACGGTTCAAGCTCACCAGCTGCTCCTCGTAAACCCAATCCAGCGTAGCTATGGGTTGGAACCGACTCGATGGCACTTAACAACAAGAGTGAATTATTAATCTTAACTAGGAAATTGGCATTGACAGAATTCATCCATTTTATACTGATGTCAATGTTTTACATGTTGTCTTTGTGTGTGTGTGTTCTATTTATATACTGAAGTGTAACAATAGTTTCTTTTAGTCTTATAGCTTGTTGACTAGTAAGAACTTCCATAGAGATGGGAATACCACCAGAATAACCACAAGTAAATGGTTCCAAGCATAAGTCAAAAGAAAGAAACATGTCTAAACCAGTTACAGGGAACTAACTATCTGATACATGTTAATTAAACCATAACTTCTTCATTCTCTTGATTCCTTTCAGCACCAGGATTCTAAGGAGGGATGCCATACAATTTGTTTAATTTAGCAGCATACAGGAAGCTAAATAGCAAGACTTTTTCCTTTTTTATATCATTTGAGAACATGGAAAATTTTAAAGTTGACGAATGTTTCACTGTAGATATTCAGCATTAAAAATTTGCTTGTAAGATTGTTATTTATGAAGAAGACTTTCTAGTTCAGCCAGCTAATAAATGTAATTTGGAAATGGAATCTCAAATGAAGGAACAGACTTGGGGGGATGTTCCAGTTTTTTCTACAGAGTCTATCCCATGTATTAATTGAACTAATTTGAAGATTGTAGTGAATGTTCCTTTCTAAATTGCATTGGTCGCCATTTTGGATATCTTGTTTTGTCTGCTTGGTTTCCATTTCCTCATTTTCTTGCAGATGGATTTTCTTTTGAGGCACTGTGGTAGTGATGGTTATGTGC
>NW_006408564.1:21097798-21099009 GCF_000296735.1 Chrysochloris asiatica | reverse complement strand
TGTTTTATCACTTGCAACTCATTGGGAAGGAACAATGGCAAACAACATTTATTAAGTTATACTCAGGGCCATAAATTCTTAAGCTAATTTAGTATTTGTCCTCTCTCATCTGTTAGCATTCCTGCCTGCAGTAATTTGCCTGACCCACAGCTTTGGCTCTTAGTGCAAAAGTAACTCAAGTAGAGTAAATGAATAATACTGAGTACATTAAGGCTTCGGAAGGACCCTATAATGGTGTCTTTTAAATATATTATGCCTGTGGAACGCTGCAGCCAGCTATCTGTACTGCTTATTTAAGTTGTGTAATGAAATGGTTGGGGCCCTTACTGTTTATTTATGTGATGCAGACTGCCTTCCTCTAAATCCTAATTCAATCTTCAGTCTCTGTTTCTTAGGCTAGAAGCACTAATGACTGCAAAAGGAATGTTTGCTGCTTCAGATGATGCTATTAAAAGAAAATTGCTCCCAAAGAAATTCTTATAACCTGATGTGGGGGGAGAGCTAAGTCACTATAAATTATGGAAAAGAAACTGCCAATGTGTCTTGTTTTCTCTGTATTGAAGGCATTGTTTTATCCCAACTGTCAAGTAGAGCATACACCTATTTTGAAAAGCTTTTTACAGCTTTGAATTAAGAACAGTTGGAGAAATAGGAGATTGCATAATTAGGGAAGCTAACCACACTCTGCTTTGCAAGGCAAAGGCAGGGTTTTACCATAACCTTTTTATTCACAAATCCACAGTAGCACCAGTGGGGGTAGGTGCGACGGGGGAGGGCTGGGAGGTAGAGAAAGGCAACTGAATAACACACGGAAGAGAAACAAACAAGGAGATCACCGGTAACCGGGTTTGCGAGTAGTAAGAATCTCAAAAGGAGGAATTTTTTTCTCCTGGGGTCGAGAAAATAGAAGCCGCAGAGAGAGGGCGGGACACACTCCAATTTGTTTCAACTGAATAAACACAATCAATAAATTCACCATTGTTGACGCCAACTTTGATCTTACAAAAATCCCTTACAGGGTTGCTGTTTCTCGTTTCTATTAGTAACGATTTCAATGGACTCAAGAGTTCCCTGTAGTCTCAGTTCACATTAATCACGCAGAGAATTTGCCCGGAAAAACCAGCAGAGGGCGCGCACGATTAATGAGAGGGTTCTAAGTTTTAACAAAGCGGGATCTCTGGTAGTAAAGTGGTTGTGAGTGGGTCTGCGAA
>NW_006408564.1:21095992-21096533 GCF_000296735.1 Chrysochloris asiatica | reverse complement strand
CCTTCTAAAAAGTAGACGCTTATGTGCATTGAAAGAGGTTGCCAAAACAGTAGAAAGAGCGCCCACAAACTTGGAAAAATTTTTTTTTGCAATGACATATCAGATAAGGGATTCATCTCTAAAATTTATAGAACACTATAACACCTCTACAAGAAAAAGACAAACAACCTAATTCAACAGTGGGCACAGGTTTCTGGCAATTGGACGGACTAGGCAGACACACTACATAGATCCTCCACAACAAAGCTATGAGAGACCAAAGGAAACAGGCACAGATGACAATCCTGGAACCCTGAAGTTCAGAGGAAAGGTTAGAGAAGTGGACTTAGTGCTTGCTGGGAGGAGAAGCTGAGGAGTGACAGAGAGACAGACTGGTGAATTGCCACCCAGACACAGTGCAACCATCTTGGGATCAGCGTTGGGAACAGAAGGTGGTCTGGCAGAGCAGAAGAAGGTGTGATTCCTTCTCCCCTGCCCATACTTCCCTGGTGACAAGACATGTGGTCACCTCCCACCCTCATTCACTCCCAGCTCTCCAGGA
>NW_006408564.1:21090852-21092212 GCF_000296735.1 Chrysochloris asiatica | reverse complement strand
CAAAATGTTAACATTTATCAAATAAAGGTAAATACTGTTAACTGTTGGTATATGGAAGGAATTGCAATCATTGTAATGAAGCAAAGTGTATGATTTGTTGAATCTAAAACTGACAATCAAGTCTGCAAAACTTCACTCAATTTACAATAAAAAGTTAAAAAGAAAGAAAATTGGGCATAGGACATGAACAGACATTTCACCAAAGAAGACATTCAGGCAGACAACAAACATGTGAAGAAATGTTCAGATCATTAGCCATTGTTGTTATTTTTAAATGCCATCAATCATTCCGACTCATAGTGACCCTGTATACGGCTTCTGAGGAGCAGCTGGTGAGCTTGAATCTCCAACTTTAGGACTCAAACTGACCTTGAAGCACAGCACATTAACCTGTAGCTTGACACCAGGGAAATGCCAATCAAAACAACAATGAGATATCATTTCACACCAGCATTACCAGAAAGTTTTAAAAAACAAACAGAGAATAAACAAGATGGCGGATCGAGTAGAAGTGCAGTAAGGAGCTCCGTCAGCAACAACATAGAATACAGGACCAAGCAGGCTTAGGGTATGGTCCCAGAACTCTGAACCACATATAAAGGAATATTTAGAAGATTGGAAGGCTTACAGCTAGGGAAATTTGTAGCAGAAGCAAGACATGCATTGCTTTCTAAATTCAAGATTCTCAGCAGCTCCAGGAGTTGCCATCTTGGGTGAGACCAAGCGAGGGAAGGATCAGAGTGGCCAAAGACCCCTGACAGAACAGCAGAGATAAAGGTGTGGACATTCTTTTCTTTTGATACCCGTTCATTGGTCCCTTGCTGTCTGTGCACCTTCATTCTGGTGACTATAGGGGTGCCTGAGCTAGTGGATGCCCCAGCCCCACCCTCGGAGGGTTCTACTACGCATGTGCACAGACTTCCTCGAAACTTAGAGAGACAGTTTCCACTTAAAACCAAATGGCCACAGCCTGACCTGAACTGTTTATAACAAGAGAAAAGGCTGAATGGGGATTATGGAGTGGGACAGGCAGACAAAAAAGGAAATAGGCTGAAAATTAAATCCTAAGTTACATCACAATGACCAACAGTAGCATCTTGAAAATTTCCAAGAAGAATGAAAAGGGAAGACCATTTCCTGATCACATCTACCTGGAAGCAATCAGAAAGCATTAAAAATACCAAAATACACACCCATCTAAGTGTTAAGGCCACAGATAACCCCTGAATATGCCTAAAAAACAGAAGCAGATGACCATATCAGCACATGTCCAGAAAAAAGATAAAGTGACTGAGGCAAATGAGCTGGAAGGAGACCTACACTCCATACTGGAAGATGGGCAGGCTTTAGAAATGCCTGA
>NW_006408564.1:21088579-21090572 GCF_000296735.1 Chrysochloris asiatica | reverse complement strand
AATCACACAAGCCCACAGAGGAGATAGTTGAAGAGCTTCTGGAAGAAAATTTCTCTAACATCCTGAAAAGTGAAAAGATAAGCATTCAAGAAGCTCAACAAACCCCAGGATGGATAGACCCTAAAAGAAAATCACCAACTGTCTGTCAGTTTGTCATTCTGCAGTGTTGCATGTTTTGCTGTGATGCTGGAAGTTGTGCCTTGGGCCTTTCGAATACCAAAGGATCACTATGGTGGACAGATATCAGCAGAACTTTCAGACTAAGATGGACTAGAAAGAAAGTGATCTACATCTGAAAATTAACCCAAGGTCAGTGATCTAGCACTGGGTGGTGAATGTTGAGCGTGAAGGGGCCAGCTTTCCTGACGTGCAGGAAGGTGTATTAGAATTCCCAAACTTGCAGCTGATACCCATTTGACCTAGCTTGGATGGCCAGGGCTGAGCTGACTAGACCCTGACCAGACCCTGACCAGACCCTGACCAGATGTTGGATACTGTGAGCAAGTGTAAATTGCTACAATTTGAAGAACCGGACTTTCAAACATTTGCTCAAAATTCCAACTGAATGTACTGGAAGATTTTTCATATGCTTGTCTTCTCAGTGTACTAGGTTTAAAGGGATGGGCAATTTAGACATTGGCTATCAAAAATAGGGAGGACAATAAAGGATGTGCTGCACTGGATCGCAACGTTGGTTTGAACTGCAAGGTCAGTGGTTCAAACTCACTAGCCACTCCTTGGAAACCCAATACAGGGTCCCTGTAATTCTGAATTAATTGGACGGCAATAAATAAAGGATGAAGTGGATGGCTTACAAGCTTTCACGTGTGTGCTTAGTTTTATAATGGAGAGGGAGGATAATGTAGAACGACCAATGACTAGTTTTCCTCTTTTCCAGTTGGGTCTGGTGAAAAGGGCTGTGGGATAATGTTGATAAAAGATTATAATTCAATTGTGAGTAATTGTTAGCAGGAATAATTGGGATAGTCAAAACGAAAATTGTAGATGTATAACAAAAATGGGGAGCCGTTAATCTTTCATTTCAGGAACAGACGAACCCTAGATCATCAAGAAGTAGAGTATGAGTCGGAGTATGATATTCCTACCTAGAAAAGTAGCAACAGAAGAGGCGATGGCAGAGGAAGTGGCATGGAAAGTCAAAGCAACTTCAGGTTCTAGGCCCATGGAATAAGACAGGCTGTGTGCCTACAGGCAGAAGACTGGCTTGCAGAATGTACCATTTGAACATTTAAATGAACATCTATTTTTCATTTTGTATGTGTGCATCAAATATTTTTGCTTTGAAATATAAGATGTAGTTGGTAAAACACAGAGAGGAAGTAGGATAACTGTTGTTGCAGAGAGGGGATTATAATTACTCAGATGAAACAAAGTGTATGATTTGTTGAATGTAAAGCTGATGGTTTTCTCTGTAACCTTCACTCAATTCACAAGTTAAAAAAAATAAAAAAGGAGCCAACGAAAACCCTATGACTGCCCCCCTCTAAGACTGAAACTCAAAGGGAACACATAAGCAGGCATGTAAGACAGCTGGCGACCACATTGGTCTACTGGTGAGTGGAAGAGGGGAAAAGGCAGCAATGAAGAAATGGGCTGAGATCAACCACATTCCATAGACTCCCATTGACCCGGATATGAGAGAGACAAGAGAAAGGGCTCTTTGGTCCAAAGTGTGGTTAAGACCTGGGGACACCTAAGCCCATAGAAAAGGACAGAGCCACAGAGGGCTATAGCTAAAAGTGAAGCATCCAGCTGATACAAATTGAGGGGAGATGCACAAGAATGGCCAAACTTGCAGATAGCATCCATTTGACCTAGCCTCGATAGCTTGATAATCAGAACTCGACTAGAGGAAAATAAAAAAGAAAAGAAAACAAATTTTGATAAAGGAAATGGTGTAAATTGATAGAATTTGATGAACTTGACCTATATTCAAGGAGGTTATAGCTCAAAATACCAACAGCGAGAGAAG
>NW_006408564.1:21086650-21088479 GCF_000296735.1 Chrysochloris asiatica | reverse complement strand
TGGTGCAACTGCTGTGGAGAACAGTATGGTGCTTCCTCAGAAAGTTAGAAATAGAAATACTGTATGACCCAGTAATCCTTGTACTCAGCATATATCCACGAAAAAATACAAGTCAGGACTTAAGTAGATATATACACACTAACATTCACTGCAGCACTATTCAGAACAGCAAAAAAGATGGAGGCAGCCTAAATGTCCATCAGTGGGAGAATGGATAAACAAACTTTGGTACATACACACAGTAGAAACTATGAAACTTTGAAGAGTAAAAGTGAATCTGGGAAACACCTCATAACATGGATGAACCTTGAGGATATTATGTTGAGTAGAATTAGTCAATCACAAAAGGGCAAATACTGGAAAAACTTAAGAAAAGAGTTTCTTTCATACTAAAAAAGATTCTTAGATGGTTACTAGAGGTGAGAGAGTAATTCAGTGGCTAGAGGGTACATGGTAACTCAGCGATGGAGAGGACAATACACAAGAAGGGGGAAGGCAATATACAAGAAGAAGGAGGGTGGCAGAAGAAGGATGAACATAGGTGAAGACACATGGAGGTATGAATGAGCTATAAACAGTGATAAATATACAACCTTGGAACAACAGTGTTCTGTGTGTAGATACATGGACTGAGACATAGGCTGAATGGTTAAGGGAGGAAGAGTGGGATATACATATTATTTATATATTCCACAAATATATGAGTTTGACAGAGGATATTTATACATAAGCATTTACCTTTCTTGCAAACACAACTATGAATGTAGTAGAACATAAAGCAGATACGATTATTAAAACTTCTTAGGTACTGCCAAACATCTTAGGGCAATGATATTCTGTCATTGGGTGCTCAGGACCACAGTCTTGAGTAAGCATGGCCAATGGGCATAATGTAGTCCACAAAGACAGTGTTTTATATCCTACTTTGATGAGTAGCTTCTGGGATCTTAAAAGATTCTATGTGACCATCAAAGGTGCAGCTATTGGTCTCTTCTTGTACAGTAGAATGAATAACAGCTAGAAGAGACAAGGCTTAGAATCAATTAGTCCAATAGACTAATGGAGTATGTTAATATCAGTCCCCATGACTCTGAGACCAGAAGAACTAGATGGTGTCCAGCTACCACTACCAACTGCTCTGAAAGGCATTACATCAGAGGGTCCCAGACAGAGTGGGAGAAGATGTATAACAAAACTCAAATTTGTTTCATAAACAAAAACCAAAAAATCAGGTTACTGGTCAGAAAGAGATTGGAGGAACCTTAGACTATGGTCCTCATCCATCCTTCAGGTCTAGGAAGGAACTCATGCTCATGGCTCAATTTTCAGTCAAGCAATTGTTGTTGTTGTTAAGTGCCATTGAGTTGTTCCAACCCATAGAGGCCATGCACAGGGTTTTTGAGGAGTGACTGGTGAGCAGTACAGTGCTTTAACCCACACTGCCACACCAGAACTCCAGCCAAGCAATAGATAGATATATAGTGCGGACAATGACACTAGCAAGGTATGCTCACCATGGAATGGTCAATCATTCAAAATCAAAAGGGCAATATTTTTCTAAGGACAAAGTTGAGAAGGGATGGGAAGGAGGGTAAGATGCAAGAGGAACCAAAGAGAGGAAGTGGGGTAACTTGTTGCATGTAGAAGATTGCAATCAGTAAGAAACTGTACAATTTGTTGAATGCAAAACTGATGGCCTTGTCTGTAACTTTTTTAAAAAAAAAAGCTTTTTAAAAGCTTTTTTAAAAAAGTTACAGTGAAGGAGGCTTCCTGCGGAGCCTCTGCAATATATAAGACTATAGGTGGAAACCTGAACCACATCCAGAACT
>NW_006408564.1:21084765-21086550 GCF_000296735.1 Chrysochloris asiatica | reverse complement strand
GGTCAGCAGTTCGAAACTACCAGCTGTTCCGTGGGTGAAAGATGAGGCTTTCTGCTCCCGTAAAGATTTACAGCCTCGGAAACCCTGTACAGGGTCGCTGTGAGTCGGAACCGACTCCACGGCACATAACAACAACAAATATATATATATAAAATCCTACGACTCACAAAAGAATATTGCCTGATGTTTTGTTGCTGTTTAGTGCTATCGAGTCGGTTTCCAAGGAGCAACTGGTAAGTTTGAACTGTCAACCTTACAATTAGTAGTCCAGTGCTTATCCTATAGCTGCATAAGAGGACTGAAATAATGAGTTCCATATGTTAGAAAACACTCAAAATGACAATGGCATAAAAAATAGACCCAAGCATACTCATGTTTGTAAAGGTGGTGCAGGGCAGGGGAACGTTTTATTTTGTTGTACCTGGGGTCACCATGAGTTGGAGTAAATTTGATGTTAACTAACAACAGAGCATGTTGTTGTTGTTTAGTGCTGTCGAGTCGATTCCGACCCATAGTGACCCTATACTAGGTTTCCGAGGCTGTAAATCTTTACGGGAGCAGAAAGCTTCATTTTTCTCCCACAGAACAGCTGGTTGTTTCAAACTGCTGACCTTAAGGTTCGCAGCCCAATTTGTAATGACTACACTACCAGAGCACAGAAAAAAAGAATAAAAGTTAATGGAATTGAGAGTAATTACTTCTGGAGTTTCATACATGTGTGTATAGGGAGTGTTGGCACTTGGTGAATCATTTTTCTTTCTTCTTTTAAAATATTTCTATTTTTTAGATTTTTGTACAATGAACATATAATCACAGGGAAAAATAAAAGCCTCTAAATGACTGCATATATTTTATGTGTTCATATGCGTGCTTTCTTCTGTACTATATCATAGAAAATGTCCACGAGACTATACTAACTAGCATCACAGAAAGAAAGAAGAAAATGAATACTTCTTGAAACATCGGTACTAGAGATAATATTAAGAGTTGGGGATCAAAAGATAACTTAGACACACTCTGTGACCTTGGAAAATTTATAACAGCCTGGTGAATGCTGAAATAGTTCATTGTTTTCCCTGTCACAATACTCTATGAATTTCAAGGTTATAGTAGTATCTGTTTTTTTTATACAAGTAATTACTTTGGAGTTAGAAAAACATAAGGCAAGAATATGCTCAGCATTCGTCAAGCTGAAAGGACTGAAGAAGAACTGCAAACCTTGAATTGCCAAACTGAAGGCTTCTTTGGGCAAAATACTGAATGATGCAGAAAGCATCAGAGGAAGATGGAAGGAATACAAACAGTCACTGTACCAAAAATAAATGATTGATGTTTCAACATTTCCAGAGGTAACATTTTGTGAAGAACCAATGGTATTGAAGGAAGAACTCCAAGGTGCATTGAAAGCATTGGCAAAGATCAAGGCTCTGGGAATTGATGGAATATGAATTGAAATCTGTCAACAATGAATGTAATGCAGCACTGGAGGCACTCAGTCATCTATGCCGAGAAGTGTGCAAGACAACTACCCTTAACTGATCTGAAAAGATCCATATTTGTGCCCATTCCGAAGAGAGGTGACACAATGGAATGCAGAAATCATCAGACACTACCATGAATATCACATACAAGTAAAATTTTGCTGCACAAGGCCTTTTTAAGTGGTGAAGAGCAAAGATGTCAGCTTGAAGACTAAGGTGCGCCTGACCCAAGCCATGGTATTTTCAATAACCTCATATGCATGCGAAAGCTGGACAGTGAATAAGGAAGACCATAGAAGAATTG
>NW_006408564.1:21082252-21084390 GCF_000296735.1 Chrysochloris asiatica | reverse complement strand
ACCTAACAACAACAACATCAAGCCTTCTCAGAAGAATTCTGCAACAGTTTTGGCATTATCAAGGGATGTAAATAACGTTTCTTTTCAATGTTCTTTGAGTTCATAGAATAATGAGATCTCAAGAGGACAAGATGAGGGCTATGGGGTGGATGGGGTAAGGTTTCCCTTGCTAGCCACAAAAAATGAACAGGTACTTGGTTGTGATGGGGAAAACATTCCTCAGTGGAAATTTCCTTGCCTTTTTTTTATACCAATACAGATTTCACTTTTCTTAAAAGTTCACCATAAGCCCCTGATTGTCTTGTACCCTTCAAGAATATCTATCACAATGACCTATTTGGAATCTTAAAAACAGTTGCCACAACTTTCTGAGCTGACCTCTCTGCCTTGAATTTAACTGGTCCAGCAGATCCCTTTGAAAGTCACTGTTTTGACAGGACCTTGGTTTTCAAGGCACCCTAAAGAGACTAAGAAAAATGTACTCATGAAAGAACTTGTCTTTAGTGATCCACTGATCACAGAGACATGCTTAAGTGTATTTTGTCTGTAAGAAACTCATGTATATATGGACTAGAAGACTATTAGCAATAATTTTTAACTTACTCTTATATTCCGGATATTAAACAAGCTTTACAATTTGCAATAATTTTTTTCCCATTCTGGTATATTTCCACTTTCTTGACAATGTCCTTCACCGTAAAAAATGTTAAATTTTGATGAGGTTCAGTTTATCTATTTCTTAATTTTCTTGCTTGTCTTTTTGGTGTCATAGCTAAGACTCCATTGCCAAATTCAGGATAATGAAGATTTATCCCTTATGTTTTCTTTAAGAACTTCATGGTTTTAGGTCTTATTCTTAGGTTGTTGATCCATTTTCAGTACAAACATACATGGTGTGAGGTAGGGGTACAACTGGCATAAAGTGTCAATAGATTATAAAATCTATGACAATTTTTGGAAAATGTCAAAAATGAAATGGATCAATATCCTAGGCATTAGTGAGCTGAAACGGACTAGTATTGGCTATTTTCATTCTGAAAATCATATAATTAATATGCTGGAAATTACAAATTGAGGAGGGATGGCAAAACATTCATCATCAAAAAGAATAGCTCAAGATTGCTCTTGAAGTACAACACCATACATGATAGGCTAATATCCATGCACCTACAAGAAAAACCAGTTAATACTGATATTATTCAAATTTATGCACCAACTATTAAAGACAGTGATGATAAAATTGAAGAATTCTACCAACGTCTTCAGTCTGAAATTGATCAAGCATGTAAACAAGATGTATTGATAATTACTGATGATTGGAAACCCAAGGCTGGAAACAAAGAGGAAGGATCAGTTATTGGAAAATATCGCCATGGTGATAGAAATGATGCTGGAGATCATATAATAGAATTTTGCAAGCATAATGACTTCTTCATTCCAAATACCTTTTTTAAACAATGTAAAATAGGATTATTAACATGGACCTTATCAGATGGAATATATAGAAATCAAATTGATTATATCTGGAGACAGTGGAAGAGCACCATATCATAAGTCAAACCAAGGCCAGGGGCAGACTGTGGAATAGACCATCAATTGCTCATATGCCAGTTCAGGCTGAAGTTGAAGAAAATTGAAGCAAATCCACAAGAGCCAAAATATGACCTTGAACATATCCCACCTGAATTTAGAGATTATCTGAAGAACAGTTTTGATGCATTAAACACTATAAACCAAAGACCAGGAGAGTTGTGGGATGACATCAAAAACATCATACAGAAAGAAAACAAAAGGTCATTAAGAAGACAAGAAAGAAGAAAAAGACCAAAATTGATGTCAGAAGCGACTCTGACACTTGCTCTCCACAATAGAGATGCTAAACCAAATGGAAGAAATGAGAAGGTAGAAAAGCTGAACAGAAAATTTCAAAGGGCAGCTTGAGAAGGAAAGATCAAATGTTATAACAGACTGTGCAAAGACCTGAAATCAGAAAACCAAAAGGGAAGAACCCACTAAGCATTTCTCAAACTGAAGGAGCTGAAGAAAAAATCCAAGCCTCAACTTCCAATATTGAAGGATTCTAGTTATATGAAGAAAAACATGACATCAGGATTGGAGGAAGACTCATTTACAACATG
>NW_006408564.1:21075329-21078689 GCF_000296735.1 Chrysochloris asiatica | reverse complement strand
TTACAGATTTATATACTACTTTGCATGAGAATCAGAAAAACAAAATCATCTATCTTTAATTATAGATTAACAAGACGTTAGCTTGATCACAATACTATTGGCATAACAACTGAGAACAGGGACCTTATCATACAAAGGACATGAATCAGGAACAGTTCGCTACAGTGATCACAATCACGGTACTAAATCCCTACTTGTGATTCTCCGGGTAAGGTCCATGTCGTCTTGGCCCATTGTTTATGGCTAGCAAGGCTTTCCTTGTATTTCTCACCAAGGCTTTCTTTGGGTTTGAGAACCACTGCTGGGCAGGCTTCACACAGTCTCCTTTTCTCCTACAACTGAGGACTCTAGATTTATGGGAAGAGAGGTACTAAGAGCTGGTGGCCAGGAGGCCAACTTGCAGAATGTGCCCTTGGGCTATGTAAATTTTTATAAACACCTGAGTGGGGGTTTTTTTAGTTGTTTTTTGTTTTGTTTTTTTAAAGGCTGAAGTGGATAGAGAGAAATACTGCTAACTGATGGTACATGGGGGGGATTATAATCATTGTAATGAAATAAGGTATATGATTTGTTGAATGTAAAACTGATTATCTGCCCTGTAAACTTTCACTCAATCCACAATAAAACCTTTAAAAAAAACAATTACAAACATCTGGATATTTCTTTCTTGCCTACTTACAGTAATTATCCAAATCCTTCACTTCTAAAGTAATAATTCTTCTGGTTTTAAAGAACACTGATATATTTTGCTTGCTTTTGAACTTTATACTGGAATTATATTTTGTATCATCTGTTAGTTCTTAACAATCTATTGATGGCATTTATGTATCTTATTGCTTGTAGCTGTTAATTCATTTCTTACTACTGTGTAGTACTTTACTGTATGCAATATACCACAATCTATCCATCCCACCACTGAGAGATACTTGAGAAGTTGCTGGGGTGGGGGTGGGGGTCCTAGGATAATAGTGCTATGAACATTTTAGCACATCAGTTTCATATATTTGGGAATGCATTTCTGTTGAGTCATGATAGAGCTGCTCTTGCTTGTTAATCTATTAACTTGGTCACATCTGTTCAAATTTTGGTTCAACTGTATTTTGCACATTGGGAGATCTGCCTGCTGAGCTTAATTGACAATTGATAGATTTTCCAAATGAGTACACAATGATTCAGCATTGAAATGAAAAGCTATTAGGTATACAGTTTTTGGGGACATAGAAACAGTGTAGTGGGGTGCAAATGATGCTATTGAAATAAATCTTCATCCAAGAAGGAATGAGTGCAACTCCTCTAAGTGTTCTGTAGAAGGAACCTAAGAAAGAAAGAAGCCCACAAGGAGATGAAGCTGCCAATTAAACTTGATTTCATACTGTTTCTGAGATATGTGCAAAAGCATTGCCTGTCACACACAAAGCCATGCAACTAATGGCAGGAGACATGTCCAAATCCCTTGTAAAAGACAAGAGGAATTTCAAAGCAGTGAGAAACTGATGCATCTGATTCATGTGTCATGCAGGACTGCCATTAAGGCTTTATGTCATAGTTTAATTGGTGCCATTTTTCTTCTTTCTCAGAGGTAGGTAAGTAACACTGCATCTAACAATGGTGTTCTATATTTGATGACATATGGTAATTATAATGATAATATTAAAATCATAATTTATTATTCAAGCACTGTTACCAGCAATTTGCAAACACTCTGTAATTTAATCTTCATAGCAGCCCAATTGGTAGGTAATATTTTTAATCCTGAAAAAAGTAGGTACCAGTATGAAAATACATTGGAATCCTGGTGTGATGCTGTAGGATAAGCATCGGACTGCTAAACCCAAAGTCATGCTTCAAACCCATCAGATGCTCCTCAGAAACTCTACACTGGGTCACTGTGAGCCAGAACCAACTCGATGACACTCAACAACAACAACGACAACAACACAAAGCTACATTTGTAAGTGACAGAGGTGGAACTTAACTCCAGATACATGCAACTTATTGAATGTTGGCTTTGTCCAGTGTAGGGAGGTGTGCGGCTATACAGCTACTCAGCCAGGTGGAGAAATTCTATTGAGGTGAGGAGGGGCATGAAGATCCCTTTGACATCATGTCTAGGCCATGTTCTTTACTCTAAAGCTACCATCCTGGTTTGAACTCTCATAATCAGTTACTTGTATTAGGTGTAATCATTTCCTTCTGAGTCTCTCTGCTTCCAACATTATTCTCACTGTATATCATTCAGTCAAATTCCAACTCATAGAAACCCCAAGTGACAAAGTAGAACTTACACAGAGGGTGTTCTAAGTTGAATCATTACAAAAGGGGCTCTCCTTCAATGGTTAAGTTACTCTTGTAGGGTAGTGGTTACGAATTGGGCTGCTAATTTCACAGTCAGCAGTTTGAAACTACCAGCTGTCTTGCTGGAGAAAGATGAGGCTTTCTGCTCTCATAAAGATTTACAGCCTCGGAAACCCTATGCAGGGTCGCTATGAATCGGAAAAGACTCCATGGCACATGACAACAACAGCAACAACATCGATGGTTAAGGGCTTGAGAGCAGATGGCTTGGTCTTTGCTCTTGCAGAATCAGTGTGGGATTTGAATCACTGACCTTTTGATCAGCACCCAAGCACTTAACCATCACACCAACCAGGGTTTCTCACTTCCAACATCGTAGCTGTTGAGTGACAGTGAGTCCGTTCTGACTCTCAGTAACCCTGTATTGGGTTTCCAAGGCGTGGCTGATGGATTTGAACTTCCAATAGTGTGGTGAGCACTCCAGTGATTATTCTACAGTGCCACACCAGGACTTCTACCATTACCCCTCCTACAAGCTGTTCTTCACACAGCTGCTAGAAATGAGCATTTAAACATAAGTTGGAACTTGTTGTTTCTAGAGGATGTACTCCAATGTACTCAGTGGAAGAAATGCTGAAATCTACATGGTCCTACCAGTCTCATATCATGTGACCCTGTGGAACCCTCTGACTTTCTCTCTTATTCCTCCCCTTCTTCATTTGGTGATAGCTGTACTGGCCTCTGTATAGGCCCATCCTTGAGGCCATTCTCAGTCTGTGTTCCTAGGAACTGACCTGAAGACAAGGATTTGAGTGCAAACGGTAAATTTGGGGATTGAAGAAAACATAGATCAAGAATTGGGAAAGGAAAGTTCTGGAAAAAGATGGCGGATCGGGTGGAAGTGTAGTGACGAGCTCTCCCGAGAACAACACAGAATACAGGACCAAGAAGGCTCAGGCAATGGTCCCAGTACTCTGAACCACATATAAAGGAATATTTAGAAGGTTGGAAGACTTACAGCTGGGGAGTTTGTGGCAGAAGCAAGAAATCCATTGCTTCCTGGTT
>NW_006408564.1:21057234-21068501 GCF_000296735.1 Chrysochloris asiatica | reverse complement strand
AAAAAAAAAAAAAAAATTGGGAAAGGAAAGCCTGCTTTAAAAAGGTGTGTGGGTAAACTAGTTCCCACTGTGGGCAACTGATCTTAACCACACTAAAAAAGTCTGGGAGTCATTGTAAAACATGCACTGTAGTGTTAGCTCTCCAGGGAGGTCAGGGGGTTTATGTATTTATATATCAACTCTCACATGAGCCCCCATCATCGTTAATTCTCAGAATTGCCAGGCAGACCTGTCTGTGGGTAGAGAAGAATCCAGTGCCAAAAGAACACCCACAGGTTAAACAGCTGCAGATGCTGGCAATTTGACACAGGCAGTCAGTAAAATGGTAAATCTCCAGGGCTATAGGTCACACTGTAAGCTCCTGCTTTTGCTGTTCCCTCTGTCTGGAACATTCTTCTCTTAGATATTCACAAACTCTATCTTCAGGTCTTGCTCTAGTGACTTCTTATCAAGGCCTTTCCTGATTACCTTTAAAAAATTGCCTGACATCCCATAACACACAGAGATATTGATTGTCTTTCAGCTCCCACGAAATAGAGGTAGCACAAGGGAACTGTGGTCTATTTTATTCACTGCTTTTATCCCAATAACTAGTAGATGCCTAAACATAGTAGGAGTTCAATAGTTATTGAATGAAAGGTCATTTAAAAAAATCCCTATTTGACTTGTATATCTATTTGTTTCAAAACTCATCTGTCAGTCTGTTGTACAGTGGTGGCTTGCATGTTGCTGTGATTCAAGAAGCTTGCCATGGGTTTTTTAAACACCAGCAGGGTCACCCACAGTGGACAGGTTTCAGCAGAACTGAAATGTGCCCTTAGGTTGTTTAAATTACTATATATTTCTGAGTGTTTTTGTGTACATCCTCCCACCCACCCACCCCACCCCCCAAAAAACCAGAGGGAATACAAGCAAATACTGTTGAATGATACGCTGAAGTGATTGTAATCATTGCAATGAAACGATGGTGTAAAGCTGATGTTCTCCCATGTAAACTATCACTCAGGGTCAAAAAAAAAAGAAGACAAGAAAGAAGGAAAAGACCAAAATGGATGTCAGAAGAGACTCTGACACTTGTTCACCAGTGTAGAGAATCTAAAGCAAATGGAAAAAAATGATGAGGTAAAAGAGGTGAACAGAAAATTTCAAAGAGCAGCTCAAGAAGACAAAGTCAAATATTATAACAGAATGTGCACAAACCTGGAATTAGAAAACCAAAAGGGAAGAAGAATACACTAAGCATTTCTCTTGCTGAGGGGACAGAAGGAAAAATTCAAGCCTCAACTTGAAATATTGTAGGATAATGGGTAAAATATTAAATGATGCAGAAACCATCAAAAGAAAATGGAAGTAATATACAGTGTCACTGCACCAAAAGGAAGTGTTTGATGTTTAACTATTTCAAAAGGTAAAATATGATCAAGAGTCAATGGTACTGAAGGAAGAACTCCAAGGTGCATTGAAGGCATTGGCAAAGAACAAGGCACCAGAAATTGATGAGATACAAATGGAAATCTTTCAACAAACTGATGCAGCACTGGAGGCACTCACTTATCTACCAAGAAATTTGGAAGAAAACTACCTGACCAACTGATTGGAGGAGATTCATTTGTGCCCATTCCAAAGAAAGATGACTCAGCAGAATGCAGAAATCATCAGACAATATCATTAGTGTCTCATGCAAGTAAAATTTTGCTAAAGATAATATAAAAATAATTACAACCATACACTGACATTGAACTTTCAGAGCTTCCAACTGGATTCAGAAGAGGATATGGAATGAGGAATATCATTGTCGATGTCTGATGAATCTAGGCTGAAAGCAGATAATGTTGTTGTTGTTAAAGTACCACGGAGTCGGTTCTGACTCACAGCGACCCTGCACAGAGTTTCTGAGGCTATAAATCTTTACCAGAGCAGAACGCCTCAGCGTTCTCCCACCGAACCGCTGGTAGTTTCGAACTGCTGACCTTGAGGTTGGCAGCCTGACTCGTAACCACTACACTACCATAGCTCCCCAGAAGGATATTTACCTGTGCTTTATTGATGACACAAGGCCTTTATTGTGGGGATCATGACAAGCTATGGACAACATTGCAGAAAATGAGTATTCCAGAACACTTAATTGTGTTCATGAGGAACCTGTACATAGACCAAGAGGCAGTTGTTCAATAGAACAAGAGAACACTGCACCAAACAGTTTAAAATTAGAAAAGGTGTGCACTAGAGTTACATTCTTTCACCATAATTATTCTATCCGTATGCTAAGCAAATAACCCGAGAAGTTGGATTATGTTAAGAAGAATGTGGCATGAGGACTGGAGACTCATTAACAACCTGCGATATGTAGATGGTACAACTTTGTTTGCCAGTAGTTAAGAGGACTTAAAAAACATACTGATAAAGATCAAAGACTACAGCCTTCATAATAGGTTGCACCTCTATGTAAAGACAACGAAACACCCACCACTCAACCAATAAATAGTCTCCATATAAATGGAGAAAAGATTGAAGTTGTCAAAGACTTCATTTTGCTCAACCAGTAACACTCATGGAAGTAACAGTCAAGATATCAAGTCATGTATTGCATTGGGCAAATCTGTTGCACAAGACCTCTTTAAAGTGTTTAAGAGCAAATATGTCACTTTTAGGACTAACGTGCATCTCACCCAAGCCACGGTACTTTCAAAAACCTCATATGTATGTGAAAGTTGAACAGTTAATAAGGAAGACCGTAAAAGAATTGATGCACTTGAGTTATAGTGTTGGAGAAGAATGTTAAAAGTACCATGAACTGCCAAAATAACAAAACAATTTGTGTTAGAATAAGTACAGCCAGAATGTTCCTTGTAAGCCAGGTTGGCCAGTCTTCATCTATCATACTTCAGACATATTATCAGACATATTATCCATCCCTGGAGAAGAATATCATGTTTGGTAAAGTGGAGTTTTGAAGAAAAAGAGAAAGAGCCCCAATGAGATGGAATGGTAGAGTGGCAGTAGCAGTCGGCTCAAACATAGTAACGATTGTGAGGTTGGCTCCCTACCCAGCAGTGTTTCGTCTGTTGTGCACAGAGCGCTATGAGTCTGTAATGGCTGGATGGCACCTAACAACAACAACAAACAACATTTATTTGTCTATTGACTTTTACAAGCAGTCTTCTGAGTTCAATTTCTAAATCTATCATTAATTCAAGTTGTACGTAAGTAAGAACAGTTAGGTGCAGTTTGTATCTGTAAATTTACTCAACTGTCATATTGTTGTTAGGTTTCATACAGTCAGTTCTGACTCGTAGTGACACTATACATAACAGAACGAAACACTGCCCAGTCCTGAACCATCCTCACAATTGTTATGTTTGAGTCCCTTGCTGCTACTACTGTTCCCATCCATCTTGGTCAGTGTTTTCCTCTTTTTCTCTGACTCTCCACTCTATCTTCCTATGAATAAAAAACATTAAAGAGACATTTCCAGATACACTAAAACAACGTAAACATAATAATAAAGTAACATTAATAGTACAGGAGTCCTGGTGTAGAGCTATATAGACTACGTACTGGACAGCTAACCAAAAGGTTGGTGATTCAAGCCTATCAACTATTCCTGGAATAGTTGGGTAAATATGAGTTAGAGTGGACTCAACAGTACTTAGCTACAATCACAATAATTAACACATGGCAGCTTCAAAATGTTTGTGGAAAAATGGAATCTAAAGATAATGGAATTTTTTCATGAACTTTTTGAAGCTTCCTAATATAGCAAAAAGGAGTCTTGTTAGCATAGTGGGTTATGCATTGGGCTTCTAACAGAGCATTATTGTTGTTGTTAAATGCTGTCGAGTCAATTCTGACCCATAGCGACCCTGTATAGGGTTTTCAAGGAGCAGCTGGTGCGCTTGAACCACTGACCTTGCAGTTCAAACAGCTTTGCAGTCTGGCACATTAACCTACAGTGCCACACCAGAACTCCTAACTGAAAGTTGTTGTTGTTAGGTGCCTTTGAGATGGTTCCGACTCATAGTGACCTTATGCACAGCAGAATGAAACACTGCCCGATCCTGGGCCAACCTCACTACTGTTGTCATGCTTGTATCCATCAATTCTGCCACTTGGCCAATCCATCTCATTGGGGATCTTCCTCTTTTTCTCTGGCCCTTCACCTTACCAAACATGATATCTTTCTCCAGCGACTGGTTGGTCACTCCTGACAATATGTCCAAAGTATTCACCAATGGCTCTGTGGAGAAAGATGAGGTTTCCCATACCCGTAAAGATTTATAGCTTCAGAAACCCCATGCAGGGTCACTGTGAGTCAGAACCAAATGAATGGCACACAACATCAGCAGCGATGTAGCAAAGTAGAACCTATTTGTTATGACAAACCACTGTAAGGACCTTGAATTTTAAATATAATAGGCTTTATGGGGACTGAACTACTGGTTATTCATACTGAACTACAGGAAGTCTGATGTTCATAATCTGGGGACAGTTTGTGATCTCAAGGGTTTTAATACATTTTTTATGACTGTGGATATACTTAAATGCCCCTTTCTCCCTCTCATCCACAAATGTTGATTGTCCACCATGTATCAATTACTATTCAGAGCACTAAGAAGACCACAGCATATCAACTATGAATGATTTCTGCCTCAAAGTGACGGAAGTACCAAAAAAATGCTTTCATTCAACTACAGGTTTGATTTTTCTCAGGTAACTAGAAATCCAGAATTAGGCAGTCCAATGCTTGTACAGGGGCTCTAATGGCCACCAGCTACCCTGTTTCCTTCTATCTTCTGTGGTTCCAAGATGGCTGCTCCAACTCGGTAGTGTCTGCACCCAGGCAGGAAGGAAGGAATGGTATAGGGCAAATGAGGTTCCAGAGGATTTCTCATTCTATGGTTATACTTTCCCCAAAAGCTCTGCACAGCAGCACTTTCTTCCATCACTTTGCCTGTGTTGCGGTTAACCCTAACAGCATTTTTGTTGGTTGGTGTTTGTTTCCTTTGGTGGGCTCTTTACTTCTCTGAATAAAATTGGGGAAAGGGCACAATCACAAGTATGTTGAGTATGCAACTAGCAATTGGTGTAATAGGACTCATACGAAGCATGCTCTCTTTAAGCTGCCATTGTAGTGCAGGCAAACAGAAAATAAGACAGCAAAGAAACACCTACTTAGACAGATGTTTGTTTCTGTTGGTTGCCATGGAGTTAATTTCAATTCATGAGGAAGCTCTGTGTGCAGAGTAGTTCTGCTCCATACGGTTTTCAAGGCTGTGACCTTTTAGAACCAGATCACCAGGTCTATTCTCTGAGGAACTTCTGGGTGCTTTGAACCTCTAGTCTTTTGATGAAAAAAAAAAAAGTCAGATAACTTCATTGCTTCATCAGGGAGATATCATACAATGTCGTGCAGAATGTTAAAATCAGGTGAAGAATTAGAGAGTGCACAGGTTCTGCCTTATATGTGGAAGTCAGGGGAGCAACTCTCCTAAGAAGTAAGATTAGACCTGAATTCTGAATGACGAAACGAAGATGACCTTGCCAAGATCAATTGCAATTTTCCTGATCATATTTTAGCTATAATTTAATGTGGGACACGAAAGTAGTATACCCATGTCTGCCTAGTTCTATAAAATCCAGCCTTCAAGATGTGGAATAAATATCATCCTTATTTTTTCCTAAACGTTCTCTCAAAGTTGTGATAAGGACTTTTCCTCTTCTAATTCTTTTTATCTTTTCTTTTTTCTTCTTCTCTCCTTTACCCACATTGTAAACATTGAAGTTGTTTCTTAAAAATAAAGGTAAACAATCATGAAGTGGAGTAGCAGAAGGGAGTTTTTTGTCATTGCTGTTTGTTGTTTTAAACCAGGCAAAACCTAATGCCAGATCATATTTTTCAGAGAGATGGTCAAATATGGGTCATTTATAAGATAGGGAGTAATTCTAAGGAAATTCTCTTCACCTCAAAAACTACTCTGATAAATACGTGTATTAAAAATAACAACAACAACAGCAATAATAAAAAAACTGCCATCACGATGATTCTGACGCATAGCTGTCCTAGGTACGGTTTCAGAGACTGTAAATCTGTACAGGTGCAGACAGGCTCATCTTTCTCCCACAGAGCTGCTGGTGAGTTTGAACTGCAACCTTGCTTTTGGTTACCAGCTTAACACCTAACCCACAGTGCCTCAGTAGACCACTTGTTGTTGTTAAGTGCCAATGAGTCAGTTTCCACCCACAGGGACCCTGTGTAGGGTTTCCAAGGAATGGCTGGTGGTTTTGAACTGCTTACCTTTTGGTTAGTAGTGAGTGCAGTGCTTATCTACAATGCCATACTAGGACTCCCAGTTGACCACTTACGGTCATTAACCGTCAACAATCAGTTTCAACTCATAGAGACCCTGTATACTGTTTCCAAGGAACAGCTGGTGGGTTTGAATTGCTAATCTTGGGGTTAGCAGTCCAGTGCTTATCCTATAGTGCCACACCAGAACTCCAGTTGATCACTGTTGTTGTTAAGTGCCTTCAAATCGAATGCTTATCCTACAGCATCATACAAGGACTCCTACTTGTGTAAGTGCCACTGAGTTGGCTCCCACTAACAGTGACCCCCTATATGGTTTTCAAAGAGCAGCTCGTGGGTTTGAACTACTGACCTTGAGGTTTGCATTCCAGTGCTGATCCTACAGTGCCCCATCAGGAGTCCAGTTGTCTACCATTGTTGTTAAGTGCCATTTAGTAGGTCACTCACAGTGACTCTGTCCAGGAATTGGCTGGGGAGTTTGATCAGCCAAACTTGCAGATCAAACTGACCTTGCTAGAGCTCCTAAAAATCCTGGCTAGAACAAAATCAGCAGGTGGATTTAAGCCCACTTTTAAGAAAATCAACAAGGAAGAGGCTGGATAAATGTCATTGAACACAGTGGATGTAATGCTATATTAGTTTAAATTTACCAGTGACTTTCTATGCTTCGTATAGAAATATTTCAAACATTTCCCTTTACATTTTTTGTGTTTAAGTTGCAGTGGCATATAGTAGATACTCATTTACATATATTACATATGTAAATTTCAATGTTTGCTGTTAACCATTCACAAGTGGAAAGGAAGAAGGGCTAGAATATTAAAATCAATGTTTGTGCTGAGATTACAACTTTAGATATTTAGAAGTCTATTTTAGCAGATTTCTGTCCAGTTAGGAAACAAAACAGGGACAACTAGCTTGACTTTGTCTCTTTATCTGTTGCCATTTAAACACAGATATCCTGTTGCGATAACCTTTGACATGTTATTACAGGGCCTTGGTAAATAATAACTGCCCTCTTTTTTTGTAATGTCACTCCTGGTTCAACAGTGCCATTAATTACTGAACAAAGAAGGTGACGTGTCTGTGAATAAAAGGAAATGTTATTTGGACTTCTTTTCTTTGTTCACTAAATTTATTTGAGGGTCTGGGTAGTTTAAATGGCTGAAAAACAATCATTGAGCTGTTGGTCTGTCCTGAGAATACCCACGTGAAAAATAGGAACCATTCAATTCAGAGCCAGTGGCAAAATGTTAGCGTCTTCCAGGAATTCACTGGAATTCTGAGTTTGACTTACCATGAAATTAAGGAGTCAACTTTCAAATACCCTCAAGCAACTTTGATTGCTTAGAAAACGGGGCTTTGTCTTTTTTTTTTTTTTTCCTTTACTATATAATATAGCATTTAAGTGTTTAAGTGTTTAAGAACTTGAAAAAGATGGCAATAAAATCATTAAAAATGACCATGTGAATCACATTGAAGAAAGCCTTAAAAATTGCTTTACGATATATTTTAATATTTGTATTTAGAACTTTTATCATATGTACCTTTGAAAATAAAAATTTGACAGTTCTTTTAAAATAAGAGAAATCCTAGATTCAACTTATTCAAAAATTACTAAAAATTGTTTTAATTTCTTTTTCTACTTACCAAGTTATTTTTTCCTTAACTTACATTTTAATTTCAGTAATGTTTTCTCTTAGTTTCAGGTTGATTTTTAATTTGCTCCAAATGTTTTTTTAAAATCTTACTAAAATATAAACTTTGTAATGTACTAGGTTACAGAAATCTAGAAATTTAGAATTGGAAGGGGTGTTAAAGTTCATCTTTCTATCTTTTGTCCAGTCGGCACTGACTCATAGCAACCCTATGCACAGCAGAATGAAACACTGCCCAATCCTGGGCCAACCTCACTACTGTTGCTACACTTGAGTCCATCAATGCTGCTACCTGGCCAATCCATCTCGTTGGGGGTCTTCCTCTTTTTCTCTGACCCTCCATCTTACCAAGCATGATATCCTTCTCTAGCGGCTATTCCCTCCTGACAATATATCCAAAGTATCAGAGATGAAGTTTGGCCATCTTGGCCTCTAAGGAGCACTCTGGCTGCACTTCTTCAAAAAAGATCTATTGATTCTCTTGGTAGCCCATGGCACTTTTTGTATTCTCCTCCAACACTATAATTCAAAGGCATCAATTCTTCTACAATCTTCCTTATTCACTGTCCAGCTTTCACATCTATATGAGGTTATTGAAAATACCATGGCTTGGGTCAGGCACACCTCAGTCCTCAAGCTGACATCTTTGTACTTCAACACCTTAAAAAGTTCCAGTGCAGCAGATGTGCCTAATGCAATACATCGTCTGATCTCTTGACTGCTACTTCCATGAGTGTTGATTGTTGATTCAAGAAGAATGAAGTCCTTGACAACTTCAATCTTTTCTCCATTGATAAGAATGTTGTTTATTGGTCCAGTGGTGAGGATTTTTGTTTTCTTGACATTGAGATGTAATCCATATCAAAGGTTGTGCTCTTTGATCTTCATCAGTAATTAAGTCCTCTTCATTTTCAGCAAGCAAGGTTGTATCATCTGCATATCACAGGTTGTTAATGAGTCTTCCTCTAATCCTGATACCTCGTTTTTCTTTTAGAACCCACCTTCTCATATTATTTGCTCAGCATACAGGTTGAATAAGTATGGTGAAAGAATACAACCTTGTCGTACACCTTTCCTAATTTTAAAACATTCAGTGTTCCCATGCTCTGTTCAAACAACTGCTTCTTGGTCCAGGTACAAATTCCTCATGAGTACAATTAAGTGTTCTGGACTACTCACAGTTCGCAATGTTGTCCATAGTGTGTCATGATCCACACAATCAAAAGCCTTTGTGTAGTCAATAAAGCACAGGTAAACATCTTTCTGATATTCTCTGCTTTCAGCCACGATCCATCGGACTTCAGCAATAATATTTCTCATTCCATGGCCTCTTCTGAATCCAGCTTGAACCTCTGGAAGTTCCTTGTCAATGTATGATTGTAGCCGTTTCTGTATTACCTTTAGCAAAACTTTACTCACTTGAGATATCAAAGAGATTGTCTGATGATTTCCACATTCTGTTGGGTCATCTCTCTTTGGAATGGGCACAAATACGGATCTCTTCCAATCAGTCAGCCAGATAGCTGTCTTCCAAATTTCTTGACAGAGATGAGTGAGTGCCTCCTGTGCTGCCTCACTTTCTCGAAAGATTTCAATTTTGATTCCATCAATTCCTGGTGCCTTGTTCTTTGCCAATTCTTTCAATGCACCTTGGACTTCCTCCCTGAGTATCATTGGCTCTTGATCATATGGTACCTCTCGGAACAGTTGAACATTAACCATTTCCTTTTGATACAGTGACTCTGTGTATTCCTTCCATCTTCTCTTGATGCTTTCTGCATCATTCAATAATTTGCCCAGAGAATCTTTCAATAACGAAAGTCGAGGCTTGAATTTTTTCTTCAGTTCCTCCAGCTTGAGAAATGCTGAGTGTGTTCTTCCTTTTTGGTTTTCTGATTCCAAATCTTTGTACATTTTATTATAATATTTTGCAATAAACTAAAGATAACTATAAAAGCATTAATATTCATGATTTTTTGCATGCGACAAGTTTCCTCCTTAATCTGTCTTCTGTTTTGAAAAATGATTGTTAACTTCTACAGATACAGTCTTGCCATAAGTCTAAGAACCAATTTTAGACTTTGCAATAAACTAAATAAATCACTGGTCCAGAGAATAAACAATAAGAAAAGTTACAAGGTATAAGAAGAACTTGCTAAAATCTATGGTGTTTCTATACACCAGCAATGAACAATTTAAAAATGAAATTAAGAAAACAATTCCATTTATAATAGCATCTAAGAGATACATACAATGAAAACAACCAAACATTGCTGAAAGAAATTGAAGAAGATCTAAATAGGTGTAATGATTCATGGACTGGAAGACTTAATATTGTTAGAAATGTCAATACAGGCATAGTCAGAGATTTTGTGGGTTCAGTTCCAGACCACCTCAATAAAACAAATATTGTAATAAATGGAGTTGCATAAATTTTTTGGTTTTTCATTGCATATATAAACTGTATTTATACTAGGATATAGTGGCACTGTAGGATAAGCACTAGACCACAAGGTCAGTTTGAACCAGACAGATCTGCGTTTCAAACTCACCAGTTGCTCAATGAAATATATAAGGTCTCTATATGTCAGAACCAACTCGATGGTACTTAACAAAACAACAATACTCTATTAAGTGTGTAATCATAGTGTGAAAGAGTTTGAAATATTGTGAAAATTACCAAAATATAACACAGAGACACAGAGTAAGGAGATGCAGTTAGAAAAATAGTGCTAATAGACTTCCTTGATGCTGTGGGAAAAATTGCACTGATAGACTTGGTCAACAGAGGATTGCCACAAAACTTCAATTTATTAACAAAACGAAACAGTATCTGTACAATTCAATAAAGATAAGTATAATAAAATGAAATATGCCTGTACCCAAAGCAATCTATAAAAAACAATCAGTTCAATCCCACCTAAGCTTTCAAGTCTGTTTTTTTTTTGTTGTTTTTTTTTTTGGTAAAAATGGAAAAATCAATCCTCAAATTCATATGCGATTACTAGAAACCCCAAATAGCCAAAACAAACATAAAAAAACTTTTTATTAGGAAACAGAAGACCATAGGACCATCAAGGGAGAAGAGTATTGAAGAATGTGGGACCCTATCCAGAGAAGGAGCAATACCAGAGATGGGGGCAGAGATGATTACATGAAGAGATCGAGCAGCTGAGGACTCCAGACTCATAGAAAGAGAAAGGCTGTATACTGGTAGCTAGGAGGCAGGCTTGCAAAATATTCTTTTTACTTGTTTCAATGATTATATATTCCTGAGTGTTTCTGTATACATCCAAAAAAAC
>NW_006408564.1:21050234-21056809 GCF_000296735.1 Chrysochloris asiatica | reverse complement strand
AAAAAATCCCAAGAACTCAGCACAGGAAGACAGGCAGAACAAACAAACAAACAAAAAAAAAACAAGCAGCAACACAGAAAAACAAAGATAATGACAGCAATTAATTAATAACTATTGATAATTACACTGAATGTCAACAGATTAAAAGCACCAGTAAAGAGACGGAGAGTGGCTAAGAAAATAAGATCCTTCAATAAGAGACACCCCTTATACACAAAGACAAAAATAGACTAAAAGTTAAAGGATAGAAAAAAATATACCAAGCTAATTGCAATCAAAAACAAGTAGGAGTGGCAACACTAGTCTCTTACAGAATAAACTTTAAGGCAAAAACCAGCATAATAGATAAAGATGGAACTACTCTCACGATTAAAGAGTCAATTGAACAAGATGACATAACCATAATCAATATCTACACTCCCAATGAAAAAAGCCCCAAAGTGCATAAAGTAAATCCTAATAGAATTGATTAAGGAGATAGACAGTCTACAATAACAGTGGGAGATTTTAATACATGACTTTTGAAAAAGAATAGAACTAGAAAGAAATTAAACAAAGACACAGATGAATTAAATGATGCAATCAACCAACTTGACCTCATATATGTGTACAGAGCATTCATCCAACAACAGCACAATACACATTCTTTTCCAGTGCACATAGAACATTCTTCAAAATAGACCATGTGTTAGGCCACAAAATAAGCCTTCATAAATTCACAAACATCAAAATACTACAAAGCATCTTCTCAGATCACAATGCTATAAAATTGGAAATCAACAATAGGAAGACCAAGGAAATAATTTCAAATACATGGAAACTGATCAACACCCTGCTTAAAACCTACTGGGTGAAAAAAAAAAAAAAAAGCTATTGGGTAGCAGAACAAATAAAAGGTAAATTCACAAAATTCCTAAAAATAAATGAGAATGAAAATGCAACATACTAAAATCTTTGGGACACAGGAAAAGCAGTGTTAAAAGGAAATTTATTGCAATAAATTCACACATCCAAAAAGAAAAAAGAACCAATATCTCCAATAATTAAAAACAAACCATCAAAGTAAACCTACAGTCACCAAATGAAAAGAAATAATAAAGATTAGAGCAAAAATAAATGAGATAGAAAACAGAAAACCTACAGAAAGAATCAACAGGACGACAACTGGTACTTCAAAAGGGTTAATAAAATTGACCAACCATTGTTGTTGTTGTTAGGTGCCATTGAGTCAGTACCAACTCATAGCAACCTTATGCACAGCAGAACGAAACACTACTTGATCGATCCTGGGCCAACCTCACTATTTTTCCACACTTGCTGCCACTTTGCCAATCCATCTCACTGGGAGTCTCCCTCTTTTCTCTGACCCTCCACCTTACCACGTTACATAATCACCACACCACCACTATTATAAAATAGACACTTGAATGGGATAGAAAGGAATATCAGGAAACAAGATTACAGAAATCTTGTAAACCCATCTTCAGCCTATAACTGATTAGAATACCTGAAAGGGGTTCTAGAACTTGCCCAGTGAAACAGGTTTCCTGAGGAGCCTTTGTAGTGTATAGGATCTTAGGTGGAATCCTGAGGCCCATCCAGAACCTTCAGAGGTGGGACATTCCCACTTGAAAGGACATATAGACAAGTCAGGAGTGGCTAGAGGAACAGAAGATATATCCTGAAAAACAACCAGCAGGAAAATAGAAAAACACAAACAAAAATGGCAGTCTGTTTGGCTACTACAAGAACAAGAAAGCTGTTTTATGGGGAGCCATGAAGACTAGCAATCATCTGTTTAGTAGAAGACCCCCTCCAAGACTGAAACTGAAGAGTGATCAAGGACCACATTCTTCAGTTCCTCTAGTCTCTTTCTGACCAGTAAGCCTGGTCCCCTTCATAATTTTGAGTTTTGTTCCACATTTTCTCCCATTCAAGCTAGGGTCTTCTAATGTGGTCATTTGCAGAGCAGTTGGTAGTGGTAGCCAGGCACCATCTAGTTCTGGTCTCAGGGTTATGGACACTGATGTCATGTGGCATATTCATCCACTGGACTAATTGTTTCCAAGCATCTCCAATTTTCAGAGCTCTGCTTTTCTCCGCACAAGTAGAAACCAATACTTGCCCCATAGATTGCACCTTAGATGTCCATTCATGCACTTTTAAGACGCCAGTTGCTACTCAGCAAAGCAGAATGTAGAACACTGGCTTTGTGGACTATGCTATGCCAATTGATTTTGGTCTCTCTAGAGACTACAATTGTGAAATGCCAGGTCAAGCAACTCAATCCCTCATACCCATTCAGCCTTTGTATCTATCCGTGTATCTACCTGTTGTTGCTGTTGTTAGATTACCTCGAGTTGACTGCAACTCATAGCAACTCTATGCACAGCAGAACGAAACACTGTTGGGTCCTGCTGCCAAGCCCACTGCTGGTCACTATTCTTGCAGGATCGTGTAAATAACAGCATTCCCTCTATCACTTCCCTTCCCATGTCTTCCTTAGCCTTCGTCATTCTTCCAGCCTTCCTCATGCTGTATATTGCCTCCCTCATCACCCAAGTTAACATGTTTCTATCCTCTAGCCAGTCAAGTACTCTCCTTTCAGTTCCAGCCTGGTAACCATCAAGGAACATTACTTTTAGCAAGATAATCTTTTCCTGACTTTTTACAACAGTGGTTTCATGCAATATGTGTCCTTTTGTGATTGACTAGTTTCATGGAGTCCTGGTGGGATGCTGCAGGTTAATGCGCTGGACTGCAAGGTCTGTTTGAATAGCAAGTTGCTGCTGTTGCTGTGTCAATCTATCTCATTGAGGGTCTTTATTTTTTTCACCAATCCTCTACTCTACCAAGCATGATATCCTTCTTTAGGGACTGGTCCCTTCTGGCAACATGTCCAAAGTATGAGAAAGGAAGTCTAACCATCCTGGCTGCTAAAGAGCATTCTGGCTGTGTTCATTCCAACACATATTTGTATGTTCTTCTGGCAATCCATGGGACTTTTAATGTTCTTCTCCAACACTATAATTCAAATACAGTGATTCTTCTAGGTCTAGGAATGTGTTTATTATTAGAGATATGATTAGGTCTAGGGTTAGTGTTATGGGTAAGAGTTGAGCTAGGGCTAAAAGTAAGGCTTGGTCTAACTTTTAGGGTTATCATTAGATTTTTAAATTTTACATATTTATTTATTCATTTACTTTTAAAATCTATTTGGTATCTTCTTCATTTGGAAGTTCTATAACTACATTATTCCCCTTTTTCACTTTATTTATTTTTTTATTATTCTAACTGTATCTCTGGTTCTCTATTTACAGTCTTATTAGTTGTTGTTAAGTGCAGTGGAGTCAGTTCCGACTCATAGCGACCCTGTATAGTCTTATAGGTCTCTTTAACTTCCCATACTTCTAATTCTGTGTTGCGAGCACTCTTTTGTCAGTTTGTTGTAGTTCTGTGGCTTGCAAGTTTCTGAAATACTGTAAGCAATGTCACTGATATTTTAAATACCAGCAGGGTCACCCATGGTGTACAGGTTTCCATGGAACTTCCAAACTAAGATGAGGAAGGAAGAGGGGTAGACTATTTGTGAATGTTTAGTCACTAAAAATCTTATGAATAGCAGAGGAACATGGCCAGATATAGCGCTGGAAAAGAAAACATTCTGAATAGCAGAAAAATAACACCAAATATTCTTGATGATGTACTATTGCAACCGTTTTTAAATTATCTTCAGCAAAAAATCAAGTGCCAGAAGATGAGCCCCTTAGGTTGGAAGGCACCCAAAAAGCAACTTGGGAATAGCTGTCTCCACAGAGTAGAGTTGACCATAATGATCTGAATGGAGTAAAGCTTTCAGTACCATTATTTGCTGATAGGGAACAACTCAAAATAAGGAGAAACAGCTGCAAACAACCATTAATAATCTGGACATGGAATGCATGAAGTATGAATCTTGGAAGTTTTCAAAAATGAAATGGAAACTATAAAGACCAATGTCCTAGATGTTGGTGAGCTGAAATGGACTGAAAATTGGCCATTTTAAATCCAACATTCATATGGTTTATTCTGCTGGGAATGGCAAATTGGAGAGGAATGATATCCCATTCATTGTCAAAAAGAACATTCCAAGATTTATCCTCAGGAGCAATGCTGTCTGTGATAGGGTAATATCCATATAAGTACAAGGACGTTAACATCAGTAGTATTCAAATTTACACCCCAATGATGATGAAATTGAAGACTTCTACCAGCAAAAGTCCTGGTGTGGTGCTGTGAGTTAAATGTGCCAGACTGCAAAGCCGTTTGAACTTCAAGGTTGGCAGTTCAAGCTCACTAGCTGCTCCTTGGAATCCCTATACAGGGTCACTATGAGTCAGAATCGACTCAACGGCATTTAACAACACAACAATTAGCTTCTTTAGTCTAAAATTGATAAAACAAAATTTTCAACACCAGGAGATTATACCTTACCCCCTCATTCTCCTGGTGTTGGAGAATGGGGGGGGGGTGGTGCGGGGTAAGGTATAATCACCACTGAATACTTTCCCTCTTTCCCAGATGGATCTTGTGAAAGGGAATGGGGGACAACAGTGAAAGGATTTTATGACTCAATTGTGAATAGCTGTTAGCAAGATTAATTGTGATTATTGGAAGAAGTGCAGCTAGAATGCTCCTTGGAGGCCAGGATGGCCAAATTTCATCTCTCATACTACACATATATTGTCAGAGGGTACTGGTCGCTGGAGAAGGATATCATGTTTGGTAAGGTGGAGGGTCAGAAAAAAAGAGGAAGACCCCAGCAAGATGGATTGGCAAAGTGGCAGCATCAATGGGCTCAAGCGTGGCAACGATAGTGAGGTTGGCCAGGATCGGACAGTGTTTCATTCTGCTGTGCATAGGGTCACTATGAGTCGGTACCAACTCAATGGCAACTAACAACAACAACAACCTCTCATTCTGAAACTAAGAACACTAGTGAAAGCTTATAAGCCAGTCACTTCATGTCTTTGTACACCCTTCCCCCATTTTTGATAGCTAATGTCTAAATTTCTCATGCCTATCAACATAGTACACTGAGGAAATAAGGCTGTTTCTTGGTATGAAGAATCCTTCCTTTCTGGATGAAATTTCAAATTACTGCATTCAGAGGCAAAAGTCTAGTTCATCATATTGTAGTAATTTGCACTTGTTCTCTGTATCAAACATCTTTATCTTTCTCAGTTTGATTTCTGGTCAACTAGCTATCCAAGCTAGTTCAAATGGGTTCTAGCTATAAGTTTGGGAGTTCACGCATACCTCCATTCCATTGATACTCAAACAGCCAACAGTCCACTTATTTTTCTGTAGGTATTTAAATAAGACTCTTTCATTCTCCCAGCATTCTGTGTTGGTCTGCCTGTCTTTTCAAGCAGACAACTAAGAAGATTATGGGTGGAGGCCCCAACTCTACAAAAACTTAACAAAAAGCCTATTTCCCTGGACAAGTTCTATTTCCCCTTTTAGCAAATCCAATTGATTACATGCTAAAGGCAGGCTTACAAGTTTTGAGCCATCATAATGGTAAATATTAATTTCTATCACACATAAATGTCGATTTTACAATTTTATGGCCATTAGTTTTTAATACATCAAATCTGTTCTTGAGATGGTATCCAAATTCAGGGGGAATATATTCAAGGTCATATTTTGGCTCTCATAGATTGTTTCCAGTTTTTTTTCAGCTTCAGTATGAAGTTGCATATGAGAATTGGTTGTCTGTTCCACAGTTGGCTCCTGGTCTTGTTTTGGCTAATGATATTGAGTTTTTCCATTATTACTTTCCACAAAAGTAATCAATTTGATTCCTATGTATTCTATCTAATAAGGTCTATAAAAAAGGTATTTGCAATGAATAAATCACTGGTCTTGCAAAGTTCTATTATGTGATCTCCAGCATTATTTCTGTCACCAAGGCCATATTTTCCAACTATTGATCTTTGTTTCCAACTTTTGCATTCCAATCACCAGTACTTATCATTGCATCTTGATTATATGTTTGCTGGATTTCAGATTGAAGAAGTTGGTAGAATTTTTCAGTTTCATAACCATTGGTTTTAGTGGCTGGTGTGTAAATTTGAATAATAGTGATAATAACTGTCTTCCTTATAGGTGTGTGGATAGTATCCTATCATCGACGACAGTGTATTTCAAATAGATCTTGAAATGCTCTTTTTGACAATGAATGAAACACCATTTGTTTTCTATTTGATTTTCTAAGCAGAATAAACTCTATGACTATCTGATTTTAAATGGCTAATGTCTGTCCATTTCAGCCCACTAAAACCTAGGATATCCATTTTTATGCATTCCATTTCATTTTTGACTATTTACAGTTTTCATAGATTCATATTTTGTACATCCACATCCCAGTTATTAATGGATGTTATTAATTAACAGACTAGGAAGAAGGAGTGATGAATTACTCCCGAATATTTAGTCACTGAAAACTTATAAATAGCAGAGAAACACTGTCAGATATAGTGTTGGAAATGAGCCCCTCAGTTTGGAAGGCACTCAAAATGGGACTGGGGAAG
>NW_006408564.1:21045628-21046184 GCF_000296735.1 Chrysochloris asiatica | reverse complement strand
CATTGACATTCAGTGTAATTATAGACAGATATTCCCCAATTGTGTTTTGAGTGCCATACAACCTTAGGGACTTATCTTATGGCACTAAATCAGACAGTGTTCCACTGTTACTCATAAGGTTCTCAGTGGCTAAACATTCAGAAACGTCCACCTCTTCTTCTTCCTAGTCTGTCCTAGTCTTTTAGCTGTACTGAAACTTGTACACCATGAGTGACACTGCTGGTATTAAAAATATTGGTGGCATAGCTTCTAGCATCACAGCAACACACAAGTTATCATAAAACAAATTGATAGATGAATTGTGGAAACAAGTCTGTATGAGGAACAATAACACTAGTGAACGTACATACTCCTTAACTCCTTAGAAAAATCAACCAGTTGAGGTCAAAAGGGCAGCATTTAACAAAGGACACAGACACACACACACAAACACATAAAATTTGTAGTTTGACAAAGGCAAGAAGTGACTGGCTTACAAGCTTTTAAGAGGGAATCTAGATCCAGAGGGCATGGAGGAAGGTAGAATCTCCACTCAGTAGTATCCAATCTGTCTGGG
>NW_006408564.1:21042403-21044502 GCF_000296735.1 Chrysochloris asiatica | reverse complement strand
GGGACCCTACCCAGAGAAGCAGTGATGCCTGAAATGGAGCCAGAGATGATGACATGGAGCAATGGAGCAGCTGGAGACTTTAGATCCAGAGAGGGAAAGCGACTGGGTGCTGAAGACCTTGGGGGTACAAGGGGATGGATTGCATGGAGGGGATTGTAACCATGGCAATGAGAGACAATATACGATAGAATGAATGTAAAACTAATGTTCTCCCATGTAAACTATCACATAATTCACAATAAAAAATAAAATAAAATAAAAATAACATTGTTCAAACTTCGCTCTAGTCCTGGTGTGGCGCTGTACAGTATACACTGAACTGTTAACTGTAACAATAACAGTTCAAATCCACCAGCCACTCCTCAGGAACAGGGTCGCTATAGGTCAGAATCAACTTGATGGCAGTTAAAAACAACAACAAACTTCACTCTTGTCCTTTTACTCAAACCCTGACTTCTTCCATATGCAATTTTTCATATTGCAACAACTGCAACTTCTTCTTTTGGTCTTATATCCCATATCCTATCTACCAGGAAATCCTACTGGGTCTATCATCAAAATATATCTAGAATCTAACCAATTCTAAAACTTCTATTGATAGCATCCTCATCCAATTCATCATTTCCTGTCTGAACTAAGCCAATGCTCACAGCAACAGAAGGATAGATAAACCTTTCAGGTAAAGGGAACTGGGGTAAGGGACTAACAGTGTCTATTGCAGTGATGTCACATCGAGTTCCAGCTGTCACCCAAATCATGTTAACTCTCCATGCTAAAGCGTCTTTGCCTTGGAGCACAGGCACCTCACTCATTTAGCAAAGACCACGGGCACACAATATGCTATGTCTTTTTGCAGGTACTGTGGTTACAGGAGTAACAAACCAAGTAAGCTTCTTAGAGCTCCTTAATAGATACTCCTCATAATCTACAAAGGATCTCTGGTAGCGTAGTGGTTACGAATTAGGCTGCGAACCACAAGGTCATCAGTTCGAAACTACCAGCTGTTCCGTGGGAGAAAGATGAGACTCTCTGCTCCCGTAAAGATTTATAGCCTTGGAAACCCTATGCAGGGTCGCTATGAGTCAGAACTGACTCCATAGCACATAGAAACAACAATGTAATCTACAGGGGACAGCAACATGCTTGGGGTTTCCTATAGTTAAATTAATACATTTGCCTTATCTACATGTGATCTAGAATTATTTTTCGATTGTTCCTTCTCTTACTCTATATATTCAATTGAACTTCAGTTGAATATGTTCTTGTTGTTAAATGCTGTTGAGTTGTTTCCGACTTACATCAATCCTGTACAGGGTTTCTGAGGAGTGGCTGATGTGTTTGAACTTCCGACCTTATGGTTTACAGAACAGTGTTAATCCTACAGCACCACAACAGGAGGCCCCAGTTGAATATATATAATACTATATTATGTATATAATACAAAAATAGTTTTAGTTTTCTCTCTTATAGCTGACCCTTCTTTTCTACCCACCATTAAATGTTGGAGAACTTCTGGGTGGGTCCTGACTTAGCTTACCATATTTTCACTTTTTTTATCTGCCTCTTACTCTAGCCCAAATCATCCAGTTCCATGACTTTAAAATTCACCTACTTATTTATAGACAGTACTTGCTGAAAGAAAAATAGTAAAGGAATTGCATAATACTACGCTCTGGTAGTGAAGGAGGACACCAGTTTATATTTTACTTGGGGGTACAATCTTAAAAGTACTTCTTGGTGAA
Organism: Chrysochloris asiatica; assembly: GCF_000296735.1. Classification (NCBI taxonomy): domain Eukaryota; kingdom Metazoa; phylum Chordata; class Mammalia; order Afrosoricida; family Chrysochloridae; genus Chrysochloris; species Chrysochloris asiatica. The sequence continues at coordinate 21,042,760 of NW_006408564.1, read as the reverse complement.
CATAGCACAGAAATTAAAAAGTCTTTATCCAAAGTAAAGCTTCCATAGAGAACATGCAGCCCAAAGGGTGAGACTAATTATCCTATATCATTCTATTACATAAAGATATTGCCACTGGAAGAACTTAATAATATAAATGTACTCCAATGAACTACAAGTAAAATCAGACTCCTCAGTCAAACTGAGTTTTCTGTAAAGATACTAATGTCTCTCTAAAAGCCTCTAAGGCAAGAGAACAAACAAGATGGCAGATCGGGTGGAAGTGCAGTAAGGAGTTCCATCAGCAACAACACAGAATACCCAACCAAGCAGGCTCAGGGGATGGTCCCAGAACTCTGAACCACATATAAAGGAATA
>NW_006408564.1:21032027-21038948 GCF_000296735.1 Chrysochloris asiatica | reverse complement strand
GTTGCTACTCTTACCAATTCCATGTACAAGAGAATGAAACACCGCCTGGTCCTACTTCATCCTCCCAATTGCCGTTACACTTGAGCCCACTGCTGTTGCTACTGTGCCAATCCATCTGGTTGGGCGTCTTCCCCTTTTTTGCTGACTTTCCACTTAACTAAGCTTGATGTCCTTCTCCAGAGACTGGTCCATCCTGATAACATGTCCAAGTATGAGAGACAATGTCTCACCATCCTGGCCTCTAAGGAACATTCGACTGTACTTCCAGTTCATGATACTTTCAATACTTTCAATAACTCAAGTGTATTAATTCTACTTATTCATTGTCCAACTTTCACATGCATACGAGTGACTGAAATACCAGGTACATCTTAGTGCTCAAACTGATATCTTTGTCTAGAACAGTTTTTAGCATGCTATAATGAGCTCTGGAGCGTAGTGGTTACGAATCAGGCTGCTAACCCCAAGGTCAGCAGTTCGAAACTACCAGCTATTCTGTGGAAGAAGATGAAGCTTTCTGCTCCCGTAAAGATTTAAAGCCTTGGAAACCCTGTGCAAGGTCACTATGAGTTGGAACCGACTCCATGGTACTTAACAACAACAACATAATGAACAAAATAGTGCTGAGGTTAAGAAATTTTAGGGTAGGAATAAGTATTTCACCTCTTCCCTCTGCCAGTCCCCCTTCCCCTCCCACTATTAATCTCTTTTCCTTTCAATGAACTTCTAATATAAAAAGTTATGATTACTAGCTAAGATGATTATCTTTCATACTCTAGAGCTCAGTTTCTGTGGAAATGACCCCTCCGCCTAGTCATACTCTACGTAGTCTCCTTCCCTTGAATCTAAATGGCCCTGTGACTCACCTTAACCAGTACAATATGGCAAATGTAACACTATGCCACACTCAGGTCTGAGTCTTAGGGAGACTTGGTGGCTTCTGTTTATGTGATACCTAGCTGTGAAGACAAAATGGAGAGGTAACATAAGGAGGCCATGCGGACAAGGCAAGGCTCTGAGACTACCAGGGGAGAAGAGAGCCAATGTTCCAGATGAGTGTGCATTCCAACTATTCTTGTCAAGGCATTAGGCAGATAAGTGGACCACCTAAGCTCCAAGAGAACTATAACCCATACAGATATCACATTGAACAGAAGAACTACACAGCTGAGTCCAGTCAAACCACAGAACTGTGGTGGTGGTGATGGTGGTGTGTCGTGGAGTCGGTTCCAACTCATAGAGACCCTGTATAGGGTATTCAAGGCTGTAAATCTTTATGGGAGCAGAAAGCCTCATCTTTCTCCCATGGAACTGCTGGTAGTTTTGAAAGAGTTGACCTTGAGGTTATCAGCCTGACTCATAACCACTATGCAACCAGAGCTCCTTCACAGAACTGCAGGTGATAACAAAGTGGTTAAGACATAAAGATTTTGAGGTAGTTTGTTACGGAGCGATTGGTAACTAAAATTATTTGCCTGTAAAGGAGAACACAAGAAGAGATCGTGGTATTTCTAATTTGTTTTTCACCTCAGAATTGTAAATCTGAACAAAATTTTATCTAAATACTCAATATGTATGTTTTTGTCAGGAATTTCTTTGGATACAAGTGACAGAAATCCCAACTAAAATGGCTTAGAGAAGAGTGAGTTCCTTTCTTCACCTGGCAGGAAGTCTGGAGCTAGATGGAATTGGTTCTGTGACTTACTGGGGGCAGAACCAATCAGTGTTTCCGTGATTCTAGGCATTTCAATCATACTTACAGACACATGGACACAAGATTGCAGATGCTGCTGCAGACATGATGGAGATGGAAGAAAGGGGAAAATATACAGTACCAGTTACATATGTCCATTTAAAATAAGGAAATCAAAGTGTTTCCAAAAACTTTAGCCACAGTTGATTCCTCCTCTTATTTTATGGGCAAAAACTGGGTCATATGGTAATCAAAGCTCCAGGGAGGGTGTGAAATTAGGGAGGAGGATTTTCATGAATGAATTGGATCGTACTTCATTGCTTAAGGTTGGGCCCATTGCCACTACACAGAAAATTTATAGTCTAGTAGAAAGGAAGAAAAGGGAAACAGATATTGAGCAAAATGTAGGCTTCTAAAACAAAACCAAAACATGAAAATTGAGCAGAACTGTCTGAATTAGAGAAGGAAGGACAGGGAGTTCAGTCAGCTCTGTTTCCTCTTTCCTCACATTTCTCTCTACACCAATGAGATCCTAAGAGGACCAACGCTAGGACCATAGAAAACATTCTAAAACTCACTTGATTATCTTTTTTTGTTTAAGTTTTTATTGTGCATTCAGTGAAAGTTTACAGGGCAGATCATCAGTTTTACATTCAACAAATCATATACTTTGTTGAATTACAATGATTATAATCCCCTCCATGTACCATCAGTTAAAAGTATTTCTCTCTATTCATTTTAACTCTCTCTCTCTCTCTTTTTTTTTTTTAAATACTCAGGTATATATAATAATTTAAATCACCAAAGGGCACCTTCTGCAAGTCTGTCTCCTGGCTGCCAGCTCTCAGTCCCTCTCTTCCCATGAATCTAGAATCCTCAGCTGTTTCCCTCTCTCCATGTCCCCGTCTCTGCCTGCATCTCTGGTGTTGCTGTTTTTCTGGATAGGGTCCCGCATTCTGCTTGTGCTCTTCTCCCTTGATGGTCCTAGAGTCGTCTGTTTCTGGACTGTAAAATTAACTACTTCCTCATTTTTGTTTAAAAAAACTTCTACCTTTACAATTATGACAGGTGCAATTAGTCATGATAACAATTACTCACTATTGAATCATAAAAATCTTATCCCCATCTCTTTTTACTAGACCCACCTAAACAAGATGAAAACTATTCAGTGGGAACTCCATCTTCCCCCATACACTCTTAAACTAAACTCCCTCTTGAAACCTTGTTGATTATGTTTTGATTGTAGTTGAAGAAGAAATTACCAAAAGATAATCAAATGAGCCGGCAGAACTCTATGTCCTTCCAGGAGTGAGAACACAGTGGTAAATAAGTCAAGTAAGGTTCTTACTCTCAGGGAACTTATTATTCTAGATGGAAAAAGACATAAAATGAGCATAGCCATAATTTCAGGCAGTGAAATATGTTAGGCAAACAAGAAAAGAGACATGACACCTTTAATGAGTACTTTTGGAGTGAGGGAAGGGGTTACTCCCTGCTAAGTGACTGGAGAAGAAGCTTCTCTAAGGAAGAGCCCATTTGAGCTGAGAAGGTCCTGCCATGAGAAGATCTTTGGGAAAGAAGTCGATGTCCCCAGGAAGAACTTACATATTTAAGGAATTATAAGAAGTTCTGTTTGGCTGGACTGGAGGGTGAGAAAAGAACAGAGTTAAGAGGGGTGGCCTGAGAAGTAAGTAACAAGACAACTTCTTAATTGGTCCCCAATTGGCTACTTCTCAAACTTCACCTCCCCCATAATCCTTTTTATCAGACATTCTCTAGTTTCATTTTTATATTCTTTGAGGAGCAAGAAGGAGGAACATCAGACTGAATGCTGCTGATTCTGGGATCCAGTGGTTTTATACAAGTGAAAAAATTAAAATAGGCATGGAAGAGAAAATGTGAGTCTATGGATGAATCTCTCAACTGTCTTATTTTACTTGCTTCATTGGAAGCTGCATTGGCCAGATGAATCATTACCTTAGCAGCTAAGAATTGCAGAGTCAAGAAAATATGATGCTTTACTTTACGGGGCCTATGTTCCATTCATAATACATATGCCCTAGGGTGGAGGGGTGGAAAACTACCGGAGTGATACAGGCTCCAGAATATGAAGGGAGAGCCCTAATGTTCTTAGTTCCACAGCTGCAGAATTTATGGAATAAGCCTTTGGCTTCTTTCAATGCAAAATCAGTTGTAGGGGACATCACTTACAAGTACAGAAACACTCTAGGCCAAGTGTAAACTAATTAATTAATGACACCTTCCAGTAATTAGCAGTTCCACAAGGATTACTGCCTTAACATTATGTGAACATGAGTTTTGTTTGTTTGTTTGTTTAAGTAAAATAAAGGCTACACTTAGAAAGTTGTATGCACTCCTTTTGAGTGGGAGCTTTGGAAAAGCAAGGGAAGTTTTCTGAGTGTAGGTGAGACCTGAAATTTCAACAGGGCTTATCACAATTCCCAAGACAATGGCAAATAAACTTGATGTAACCACACTTGCTCTTCAATGAGAGAATTAAGATGATTTTCAAAGGAAGTTCAACACAATGCCAGTGTGTAACCTTTAGCAAACCAAGCAGAGGATACAAGCAACACAAGAACCACCTTCATATGTCCCGATGCCTTATGACGATTGCTCATTATTATTTTACTGAAATGAAAGATCTGTTGGTACTAACTATGTCAAACTTCTGAACTAGATTCAACACTTGATTCTGGAATTCTCAGTGACCCATACAATGCAATGATGGTGACAACAATAACAATGGTGATGTTGATGGTGACTAAAGTATACACAAATACTACTCTCTATACCTGTGGATGTAATCCCACTTGGGAATAGGGGTATGCTAATGAGGCCACATCAGTAGTGTTGTTGTTGTTAAGTGCCATCGAGTCAGGTCCGACCCATAAAGACCCTGTATAGTTTTTCCTAGGAGCAACTAGTGAGCTTGAACTGCCGACTTTGTGGTTCAAACTGACTTTGAAATCCAGTGTATTAACCCACACCGCCACACCAGGACTAGGGTGGCTCTTAAACCTAATCACTTTTGAAGTATGAAAAGAGCAGATAAGGCACAGAGACAAGCTAGGACAGTCTGGGGCAGACAGAGAAGCACATGAGAGGTTGGCCATGTAACTGAATAAAGCTAGAGTCACAGATGTGAAGACAAGACTCTTTCTCCAGGGCAGACAGACAAAAACACTTCCCCTAGAACCAGTGCCCTGAATTTAGACCACTAGCATCCTAAACTGTAAGCAGATCAATTGATGACCTTTTTACCTTCTCGCTTAAGGAGCTCTAGTAGTGCCGTGGGTATAAATTGGGCTGCTAATCTCAAGGTCAGCTGTTTGAAATCACCAGCCGTTCCACAGAAGAAAGATGAGGCTTTCTGTTCCTGTAGAGATTTACAGCCTTGGAACCCTATGCAGGGTCACTATGAGTTGGAACCGACTTCACGGCACATCACCACCACCATTCACTCACTTGTATTTCCATTAGAGCAGACCAGGTTACTAAGACAGTGATGATGGACAGAGATTTTATCATTCACTGAAAGTATGTGTGCCAGGAGCTTGACAGTTTTTATTTCATTTAGCCCTCAAACATCCCTGTGAGATAGATACTGTTATAAAATCAGATATTATTATAATTCTCATTAGAAATAAAATAAAACTAAGAGCCCAAGATGTTCAATAACATGTCCATATCACTGATATACTCATAGGGAAAGCAAGAATTTGATTCTAGGTTTTTTTATTCTAGAGAAAGTGTGCTTAACCACTAAGCATTCTGTCTTTCAAACAGGTTTTGTGCACATGTTCAGTTTTCCATTTTGAATCTGCTTGAAAGCACAGTTAGACACCTCAGAATTCAACAAAACTGGTTGTTATTTTGCTGGGGTCTTTTGATTATGTTTGATTTGATTTCTAAGTTCACAGTAAACTACTATGTCAGACTCAAAGGCAGCCTCAAATATATTCTAACTTGGCTGGGTAGTCATTTAGATTCTATGCCTTTTGAAATGAACAATTTGTACAAAGCTTGCTTTCCAGGCAAAAATATATATATATATCATGGAGAAGGTCACACTTTTTAAGAAAACAAAGGTAATCATCGCATACAAATCTCCATTTTGATTGGAAGGGAGGGCAGGGACAGGACAGACGGAAGCATGCAAGGAAAGAAGAAGGGAAGGTTGATCTCCACAGCATCCTATTTGATAATGACATCTTCCAATGGGTGGTGGCAGGAGTGGCTAGAAAGGAAATCATTTCAAATGTTAAGGTTCTGAGATGTCTAACAAAAACACTCCTGTTTTAGGGAAAATTGGGGCCAAAGTTGAATGGAGATTCCTTCTTTCTACTCTGGAAGAGTAGCGGTTACAAACCTCAAGATCAGCAGTTCGAAACTACTAGCTGTTCCACGGGAGAAAGATGAGGCTTTCTGTTCCCGTAAAGATTTACAGCCTCGGAAACCCTCTACAGGGTCGCTATGAGTCGGAACTGACTCCATGACACATAACAACAACAACAACCAAGTTCCCACCAATTAGTTCATTTTGCACACACTAAGCAACAGGTTCAGAACTCCAGGAAAAAGACATAAGTTAGAAAAGTTCTCAACAAAATTCCTTTTATTTCCACAGAAAATGACAATAAGAAATGTACTGGCACACAGACACTGTACCCTTTCTCCTGGTTAGTGACCAGACGTTCAAGGCATGGGATCTGGCTTCCCAAGCAGCTGCCATGGAGTTGGATTATACACAGGAATAAAGGAGAGTTAGCTACTCTGAGTGAACCTTGAAGAGTGGAAATTAGGAAATAAGAGAGAGAAAAAAAAGATTTAAATTCCTCCCCATCTCCATCCTTTTCCTCTTCTGAGGTCTAGTCAGAGGCACAAGTCCTCCATACAATCCTTATGGAAAACAAACAAGCTTACTGGGCTCTTCATGACTTGCTAGTACAGCAAAGCATCACATCTTTCCTTATTTAAACACTTTTTCCCTTACCATTGATAGTCTGGTGAGGACTATAGGATAATCACTGGATTGCTAACCACAACTTTGGTGGTTCAAATCCACCAGTCACTCTTTGGACAACTTGTACAGAGTTACTATGAGTTGGAACTGACTTAACAGCACTTAACAATATTGCCAGCCTGGTTTGCATCTCCCCAATCCAAGTCTTAGTGCTTTATATATGGCGCCATGGCTAGAAATC
>NW_006408564.1:21017441-21031927 GCF_000296735.1 Chrysochloris asiatica | reverse complement strand
TGCCGCTGTTCTCACCCTCCTTTTCTGAGTTGGTCCTAAGGTTGCCCCCTAAGGTTTCTATCTGCTCTTTTGAGTTGCCATTGTTGATCTGGTCTCAACATTTTTTCTTTTTTAATGTTTTATTGTGAATTATGTGATAGTTTACATGGGAGAACATTAGCTTTACATTCATCCTATTGTTTATCATTTCATTGCCTTGGTTATAATTCCCTCCATGCATCATCAACCAACCAAAGAGTATACACTCCAAGCCTGCCCCCCAGTCACCAGCACAGAGCCCCTCTCCCTCTCTGGGTCTGAAGTCCCCAGTTGCTCCATCTCTCCACATCATCGTCTCTGCCTCCATCTCTGGAGTCACTGCTTCTCTGGGTAGGGCCCTGCACTCTGCTCTTCTCCCTTGATGATTCCAGGGACCTCAGCTCCTGGACTGCATAGTCAATCACTCCCTTCCTTTTGCTACAAAATGTCTACCTTTACATTTCCAACCCTCAAAGTCAGTCCTGATAACAATTATTCGCCATTGTACCACAAGGTACCTATCCCCATCTCCTTTCATTAGCCCTGCCCTGACAGATTGGCTACTATTCAGTGGAGATATTACCTTCCTCCCTGCGCTCTGGATCTAGGCTCCCTCTTGAAAGCTTGTAAGCCAGTCACTTCTTATCTTGACTTACATTCTTGTCAATGGAATTTGAGCAAATGTGTTATGTGCCAATCACAGGTCTTGCTCTTAAAACAATTGATAGTTTATAATCTAGCAATCTACCCCTAGGTATATAGGGATATCTAGAGAAATAAGAACGGTGACATGAATAGACATATGCACACCCATGTTTATTACAGCATTATTTATAGTAGCAAAAAGATAGAATCACCAGTTGAACTATGCTTTCACTTGTGATGAGTTGAAGACGGACTTCATACTAGCTTGCAATAGCAGGAAAGCAAATTATAAATCGATAACACCATTGTAACTTAAACCCCAAGAAATTTTATTCTACTTTATATCTCTTATTTTCTTACAAATTTTCCAGTTACTACTTGGGTCCAAAACAGATTCTGACGTCAGCATCACAGAATTTACAAAAAGCCCAAGAAGACTATATTAGGAAAATGGATGCAACATAAAGTTGTTCTGAGAAAAATTCCAGTTCTGTACCTAAAGTTCTATAAATGGCATAAGAGCGGAGCCACTTTCTGAGGATCTGCCAGCTTGAAAGCAGATCAAGATTGGGAGAGGCCACCGAAGAGAGGGTGATTCTTTTCTATGGTTCCAATGGGCCCGTTGCTGTGCCCTGCAGAAGTATAAAGAACTAATGGGGCAGGGTTTGTTTTACTTTTACCTTCACATATTATTCCATTTACCTTGTGGGAAAGTTTAAGGGGAAATTTAATATCATACAAATGTTATGATTCTAAGATTGATATGTACTCTAAACCATGTGGGAAAATGGAATGCAAATACATTGTTTGAAATTAAAAAGAAAAAAAGATAGAAGCAACCTACGTATTCACCAATGGCACTTTTATGGTCCATACATAAAATGGAATGTTATGCAACAATAAAGAATAATGATGAGACTGCACAACATTTTATAACATGAATTAATCTGGAGGACATTATGCTGAGTCAAACATATTGCATAATAATATTTTCCTAAAAATTCAAAAATAGGTATACACATAGAAATCAATGTTCTTACATGATTACCAAGGATGGGAGGAGGAGGAGAAGGAATCACATATAGGATAATTGTTAAGTGTTACCAAGTCATAGATACATGTTATTGTTGTTGTTAAATGCCATTGAGTTGGTTCCGACCCATAGCGACCCTGTATAGGGTTTCCAAGGAGTGACTGGTGAGCCTGAGTCATCGATCTTATAGTTCAAATGACTTTGCAGTCTGGCACATTAACCCACAGCACCACATCACGACCTGTATAGGGTTTTCGAGGAGTGGCTGATGGGTTTGAACCACTGACCTTGTGGTGAGCAGTGTAATGCTTATACTATAGTACCATGCCAGGGCTATAGGATAGTAGACACATGGTAATTCTGGTGATGGAAAAGATACATAATATCAAGGTCAATGAAGACATTGAGAGGTCCAGCAATGGTAAATGTTACAACATACAAATTTGCAACAACAGTGATGACAAGTAACAATTCTATGAGTGGTTATATAGGTAGACATGTATGCTATATGTGTGTGCAAAGGCATATAGGAGTGAATGCTTATATATATACATATATACACACACACACACACACACATAGGTATATTGTATTTGTGGGCATATGTACATACATGCTTATGTGTGCTGCATATATATTCATATGTACCATAAAGCACATAGAATCCTGGTATGGTGCTGCAGGATAAGCACTTGTCTGCTAACCACAAGGTCAGCAGTTCAAACCCACCAGTTGCTTCTCAGAAACTCTATACAAGATTGCTGAGTCAAAACTGACTCCACTGCACTTAAAACAACAACATACCTTAAATCAAATAATGGGGGAAGTTATGGATACCTCTCAGACATATCCAAATACCTCATGAGATTGATTTATTGGGTTTAAAGGCTCCAGACTATAGTGTCATGGGACATCTAGGTCAAGTGGCATAAATTAGTTTGTAAAGTTAAATTCGACATCTGAGTTTAGAGAGTATGGGGTCTTAAAAGCTTGTGAGCTGACATATAAGATAAAACTATTGTCTCTTTCTATTTGGGGCAAAAAAAAGAAGGAAAATCGAGGCTCACTGAAAACATTCATTCCCAGCACTGACAGGCCACATGAACCACAAGCTCTTATTGGCTGAGACCAGCAGAACTAGATGGTGCCCAGCTACCACTAAAGTTCTCTTAGACTAGGAGGGACACAATAAAAAGCCCCAGTTAGAATGGGATAAAAAAAGTAGAACAAACTTCAAATTGATAAATAAGACCAGATTTATTGGACTGATAGATATTGGAGGAACCCTGAAATTAGTGCCCCAAAATACTTTTGGAACTGAAAACCATTCTGGGAAGGACTTTTATTGTGCCAGCACGTGGCTCAGTGGATTTGTATTCAGAGACTGAGCCCCGTCTTCCCTGTGTGAGGATATGTTATAGGGAATAGGGGAGCTCTGGTAGCGTAGTGGTTACAAAACGGGCTGCTAATTTCACGGACAGCAGTTCAAAACTATCAGCTGTTCCACGGGAGAAAGATGAGGCTTTCTGCTCCCATAGAGATTTACAGCCTCGGAATCCCCATACAGGATCGCTATGAGTCGGAACCAACTTCACAGCACATAACAACAACAACAACAACAAAAAGGGGTGCATACATGAGTTCATTTGGGATTGGTCAGTGGGTGCCAACAGCTTCACGAGGCTACCTGGGATTCGTTGATTCAAACATATGGTGGAGAAAGATGTATGAACAATCAAGCCAACAGTTACAGAAGTGGAAGCAGGGAAACATTACCCTGGGGCTTTGTTCCCTTCTAGAGGTGGGTCAGAAACAGGAGATTAGTTTAGGCAATCGCCTGAGGCTGGGATGGTGTGTTGTTTAGTTCCTGGAATGTGAACTCTGCTCCAGGAATGAGGTGTGGGCTTGGGGGACATGGAGTCCTGTGCCTGCTTCTGCAGGCCTGCCTGCCTCAGGACCACAAGGTCAGTTTGAACCACAAGGTCAGCAGTTCAAACTCACTAATGGCTCCATGGGGACCCTATATAGGATCTCTATGAGTCAGAACCAACTTGACAACACTTAGCAACAATAACAAAAAATAAACAATAACACATATAAAGAACATACTCCTTTTAACAATCAATGATATGAGACCAAATGGTCAATACTTACTCAAGAGCAAATATGAGAAGGCAAGGAGGGAAAATGGAAAGATGGAAACAGAGTAGTTGGGGTGGAAATGGTAAGCATTCCTACACATTATGGAGACTGTAAGCAATGTCACAGAACAATTTATCTATAAATTATTAAACAGGGATCTAATTTGTTGTGTAAGGAGTCCTAAGGAGCTCTGGTAGCATACTGGTTACGAATCAGGCTGCGAACCACAAGGTCAGCAGTTCGAAACTACCAGCTGCTCTGCAGGAGAAAGATGAGGCTTTCTGTTACCATAAAGATTTACAGCCTCGGAAATCCTGTTCAGGGTCGCTATGGGTTGGAACCGACTCAACGGCACTTAACAACAACACTTTGCTGTGTCAACATTTACATAAAACACAATAAAAAATATATTTGAGTATATACTCCTTGCCCCTCCCCTCTGTCCCCACAGTCCCATCACACTGGCTGGGAAGTAATAAGTAGTAAGTAATACTTGGAGTCTACAAACAACGTTATCTGAGCTACCACACTAGTAACGGATCCATCATTGCCAGTTTTTATATGAGAGAAATACACTTCAATATATATATTTTTTAATTATTAAGTATATTAGTAATTAATATTCTAATTACTCAATATTTGCCTCAGTCTACTTTCTAAAGAAGTCAAGCTAAGACAAGTTATAATCAGATTTTTTCCTGCATTAGTTTGCCAGCTTTCTTCTGGGGAGGACTCTCTGCTTCAACTACATCAAAAGTCCTCGCTGAACCAGTTTCTACTCTTATTTAGGAGGTCAGAAACATCTGAAAAGAAATTCTTCCATAGTCAAGTGTCACAGACATGATTTGGACCCAGATTTCCCTCCCTGCAGGGTGACCTTCTTTTATGTCTGAGATGATCGACAGATGGCATCCAAATGCAATTTCTTTTCTTCTTTGGAGCACTGAGAAGAAATGTGGTTTCCTTTATTCTCAAATAGAAAGATTACAGAGATAAACCCGCTGCCATGGTGTAGTAGATTCTGACTCCTTGTGACCCTGTAGGACAAAGCCCAGCTCCCTCACAGGATTTTCCACGCTGTAAATCTTTTTGAAAGTAGACTGTCACATCTTTCTCCTGTGGCGTGGCTGCTAGCTGATCTCTTGGTTAGCCACTGAGTGCCTTAATCATTGTGCTACCAGGGCTCCTACAAAGATAGAAAGTTCTACAAATTCTCAAGACAGAAAGACTCAGGAAACTCACATGATTCCATTAACTTTCCCTGGTATAAACTACAAAACCAACTTTTGTAAATGGAATACCCTGCCCCTTGTGGTGCTATGTGCCTTGTGTTAAACTTTTTAAATATAAAAAAAAAGGGCTACTGCAAAGCAGATGGTTCAGTTCTTGGCCCACTGAAGCAGGATCAACCAAAATTCCCCTGGCAAAGCACTTAAGCCTACATACAATGTATTTGGAAGAGACTATAGGGATTATGAAGATGTTATGAGAAGAAAAATATCCAACTCCCTTTGATCCAACAACTCTACTTCTTGGAATTATTTTAAGGAAATTAATAAACAACTAGTCAGGATTAATATGAAATCATATTTATGGTAGGATTGTTCATATTAATATAATAACATATCCAACTCCCTTTGATCCAACAACTTTACTTCTTGGAATTATTTTAAGGAAATTAATAAACAACTAGTCAGGATTAATATAAAATCATATTTATGGTAGGATTGTTCATATTAATATAATAATACCAAAACACCGCAAATAGTAGAAATGACAATTATTAGTAACATGGTGATAAAAATTCTGGCAGATAATAGAATGCAATTCTATGAAGTCTTTGGAAATAATGACAAAGATTTATATTTACTGACAAGAAAAGAAGTCCGTAATACTAAGGGGCTTTGAAAAGTTCATGGGAAAATGAAACGAGAAGATAATGGAATTTTTCAACAAACTTTTGCAGTTCTACCATATACTCACATTTTTAAAAAAACATGTAACTAAATATGTATACTATCATTTACATGAAAATGTACCTAAGTGTGTGTGTCTGAATTTTATTAAATTTGGAAGGGTGAATCCCTCATGTTTATTTTTAAAACATGTATTGTGCTAAATCAAGTACTTTCTGTTGTTGTTGGAACGAATATTTACTACACTTATTATCAGAAAAAGTTAATGGTATTTTTTAAAACTCCAATGTTTGTGCTTCAATTATATGAGTGTTTTTGAAGATGTTTGTGAATTTATTGACTATATAGACTAGTCCACGTTCTGTCTGTTAATTTTATATGCATACATCTGGAGCCCTGGTGATGTATTGGATTATGAGCTGGGTTACCAATCTCAAGGTCAGTAGTTTGAATCTACCACTTGCTCCTCAGGAAAGACGAGGCTTTGTGCTCCCGTAAAGATTTACAGCGCCGGAAACCCTATCCAGGTCACTATGAGTCAGAACTGACTCAGCATGCACAGCCACCACCACCACCAGAGCAGGTGACATACGCCGAAAGCACTAGAAAATATTTTCTAGCAGCAAGATAGACTAAGATGTGAAGAAACTGGTGTTTGCATTTGTGTGTGTGTGTGTGTGTGTGTGTGTGTATTGGGGCTGGGGAAAACAGTGAATGTACTTTATAAATCTGCTAACTCACTCCTCAGAGAACAATGGGCATAAGGAATCATTCCCCAATGCCTTTCTGACCATAAGGTTATGTTTAGATGTTTTGGCAAACTCTCAGCACAAATACGATTCACATTTGCCTCTACTCATTCTCCATTCTTCTATTGCCACTCAACAATTCCTAAAGTAAATGAATATAGAGATGGCTTGGTTCTATCATTCTTTCTGGCTTTTCACAGAACATTGGGGATGTCCTGATTTCTGAGTTCCTACCTCAGTAAGAAAATCATATACTTGCTTTCCCAGACTTCCTTATAAGATTGTGACAAATCATGAATACCCATATTAGACTTTGAATTGTAAATCAGGAATGTTAGGAAGGATGTTTGGCATGGCAAAGGAACAGTTAGTTGTTCTATCAAATAGTTAGAGGTAGCTGGAGCAGACACTCTACTGGTATCAACCACAGGCCTGGTGTTTGATATCTATGCCTAGTAGTAACGACACATGTATTACCATAGGATTAGTTTTGTCATGTGATTTTGGACACTGTGCTCAGCTTTGTAGCATTTTCACCTGCCTCCTGTAGGTTCTAAGCAATATGAATATTTTAACCAATTCCTTTCTACTTATACCAGCTGGAGAGTGTTTTTGTTGTTTGCACTCCATGCTTCTGACTCATATAGACCCATGTGAAAGAGACTAACAGAGTGACGTGTGGTATCTTGCAGGTACTTGGTATCTGTGAGGTTTCTTGGCTGTAAAAAGAGCCACCTAAGCTAGTTCAAACAAAATAAGATGAAATAATCATAGCTGGTTTCCAACTCCAGTGTGGGGGTGGGGAAGAAGCACAAAGAACCAAGTTTGGAGGTCACATTACTAGGAGATATACAAACATGAAAAATGTTCCTAGGAAAAATGCTTAAATGTGACACAAGACAGGTCGACTAGAAACCACCAGCATAGGCCACCACTGTTTGGTAGCTATCATACACAAGATGAGATGTCAAACATTGGAACACTGGCATACTTAAGAAGTATCAGATACTAACCTTGAGATGAAAGAAAGAAGAGAATGAGCTGGCTGGTTTGAAGAGCAGGGAAATGGGTGAACTCCCAAGCCCAAAAACACTGACCTAGCCCCTGGAGGCTAGAGTTAACAATGAAGCAGCCAGCTGATCTGCATAGGAGGGGAGGCATGTGAGAACTCCCAGTACCAGAATTTGACCAGATGAAGATAAAGAAGTACAATACAGGGTGCAAATGTGAATTGCTACAATCTGATCAACTGGACCCTTGCTTATGGGTGAGGTTGTACAGAATTTCAACAGAATAGAGAAGGATTCTTCATATCAAGGGTCAAGCATGTCTCTTCAGAGCACTCGTTTGATAGGTACAGGCAACTTAGACTTTGGATACCAAAATTGGAGGACCATAAAGGCACTAAGTGGCTGTCTTACAAGCTTTCATGAGGATGCTTAGTGTCAGAATGAGGGAAGTAAGACAGCAACCCTAGTGAATAGTTTTCCTCTTGTCCAGATGGGTCTGATGATGAGGGGGATAGGAATTTATGATTCAATTGTGAGTAATTGTACTCAGATCTAATGGTGATTGTCACAACGATAAATGTGGAAAAGATACAACTAAAAGGGGGAAGCAGTTAATCTGTCATTTCAGGAACAGGGGGCCCCAAGACCATTAAGAGCGAAGAAGATGAGAGGAGCGAGGGATCCTAACCAGAAAAGTGGCAACAACAGAGATGGTGGTAGAGGCAATGGCATAAAGATAGAGCAGCAGAGAACTACAGGCCCATGGACTAAGAAAAGCAGCGTGCCTGTGGGCTGGAGACTGGCTAGCAACATGTGACCTTTGAACATTTAAATGAATATATATTTACAATGTGGTATGTGTACATCAAAAAAACAATAAAGGTAATAGAGGCAAATACTGTTGGCTAAGGGTACATGGAGGGTATTGTAATCGTTACAATGATTTGCTGAATGTAAAATTGTTGATCTGCCCTGTAAGCCTTCACTCACTCAATACACAATAAAAGTGTTTTTTTAAAAAAAGAAGTATCAGTTGCCTCTAACTAACACCATGTTTTCAAAGAACATCTGGTTCATCCACCACATGGTTACCATCTCATGTTGCTCCAAGTCTCAAATGAATGGTTTTGATGGGTTGAATCAGGTTATGGTGAAAGGATACAACCCTGGCACACACCTTTCCTGATTTTAAACTATTTATTATTCCCTTGTTATGTTCTAATGACTGCCTCTTAGTCTATTTGTACTTTCTTCACGAACACAATTAAGTGTCTTGAAGAATTCCTTTTCCATAATGTAATCAATAGTTTGTCATGATACATATAGTCTAAAATTTTTGCAAAGTCAATAAAGCACAAGTAAATATCCTTCTAGTATTCTCTACTTTCAGGCAAAATCCACTGAACATCAGTAGAGATATCCCTCAATCCATATCTTCTTCAAAATCCAGCTCAAGTTTCTGGCTGTTCTGTGTTGATGTACTGTTATAGCCATTTTTGAATTATCCTCAGCAAAAATTTACTTGCATGTGATATTAATGATATTGTTCATTGATTTCCACATTCTATTGGGTCAACACTCTTTAGAATGGACACAAACATGGATTTCTTCCAATCAGTTGGCCAGATCTTCCAAATTTCTTGGCATGGATGAATAAGCACCTCCAGTGCTGCATCGGTTTGTTGAAAGATATCAATTATTGGAGTCTTTTTTTCACCAATGCCTTTAGTGCAGTTTGTACTTCTTCCTTCAGTACCATAGATTTTTGTATCATATGTTACCACTTGAAATAGTTCAATATTTACAATTTTATTTCATTACACAGACTATGTACTTTCCATCTATCTTCTCTTGATGCTTCCTGAATCATTCAATATTTTGTCCAAAAATCCTTCAATATTGCAGGTCAAGTCTGAATTTTTTTCTTCAGTTCTTTCACAGCTTGAGAAATTATTAGTGAACTCTTCCCTTTTGATATTTAACTCCAGGTCTTTGCACATTTCTATCTGGTAGCGTAGTGGTTATTAATCGGGCTGTGAACCTTACGGCTGGCAGTTCGAAACTACCAGCCGCTCCACGGGAGAAAGATGAGGCTTTCTGCTCCGTAAAGATTACAGCCTCGGAAACCCTGTACAGGGTCGCTATGGGTCGGAACTGACTCCACGGCACTTAACAACAACAACATATAATACTTTATTTCATCTACTCAAGCTGCCCTTTGAAATTTTTTGCTCAGTTGTTTCACTCCTCATTTCTTGCATTCATTTTAGCTTCTCTACCAAGTTTCTCTAAAAATTGCTCAAGAGCAAGTTTGAGAGTTTCTTCTGATATCTATTTTTCTCTTTTCTTTCTTTCTCATCTTTTAAAAGATATTATTATTTCTTCCTGTATTTTAAATTTTCTAACGTTTCAGTCATGAATTACATATGAGCTATTGATACTTTATTCCACAGTCTGACCCTGGTCTTGTTTTGGCTGGTGATATTGAGCTTTTTCATCATTGCTTCCTGCAGATGTAGTCAATTTTATTCCTGTGTATTCCATCTGGTGATAAAAATTGAAGACACTTGGAATGAGTTAGACTGATGAACTAATGGAACATATGAACATCAGTCTCAGGGCCCTGAGACCAGAAGAACTAGATGGCACCTGGCTATCACTGCGAACATTAGGAGATCCCAGATAAAGTGGCAGAAAATGTGGAACAAAACTCAAATTTATAAACAATACTAGGTATAATGATCAAAAAAAGACTAAAGGAACATTAGACTATGGTCCTTGGCCACTCTTCGAATCTGGAACAGAACTCATCCTCATGACCATATTTTTAACCAAGCTGTGGCTAGGTATATATACAACAACACTAGTGTGATAGGCTCACCAGGGAATGATCAAACATTCAAGATCAAAAGGGCAACATTTACCTGGGGACAAGGTTCAGGAGGGTTGGGAAGGAAGGTAGAATGGAACTAGGAACCACAGGGAGGGATCAGGATAGCTGTTGTTGCTTGGAGGAGATTGCAATCATTGAGATGAAACCATGTGTGTATTGTTGGATGTAAAACTGATGATCTTCTCTGTTAAACTTCACTTACTTAACATTAAAAAGTTTCAAAAAGAAAAAAACTAAACAAACAGAAATAAATAGGAAGAAGGGATGGCATGGTAGAATTCTAATTCATAAATACAGAAAGAAAACTGGAAACATAAAAGGGCCATTTGGCAAACAGTAAGAGTGGATGCTGAAATTAGTGAGTCAAAGTATGATGAGTTATAAGACATCTGCAAGGTTGCAAACTATATGCCAAGAAGATATTTGCTAATTAGAAAGGGGAAAATAGTAACTTCACAACTGGGAAATATGACAGACATCATCTATATCATGTGAACAAGGCTAACATCACTTATAATGAGACATATAACATCATGTATCTCCTGAGAGTAAGTACAAAGTAGGGCAATAACACTTCTATAGTATTCTTATTAAAAATGTATAACATAAATTTAAACATGAGGAAACACAGAAATGCAAACCAAGTGACATCATACAAAATAATGGATCCATGCTCTTCTAAAGTGTCCTGACAGACAGGATAGCCAGAGGAAACATCCCAGATGGGAGCAGAGTAAGGAGACTTGATAACCAGATGCATGACTTGGATCCTGGACCATAAAAATGCACATTTGTAAAATGCAAACAATGACTGCAGAATAGTTCATCACATTGTACCAAAGTTAATTTCCTGATTTGGTAATTATTCTTCACTATAGAACATGTTAAAATTGGGAGAAGATGGGTAAAGTTTATATAGAAACTATGCATACTATTTTTGTAACTGTTTATAAGATTGAAATAATTCTAGAATGAAAAGTTATTTTTTAAGAAAACAGAACCATAACAAGAATTTTGGTTATCCCTGAAAGGAGTACCAGTTTGGAGGGGGCATGAGGAAACCTTCTGGGATACTGGAAATATTCTCTATCTTGGTCTGGGTTGAAGTATACAGCTGTATGCATGGATACATTGTTGTTTTTTTCTTAAATGTTTTATTGTGAATTATGTGATAGTTTACATGGATGGATACATTTTATTGAGTACTACATTAAGATTTATGGTACAATTGGTAGAGACTCAAGAACAGGAAGAAGAAAGGGGATGTGTGGATAACGGTCTCCAACGAACAAATGTTTCTTTTGCCATGAGACCAAAATAACAAGGTAGTACCCTGCTACTAAATATTTTAATCTACAATTCTATAGATGAAATCTGATTAACTAAGGAGATAATCAGAAGAGAATTTTAAATTCTCATGGTATCCAGTCTCCCTGGAAGCCTGAAGGCTGGATGAACCTTTGAAAGTATTACCCTGAAAAAACCTTTAAACCTTTAGCTAAAATATATATCCTCAGCCCATGCAAAACCAAACAATAGTTTAGGTTAACTGTTGTTGTTGTTGTTAAGTGTTGTTGAGTCAGTTCCGACCCATAGCGACCCTGTACAGGGTTTCCGAGGCTATAAATCTTTACGGGAGCAGAAAGCCTCATCTTTCTCCCGAGGAGCAGCTGGTAGTTTCAAACTGCTGACCTTGCAGTTCACAGCCTGATTCATAACCACTACGCTACCAGAGTAAAGATTATCTGTCTTGAGCACTATGATCCTTTTTATCGTGGAAATCTATACACGACAAAGTACTTGCCATTTCAAGCATTTTTACATGCACAATCCAGCCTCACCAACCACATGCTCCACATTGCCCAACCATCATCACTCTTCACTTCCAAATCTTTTCTCTCTCTCCCCATTTTCCCCATCCTCTCTTTCCCTTGTAATGAGACTATAAGTATACATTCTTTTCCTTCCTGTATCTGAAAAATAAAGAAAGAAAGAAAGAAAGAAAGAATTAGAAAGCAGTTTCCTTTTTCCTTCCTTGTCTTTTTTAACTGCCTTCTCTGTCACCAAAGGTAGCACGTGTCTATACTCTACCTAATGAACAATTCTCTCTTCCCTCCCACCCCTGGTAATCAGTCATATAAAGTTTATTTGGAATGAAAACCTTTTCTAGACATTTTACAGTAGTGGTCTCAAACAATATCTGCCCTTTTGTGACCGGCTAATTTCACTCAGCTGAATGTCCTCCATTTTATGTCGTGTTTTGCAGATTTATGGTTATCCTTCAATGCTGCGTAATACACTATTGTGTGTATATATCAAAGTTTGTTCAATCATTCCTCAGCTGATGGGCATCTAGACTGTCTCCATCTTTTTGCTATTGTGAATAATGTTACAATGAATATGGGTGTGCACATGTCTATTCATGTCATGGTGGATACATACCAAGAGGGATTGCTGGGTCATATAATATTGTTATTTCCACCTTTTTTTTTAAAACTTTTGTATCCTCACCTCCCATGTTATTTTTGTTGTTGTTAAGTGCTGTTGAGTTGGTTCCAACTCACAGCGAGACTATCTATATAGAGTTTCTGAGGAGTGATAAGCAGGTTTGAATCACCAACATTGCAGTTATTAGTTTAGTACCTATCCCCACAATGCCACACCAGAACTCCAGGATTCCTATGTGTTACTGTCAACAAGCTGGCCCCAGATCCACAGTTGACTCTGCATTTTCCAACCCATAGCAACCCCATATAGGGTCTCCATGGCTTTAAGTCTGTGCAGAATCAAGGCCGGTTTGAATTGCAAGGTTGGCAGTTCAAATTCACCAGCTGCTCCTTGAAAACCCTATAAAGGGTTGCTATAACTGAGAACTGAGTCAATGGCACTTAACAAAAACAACAGTGGCACCATAGGATAAGCACTGGACTACAAACTTCAAGTTCAGTATCTCCAACTTTTTGAGGAAGCACCATACCATTTTCTACAGTGCTTGCATAATTTTCCAGTCCCACCAGTAAGGTGGAAGAGTTCCACTCTCTCAACACCCTCAGCAACATTTGCTGTTTTCTGTTTGTTTGTTTTTTTTTGTTTGAGCTTTGCTATTAATGGTGGGGTAAGATGATATCTCATTATTGCATTGATTGCAATCACTAAGAAGAAAATCAATGATTTGATGAAGGCAAAACTGATGATCTGGTCTGTAAACCTTCACTCAATTCACAATAAAAAATTTTTTATAAAAGAAAAGTACTGTCCCCTACTGTATGATGTAGCTACAGTTCAAAGATCTTCCTGCTTATGCTATACCAATGTTTCTGTCACATGAAACTAAAGCACTAGGAACAACTCAACAAAGCCATTTCCAGGACTTATCTCTAAGGCTGAAAATACACCTCCAAATGAAATGCTATACCTCTGTCTCCTAATGAAAAACTTTACATACTCAGCAAAACCAAATCCTTTCTGGATTATTGAAAAAGTACCATTATTATCTATACTGGTATATTTATCACAGTCCCCACCACTGCCATTGAGTCAATTCAGACTCACTGTGAAACTGTAAGACAGAATAAAATTGCTCCTTATGGATTCTGAAAACAGACAGCCTCATCTGTCTTTCCCAGAACAGCTGGTGGGTTTGAATCATCAACTTCGGAGTCAGCAGCAGCCCAACATAAAATCCACAGCATTTACTGCAAGGGGGGTGGGGCAGGGAGTAAAGAAAAGAAAGAATCAGGATTTCCAACAAGATGGAAGACTAGGCGGATGTACTACAGGGGCCCTCTACAGCAAAGAGATGAGACAGAAAATAAAACAGACACAGATGATAATTCTGGTACCCTGAACTTCAAAAGAAAGGTTAGAGAGGTGAATGGAGTGCTTGCTGGGAGGAGAGGCCAAGAAGGGAAACTTACTGATGAACAGCTGCCAGAAACAGCTCAACCATCTTGTGAGCAGCTTTGGCAATGGAGGGAGACCTGGCAAAGCAGATTCACATGGGCAACAAAAAAGCCTCCTTGTGATCTTCACAGACACTGAAACCAACTCCATCCAAGGCCTCCAGGAAATACTTCTGTA
>NW_006408564.1:21013910-21016476 GCF_000296735.1 Chrysochloris asiatica | reverse complement strand
ACACTAAGGTCTGATTTCTCAGCAGAAACCATGCAGGCAAGAAGGCAATGGAATGACATATACAAAACCCTGAAAGAAAAAAAGTTGCCAAACACAATGTCAAAATTAGGACATTTCCTTTTAAACAGAAATTAAAGGAATTTTTAAAGATCAGGCAAACTTTACGAAAAATGTTAAAGGATATTCTTTGGACTGAGAAGTCAACAGCAGACAACAACCTGAGATTACAAACATGACAACACTACACAGAGCTCAATCCACTTAAAGTAAAACAAACCAACAAGAATGAGAATAGGGAACTAGATATACCAATGTATAATGAAGTCAACTACATAGAAAAAAGAGAGAACAGTATAGATACAGAACTTCTAAATGGCAAGACAGTCAGGTAGATTTTAAGATAAAACAAACTGTTTTTAAGAGGGAAAAAAATTAATAAATTACAGAGTAACTAATACACCTGTACATCAAAATAAAAAAGAGGAAAATCAGAAAAGATTTAGTAAACATGACCACAGTATAAATGAAAATGACAAGAAAGCCCACAAACAAAATGAATGCAGCATAGAATATTATGTGGAACAAAGAATCCAGCAGCACCACAGGAAAAAAACACACTGAAAAAATGACCACATGGTATAGCACTGGAGGATAAGCACTGGACTGCAAAGTTGGTTTGAACCACAAGGTTGACAGTTCAAGCTCACTAGCTGCTCTTTAGAAACCCTATACAGGGTTACCACGAATCTGAACCGACTTGACAACATTTAACAACAACAACAACATTGTAAAAAGTTTTTTTTTTTTTTAAGGTTTTCTTTATAAAAGAAACAGTCTATGATGGGCTACAGGGTAGACACAGGGTAACATGGGTGACAGGGCAGGCAATATACAGTAAGAGGGAAGTTAGCAAAGGAAAGATAAACATAGCCGGAGACACAGGGAGGAATGCAATTGTTGAAGTGAATAGAGATAAAGGCTGTTAACAGTTGGTACATGGAGGGGATTGATTGTAAGCTGTGGCGGGGTGGGTTAATGTGCAGGACTGCAAGGTTGGTTTGAACTGCAAGGTCAGCAGTTCAAACTCAGCAGTCACTCCTCAGAAACATTATCCAGGGTCCGTATGAGTCAGTACCGACTCAATGACACTTAACAACAACAACAATGAATGAAGCAAAGTATATGATTTCTTGCAAGTAAAACTGATAATCTGCTTTGTAAACCTTCACTCAACTCACAACAAAAAGTTTAAAAAAAGAATCAAATTTGTTGTGACTCCTGTCTGGGTATAAGTAATTGGTTTCGTTCCCTCCCCTCAAATATGGTATCAAGAGACACTTCCTGTATCTTGTTTAGCCTTCTACCTTGCTTGAAAATATGACTGTAACTCTAATAAAGTTTAAACTTACCAGATTCATATTTTATTGAGTCATAATAAAGTAAACTGAAAGAAGACGAGGGAACTTGCCTTAAGGATGATGGCTTTTAGAATGCAATTGGTAAATATAGTGAAAAGGAGCATTTTGGCTATATTTTTGAACTGGCAGAAAACTGCAGTGATTACATTATTCCGCATGTAATGTACTGTTCTCACACACTTATTCCTGGAGGTGAGAACCCAGAATTTTAATCATTTGATACTGCATTTGTGTAGAATCTTGCAGATTTGTCAAATGCCATAAATGAACCACAGTTTATCTATTTTTCCCTTTTATGGATAGCTAACTGTATTTTTCATCCACAGCACAAGCAACTTTAAACAGAGAGGGTAAGTGGGAGGGGAGACCATTGTTACTACTAACTCCTGAATCTCCCTGTAGTGGACCAAGCTTTTTCCCTGCAAATTTCTTTAAAGCAGCAGGGTACAAGAAACTACAACATTTTAAAGATTTCTGAGCTCCTAAAGGAGTTCTAGGGAGCTCTGGTAGCGTAGTGGTTTCGAATCGGGCTGCGAACCGCAAGGTCAGCAGTTCAAAACTACCATAAAGATTACAGCCTCAGAAACCCTGTACAGGGTCGCTGTGAGTCAGAACCGACTGCACGGCACATAACAACAACAACAAAGGAGTCCTGGAGTCCTGGTATGGCGCTGTGGGTTAATGCGCCAGATTGTAAACACATTTGAACTGCAAGGCTGGCGGTTCAAGCTCACCAGTTGCTCCTCAGAAACCCTATACAGGGTCACTATGGGTCGGTGTCAAGTCAACGGCAACAACAACAAAAGGAGTCCTGGCATGATGCTGTAGAATAAGCACTGGACTTCTAACTGAAAGATCAGCAGTCCACACCCACTAGCTATTCCTCGGAAACCCCGTGCAGGATCGTTATGACTCAGTATTGACTTGAACAACATTAACAACAACAAAGAAACACTGGTGGGACTGTGGGTTATGCACTGGGCTGCAAACAGCAAGGTCAGCAGTTCAAACCCACCAGCCACTCCATGGAAGAAAGATGAGGCCGTCTACTGCCTTAATGATTTACAGTTTCGGAAACACTATGGAACAGTTCTACTCTGTCCTATCGGGGCGGTCACTGTGAATCAGAGTTGAGTTCATGGCAGTGG
>NW_006408564.1:21006941-21008343 GCF_000296735.1 Chrysochloris asiatica | reverse complement strand
GTCCTACACACTACAAAGGATCCTCAGGAAGCCTTTTTCACTGGGCAAGTTCTAGAATCCCTTTTAGGTATTCCAATCAGTTATAGGCTGAAGATGGGCTTACAAGTTTTCTGTAATCATGTTTCCTGATATTCCTTTATATCACATTCAAGTGTCTATTTTACAACAGTGGGCAAGGGAAACCAATATTCAGAAGACAGTCAAGCATCTTAACATTATTTCCCCTTTTACCCCTTCAGACTAAGCCTAGATCGCTGTATCACAGAGTCCTGTTGTTCCAAGGTTCAGCATACATCTCTATTTACCTCTGTCCCATTTAGCCCATGCAAATTTGTCTAAGAGTTCCCCTATCTACTTTGTTCTTCCTTCCCCAAAGCTAGGGCATGTCTTAATCAGCAGTTCCACCTCAATGGACAGCTGGGCATTTTACTTTCAATTAGGGGGTTAAATGTATGCTTTATACTGAACCATTGAATAAATGAATGAACTTGCTGCTTCCAAGAGTGGAGGAAATTGTCATTAGCTGACTTTAACAAAGTGGTCATAGAATTGGGGAATGACAGGAAAATAATGACATTTTCGTTTTTAAAACAGCAAGTAGAAAATAGTAAAGCAAGGAGTTCAATGACCTAAAAGAAAAACCCCAAATGATAAATGTATTCCTTCTGTGAACTCTTGGAGTACTTTAAACCGACATTCTTTTGGGAATTTACTTTTGAAACTGAAACTCAAAATGAAACAGCAGCAATCTACATGGGGCTAGGAAAGATCCACATGCCTGCTGCTGGCTGTGTTAAACCCTAGGGGAGACTTGTTAGGTCAAGGAAAAAGTCTCTCTCCACAGGACGTTCACCTCTTTCCTCATAACCATTCCCCTTAACATGAAGGGAAGAACCATCATTCCAAACAGATAACAGATAAAACCACTTGTGTGCCAAGAAGCCAATAAAAATTTGTTCACCCACACGTTTACTTCCTGAACCCACAATAGTTTATACAAAACCTTACTGCAGGGTGCCTGATGTATAGATTAGGCATATGTTTCATATAAAGTGCCCGGAATGAAACAACAATCTACATTCTAACAAAACAGAGGACACTTTTCATAAATCACTCTCAATCCATCTGATAGCTCACAATGAATTTCTTTTAAATCCAGACACATTTTTCTCTTTTGCAGAGCTTGTCCAACATGTTGCTATCAAGAAGAGAAGATCACACAGATACTTGGAGCCTTTAAAAAACTTTTCTAAAACACCAAAATTAAACCTAAAACACAGTCTTATTTCTCCTTAATTTTGCCCAGTAATAATATCCTCCTAAAAAGCTTTGAGAATGAGAAATTTAAAGTAGGAAATGTCCTCAGTGAACATCTAGTCCAGAAATGTATAAATAAATAGGA
>NW_006408564.1:20999344-21006756 GCF_000296735.1 Chrysochloris asiatica | reverse complement strand
GGCTTCTAGTGGCACAATGGTTAAGCGCTGGCTGAAAACAAAAAAGGTCACTATTTTGAACACAGCAGAGCTCTGCCAGAGAAAGGACACGGTGATCTGCTTCTTAAACAGTGTTATTGTTGTTGCTAAGTGCTATCAAGTCAATTCTGACTCATAGTGACGCTATGTAGGGTTTCCGAGGAGTAACTAGTGAGTTTGAACCATTGACCTTGTGGTTCAAACAGACCTTTCAGTCCAGTGCATTATCCTGCAGTGCCACACCAGGACTCTCCTTAAAGATTTCTTGTTGTGGTTAAGTGCCCTTAAGTCAGTTTTGACTGGTGAGTTTGAATCGCTGACCTTGTGGTTATCAGTCCAGTGCTTGCTTATCCTACAGCACCACAACAAGATTCCTTACACAGTACAGTGTAGGAAACCCTATAGGGAAGTTCTACTTTGCCCTATATAGTTTCTATAAGTCTGATTCAACTCAATGGCATACAGCAACAATTCCCTGACCCATATAAGACATCGAGTTTGCTTGAGGCCCTGTTGTATTTCTCATCTCAGAGCGCCAGACAACCTCTACTGTTGTTACTGGTTGCCAGTGAATTGATTTTTTGACTCATAGTGACCCCATGTGACAGAATAAAACTGCCTATAGGATTTCCTACACTGTAACACTATGACAAGGAGCTATGCTGGCATAGTGGGTTTCAGTGGGCTACTAACCTCAAAGTCAGCAGTTCAAACTCACCAGTTGCCCCACGGTAGAGAGATGAGGCTTTCTACTTCGGTAAAGATGTCAGCCTCAGAAATGCTATACAGGGTCACTAAGAGTTGGAAATGAATGGATGGCAGCTAACAACCAGATCTTTATGGGGCAGTTCAAATTCCCGAGTCTGCAGGAAAAAGATGAGTCTTGGAAACCCATTGGGGAAGTCCTAGTCTATCCTATAGGGTCACTATGAGTCAAACCGACTTGTCCTAGCCAAACTACAGCACCTCACCACCACAACAACATCAACAACAACAATCTTTACAAAAAGAGATCACAGGGTCTCTTTACCAGAGGAGTCACTGGTGGGTTGGAATTGCAGACCTTTTGGTTAGCAATTGAGTACTTAACTGTTGTGCCTGCGACAAGGACTTCTTAATGTATACTTTTGTTGTTGTTAAGTGCCATTGAGTCAGTTGCAATTCACAGTGACCCTGTATAGGGTTTCCGAAGAGCGCTTGGTGGGTTTGCATCGCTGACCTTGTGATTCTGAAATTAACATGCAGGATTGAACTCCTCAAAACAATAGTGTTCAAAATAACAGAACTGACATTCAGAAAGAGACAGAAACTTTGTCAGAGTTCCATAGTGAGGTAATGATGGGCCTGAAATTCTTAAGTGTTATCTCTCAGTAGGAGTTCCTGGATGGCAAAATGGTTAATGGTTTGATGTTCGGCGGTTGACCAAAAAGTTGCATGGAGGTTCAAGTCCACCCAGAAGTAAATCCAGAAGAATAACCTGGAGATTTACTTCTGAAAAAGTTAATGTTGAAAACCATATGGAGCATAGTTCTTCCCTGGCAGTATGGGATCACCGTGAGTCAAAATTAGTTTGATGGTAACTGGTTTATCTCAATATTGACCTTTATCCACACCACCAGGAGGCATATACCCAGAAGATTAGGTATGAGTTTGCTTTGTATATGGGACATTTGCTTTGTATGGGGGATTTGTTTTGATTCTGTTTTAAAACAGAGCTAGTCCTCTTTTCCCCAAAAGCAAACTATTACATGCCAAAATGACCCCAATTAGCTGTGTTTCTTAAGAAAAGAATTTAGTAGTCATTCCAATACAAATGATTTGGAAGCTCCTGGCAGCACGCCACTCTAAACAGTATACTGTTTTAACAATAATCCTCTTTTCTCATCAAATACGCTCCTTCCTCAATACAGAAGAGATAATTGTTATTAAACAGGAAATTACTTTTCATTTGAGCTAACACAAAGGACTCAGTGATGAGCCTGTAAGCATGGACAATACTCTCCATCACAGTTGCACAGTGACAAGTAAAGTCAGCCGTGGCTTTTTAATGAATTCGCTACAGTGTTTATTAACTTTTAACTAAGCTTTCTAGTTTATTTTTTTTTTTCTTTTGCATTAGAGGAAATTTCTTAGAATTACAGAATGGCAGAGCCAGATGGGACCTTACAACTCATCTGATTTAACGACTCTGAGAAAGCTGAGGGTGAAATCTAGAAATGATTCGCCCAGAGTCACAAAGCTAGGGCCCAAGTCTCATGATTCCAAGCTCATTCTAATTCAGCATCTCACAACTCTGAGATCCAAGTGAGGAATTTCCTATCTAGCAAAAATTATAGAATATATCAAGTTCTTTAATCAATGCTTCTCAAGCTGTACTGTACAAAGGAATCATCTGAGGGGTTTGCTAATATGCAGATTTTCATTCCATGGGTCTGGGATGAGGACTAATACAACCTTGCTTGCTGAAAATGAAGAGTACTTAAATACTGATGAAGAGCAAAGACTACAGCCTTCAGTAAGGATTTCACCTCAACAGAAAGAAAACAAAAATCCTCACAACTAGACCAATAAATAACATCATGACAAATGGAGAAAAGACTGACGTTTTTAAAGACTTCATTTTTCTTAAATCCACAGTGAACACTCATGGAAGTAGCAGACAAGAAATTAAATGACATAAGGCAAATCTGCTGCACAAGACCTCTTTAAAGTATTAAAGAACAAAGATTTCAGTTTGAGGACTAAGGTGCACATGGTCCAAGCCATGGTATTTTCAATAGCCTTATATATATATATATATGTGAAAGTTGCACAATGAATAAGGCAGACTGTAGAGGAATCAATGCATTTAAATTATGGTGTTGGAGAAGAATATTAAAAGTACCATAAACTGCTAGAAAAAACAAATCTGTATTGGAAGAAGTAAAGAAACAATGCTCCTTAGAAGCTAGGCTGACCAGACTTTGTCTCTCAGACTTCAGACATATTATCAGGAGGCATGAGTCACTGGAGAAGGGCAGCATGTTTAGTAGAGTAGAGGGGTCAGCAAAAAAGAGGAAGACCCCCAACGAGAAGGACTGACATAGAAACAATAGCAATGGAATCAAACGTAAAAACAAGTGTGAGGATGATGCAGGCCTGGGCAGTGTTTTGTTCTGTTGTGCATAAGGTCTTTACTAATTGGATCTGACTCAACGGCACCTAAAAACAACAACCAACATTTCTCAGGTAATATTGATGCAATTGATTCGTGAACAAGTGGCCCCTTTAATCATGAGAACCATCTAGTTCTATCATAGAATCTTCACTAGATCACTAATTAACAAGTCCCATATGAGAGGCTTCAAAACATTTGTGGGAAAATAGAATTAAAAGATACTGGAATTTTTCAACAAACTTTTTAAGTTTTATCATATGATCACTGAGTCCATCAGGTTATCTCAGGTTGTAAGGAAACTTACACAGTGACAAAAGTTTACTGGGATAAACTGATTTATTAAATGAGCTGAACACAGAAAGGTATATCAAATCAAACTAAACCCATTGCCATGGAGTGGATTCCTACTCATAGTGGCCTGATAGGGCAATAGAACAGCCCTATAGGATTGCCAAGACTGTAAGCCTTAACAAATGCAGACTGCCACAGCTTTCTCCCGTGGAGTGGCTGCTGGGTTTGAACTGACAAACTTTTGG
Organism: Chrysochloris asiatica; assembly: GCF_000296735.1. Classification (NCBI taxonomy): domain Eukaryota; kingdom Metazoa; phylum Chordata; class Mammalia; order Afrosoricida; family Chrysochloridae; genus Chrysochloris; species Chrysochloris asiatica. The sequence goes on along the minus strand of NW_006408564.1, from coordinate 21,003,045 downwards.
TTTGACTACTGTGTCACCAGGGCTTCTTGGTTAGGCATGTTGTTGTTAGGTGCAATCAAGTTCATTCTGATTCATAGTGACCCTCTGTACGTAGGCCTGACCTGTGCCATCCTCACAGTTGGTGCCAGGTTTGAACCCACTGTTGCAATCACTGTGTCAACTCATCTCAGTGAGGGTCTTTCTCTTTTTGGCTAACTTTCTACTTCACTAAGTACGATGTTCTTCTCCCTCCTGATGGCAGGTCCAATATATGTGAGACAGTCTTACCATGTTGCTTTTAAGGAGCATTCAGAACAGATTTGTTTGTTCTTCTGGCAGTCCAAGGTATATTTAATTTTCTCCACCAATACCATGATTCAAAGATACCAAACTTACCAGCCGCTTCTTGGAAACCCTATACAGGGTCGCTATGAGTTGGAACCAACTGGACAGAACTTTACAATTCTTCCTTGGTCTTTTTTATTCATTGTCCAGTTTTCGCACACATATGAGGAGTTGAAATTACCATGGCTTGGAGCTATTGCACTTTTCTCTTCTTGGCCATCTTTGCTTTTTAGCTTAAAAGTGTTTTTTTTTTAGTTGTTAGGGTTTTTTTTGTTTTGTTTGTTTTTTTGTTGCATATTTGCACAATGCAACACAGCACTTTATTTCTTGACTGTTGCTTTCACGAATGTTGGTTTTGGATCCAAGTAAAACAAAATCCTTGACGACTTCAATTTTTTTCTCCATTTATCATGATGCTTATTGCTCCACTTGTGAGGATTTTTGTTTACATTGAGTTGCAATCCATACTGAAAGCTATATTCATCACTAAATGCTTCAGGTTCTTTTCACTTTCAGCAAACAAGGCTGTGTCATCCACATGTTGTTATTGTTGAGTGCCTTCAAGTTGGTTCTGATTCATAATGACCCTATACAGGGTTTCTGAGGAGCAGCTGGTGGGTTTGAATTGCTGATCTTGTGGTTCCTAGTCCAGGGTTGACCTTAGAGTACCACAAAAGGAATCCATCTGCATATATTATGTAGTTAGTTAGACTTCTCTAATCATGATGCTGAGTTTTTCTTCATATAGTCCAGCTTCTTGGATTATTTGTTCAGCAAACAGATGAAATAAGTATAAGGAAAGGATACAATCTTAATTCACACTTTTTCTGATTTTAAATCATGTAGTACCCCCTTGTTCTGTTCAAACTACTGCCTTATGGTCCACATACAGATTCTGCATCAACACAATGAAATGTTCTAGAATTCCCATTCTTCATAATATATGTTATGATCCACACAGTTGAAAGCCATTGCATAGTCAATGCAGGTAAACAGCTTTCTGATGTTTGGTTTTCAGCTAAGATCCATTTATTATCAGCAGTGATATCCCTTATTCCATGTCCTCTTCTGAATCTAACTTGAGTTTCTTCAAGCATAATTTAACTTGCATGTGATAGTAATGATATTGTTCGATAATCTGCACATTCTGTTGGACCTGTTTTCTTTGGAATAGGCACAGATATGAATCTCTTCAAATCTGCTGGCCAGATAACTGTCTTTCAAAATTCTTGGTATATACCAATGAAGATTTGCGGTGTGTTACATCATTTATTGAAACATCTCCACTGGTATTCCATCAATTCTTGGAGCCTTGGTATTTTTTGCCAATATCTTCAGTACAATTTGCACTTTGCACATCTTCCTTCAGTGCCACTGGTTAAAAAAAAAAAAAAAACTATTTGCTCTTGATCATATGCTATCATTAACAGTGTTATACTTCAAAATAGATCTTTAAATGCTCTTTTTTATGATAAATGTAATGCCATTCCTCTTCCATTTGTCATTCCTAGGCATAAGAGACTATATGGCTGTTTGATTTTCAATGTTCAGCTCCCCAATGCCTAGGATATTGACTTTTATACATTCCATTTCATTTTCGATGAGTTCTGGCTTTCTGAGACTCACACTTTGTATATTCCAAGTTCCAATTATTAATGGATATTTGTAGTTGTTCCTTCTTATTTTGATCATGTCACATCAGTAAGTGAAGGTCCTCAATGCTTTACTCCGTTAATGTCATTAAAGTTGACTTTATTTTGAAGCGGCTGCTCATCTCTAGTCATATTTTGAGCACCTTCAATCTGAGGGGTTTATCTTCTAGCGGTATATCAGACAATATTCCACTGCTAATCATAAATTTTCATTATCCAATTTTTAGTAGAACCATATCACCAGATCCCCTTTCCTTGTCTGCCTTCTTCTTTAAGTTCCTCTGAACCCTATCCACCACAGGTGATGTTACTGGTATTTGAAACACTGTGGAATAGCTTCCAGCATCACTGCAACACACAAGCCACCAGAGTACAACAAACTGACACATGAGTGGTGATACCAAGGTATAGGAGGAAGAAAGCTCATCTTCCACATAGCTACCTTAAATTCTTCTCTGCAATATTTTCTTCACCTGCCTCAGGTTAATGTTTAAGATAGATTCTATGACTTGTCCAAGAACATTAAAGTATTAACAATCTCATCATCAGGCATTTAAAAAATCCAATATAGTATAATATAAAAAATGTAGTATAATATCAACACTTTAGCTTTCCATCCTAATCAAGCTTTTCTCCCCAAAGCTCAAACCTAATCTCACATCTTTTTGTTCAGCCTCTTCTTCTACAGTCTGCTGCTTCTGGATGCTTCCATGTCAGGATGGGGAGAGGGGGAAGAGCTCCCATTAGGCGACATTACTGTCTTACTGAAGTGGTGACTTTAGGTCTCAAACATTGACTTCTTATTGCTAAGGGTAGTTTTATGGGTTCTTTAGAAACACACAGCTCCATCCCCACCCCAAAACTAGGGACTTGTGGAAAGTGTTTGATTTCCTTCATTTATGCCCTATCTATCTGATGGGTAATGAGTCTACTTCGGGTCTGTTGGAGCAGGACAACCCATACAGTTGTACTCTTCATTACAGAGTGATTCGTTCAGAAGACTCAAAAAGATGCAAGCTCGTCTCAGTATTTGCTTGCAGTGTCTACTCTGAATAATGGGGCATCAGCATTCTTGATTCACAACCCACTTTATATTAAGTGGCTTCAAAAAGTTTCTAGAGAGAGAACAAACAAGATGGCGAATTTGGAGGAAGTGCAAGGAGGTGTTCCATCAATAACAACACAGAATACCAGACCAAGCAGGCTTAGGGGATGGTGCCAGAACTCTGAATCACATATAAAGGAATATTTAGAAGGTTGGAAGGCTTATAGCTAGGGGAATTTGCAACAGAAGCAATAAATCCACTGCTTTCTAATTCAAGATGGTCACCTGCTCCTGGAGCCACCATTTTGGGTGGGACAAAGTTGGGGAAGGATGGCTGACAAAACTGCAGAGATAAAGGTGTGGACATACTTTTTTTTAAGGTATCTATTCATTGGTCTCTCACTGTCTGTGCACCTACATTCTGGTGACTAGAGGGGGTGCCTGAGCAAGTGCACACCCAATCCCCACAACTGGAGGGTTCCATTACGCATGCGCACAGATCGCCTCAAAATTTAAAGAGACTGTTTCCACTTAAAACTGAATGGCCACAGCCAGCCCTGAAATGTTTATAACGAGAAAAAAGGCCTGAGAGAACAAACAAGATGGCGGATCAGTTGGAAGTGTATAAAAGAGATCCGCCAGCAACAAAACAGAATACCTGATCAAGTAAGCTCAGGGGA
>NW_006408564.1:20987403-20994194 GCF_000296735.1 Chrysochloris asiatica | reverse complement strand
ATTCATGGGAAGAGAGGGACTAAGAGCTGGTGGGTGGGGGTGGAGAGGCAGATGTGCAGAATGTACCCTGTGGAGATGTAAATTATTACATATGACTAAAGCGGATAGAAAGTAATACTGTTAACTGATGGTACATGGAGAGGATTGTAATCATTGTAATGAAACAAAGTGTATGATTTGTTGAATGTAAAACTGATGATCTGCCCTGTAAACTTTCACTCAAACCACAATAAAAACCTTAAAAAAAAAAACTTCTGGAAAAATGGAATTGAAAAATTTCCACCAACTTTTTGAAGTCCCCACATATACTTTGCCGTAAGTGAGGGTCTTCTCAACCTCTCACTGTTAGATGTTTCCATGTGTCCTACTCCAGGTTCTCTAGAGGATCAAAACTAGTGAGATATATACATAAATAGAGAGAGAGATCTACTTCAAGGAGATGGCTCATGTAATTGTGGGAGCTGGCAAGTCCCAAATCTCTGGGTTTGGTGGCAGGCTGAGGACCTCTTCTGGATCACGAAGCTGTGTTGTTATTAAGTGCCATCTAATCAGTTCTGACCCATAGCGACCCTGTATAGGATTTCCAAGGAGTGACTAGTGTGCTTCAAACCAACTTTGCATTCCAGCACGTTAGCCCCCAGTGTCACACCAGGACTCTTCGTGGAGCTGTGGAAGCCAAATCAAAATTCTGAAGGTCAGATGGCCAGCTAGAGGCTTCTGTAGACTTACATCCCAAGTATAGGGTTTAGACAATGAAAAAAATACATGGTTGAAAGATAGAGATCAAGTTTTGCCAGAAAATCAGTTGATAGACTGGATGTAGGTCACATTCCCAAGGAAACTTCATATCACCTGATTGGCTACTCACATCAGACCACAAAATGGAAAATGATTGTACGATGGATGCACACCTGCCAAAACACTGAGAATCATATGCCTAGCCAAGTTGACATATAACATTAACCATCATGCCATGTAAGTCAGACAGACTCTGGGTCCTCCAAATTTCAGAGGACATTAGTCAAGTTCTTCTAATAACATTTCTGTTGTACTCCAGACAGTGACATTTTGTCATTATTTTTATCTTCTACAGAACAATATAGTATAGAATGCTAATCTGTGTCTTTTAAATTTCTAAAGGTGTTATAAATTTTGTAGGGCCAAAGCAGGTTTCCAGAATACAAAATGGCTTTATATTTCTAAAATACTGGTGATAATCTTACTAGCATAATATTTGAGTAGATAATATTGAATGTTTATTCTAATTCAATTAATTACACAATTGAACTCTTAGTAATTTCCAGGCACTCCTCAAAGACTTAACACCATAAAATTGCTATGAATGAAAGATGAAAATACTATTACTGTTCTAGTAACGGATATTATCTTCTTCCCCCCACAAAAAAAGGATCACATAGAACATTAATCTCTTGATTTTTAATACCAGGGTTATTCATTGGTAAAACTGAAGCCCGTATCCTGAATGTTATGTAACTAGATATCTCCTGATTTTATCAATACAATAACGGGGTTAGTTGACATTCATTTTCCATTCCAACTCAGTTCAATATAATATTTCTTGAGCAGTCACCAAGCACCAAGCATTTAGCAAGGAGGTTGAAACTATCTGTTTCTGATACAATGAGATCTGTTATGCTAATGATTATTTAACATTCACAGATTCAACCGCAGTGAAAATAATCCCCAGATTCTACTACTGACTTTGCTTTGCATGGTCCTGAATAAAGTGGCACTCTAGAAACATATGGGACTCAGCAACCCTGCTCAAAACTAATTGAAAACAACAGCACTTGAGCCTTTAGCAACCATCTGTAATCTGGACAGTGATGGATGTGATGGGCTAGTACAAAAGAGGAAGATAGAAGAATTGATATATTTGGATCATGGTGTTGGTAAAGAATATTGAATATTGGACTGCCAGAAGAAGGAATAAATCTTTCTTGGAAGAAGTACTCCTTAGAAGGGAAGGTGGCAAGATTTCATCTTACATACTTTAGACATGCAATTAGGAGGGACCACCAGTCCCCAGAGAAGTACATCATGCAAGGTAAAGTAGAGGGTCTACAAAAAAAAAAAAAAAAGGAGACCCTCATCAAAAAAAAAAAAAAAAAAAAAGGAGACCCTCATCAAGATAAACTAACATAGTGGCTATAGAAAGGAGCTCAAACATAGCTATAATTGTGAGAATGGTGCAGAACAAGGCAGAAATTTGTTTTGTTGTATATAGGGTTGCTGTAGGTTGCAACCCACTCAATGGTACCTACCAACAATAAGTATAAGAATTATAGGAGTCCCTGGCTATTTCAATTACATTCCATTGCTATCTAGGAAACTTGCTTTCTAAAGAATCAAAACCTAAAGTGTCCTCTAGTCTAAACTTGTTAAATAACTGAAAAAGGTACGTACTTGTGGTGAATAGGGAGTGAGACCATTAGAAATAGTGCCTACCCATAATCATGCAGGGTGACTTCCTCCAAAAAGGTAGTTGTTGATTTATTTATTTGTGTGTGTGTCGGTTCCAAGAAACAACTACTCTAAATGAGTCTTTCCCTGAACACACATATCTGTGATGAACCTTTAACTGTTTCTCTTATCCCTACTTTCATTCTGAATTGTTGACAGGGAGGTCAAAAGTCAGGATCTTCAGTAGCTACAATCTTTGTTGGTCCCTAGAAGAAGGAGTGGCAGTGGATAGCAATAAAAACTTGCACTTACCAGAGGCCACTTACTGATTCATGAGAATGGTTGGAATTATTATTAAAGCTCCTTGAATAACCAAAATGACAAATATCAACAAAGGTTGGATTCATTGTAAATAACTGCCCCCATTTTTTTGGGGGGACGGGGTGGAGGAAAGGCAGTGTTTTGGCAAAAGTAGCATTACCAAGGGGACATTTGCACTCCTAAAGCAATGACTGCATTCCCAAACTGACCTTTCAGCTAGGTGTGGCAACTTCTGAAAGTGAGCTTCAAGAGGTTAAGGACCCATCCTATCTCAGAGTGATTGACCACAGAATGATCTGACTTGAAACCCTCTACCTACTTTTAGTTTTTAAACTGTTTAGGTGACCATGGGCAGAGCAAATTGGTTTTCCACTCAACAATTCATATGCATTTTGTTCCAGGACACTGATTACAATTACAAAGAAGTTCCTCATTTCTTTCCAGTGTTCACCTTTTCCACTAGTTCTTTCCTATCCCTCAGGCATTCTGAGCTTTCTCTTTGGGCAAATGTTGCCTTTTTGATCTTGGTTGATTGTTATAAGGTATTCTGACTCATAGTGACCCTGTATAGGCTTTCCAAGGAGTGGCTGATGAGTTTGAACTGCTGACACTGTGGTTCAAATAGACCTTGCAGTCCACTGCTTTATCCCACAGCATCACACCAGGACTCTTACAAGATGTTAGTGGTACATACCTTATAGTCCTGTATATTATTTGCCTGAAAGTTGAGCCATAGTGGTGAGTCCAATTTCAAAGTAGTAAGTTCAGTGTTTAAGGGTCATACTCCAGAGGGTTCCACCAGTTCTATCTGTGAAATAAGCCTGGTCATTTTTGTGATTTTGAGTTTTGTTACAATTTTTTTTTTTTTAACCCCCACTCTAGCCAGGATCCCTGTTGTGATCCCAAACCAAAGGTCTATTTTTATTGTCTGAACATCAACATGAGGCACAGATCACAGTATGGACAGCAGAACAAAGTGTAATCAAATGGATCTGTGAACCAGCCCCTCTGAGGCTGTGTAGGCTGGCTGGGTAGCTGGGTAGCTGAGTTTTCATTTCCTCAACAAAAGAGAGATCATAGCATACAACCTACTTCTTAGAGTTGATTTTCCAAACAATTCTTATCTGAGTTCTTTCATTCCTGATTTCTAATCTCTTTTTTGGAATCCTGGTGTGGTGCTGTAGAATAAGCACCGGACTGCTAACCGAAAGGTCAGTGGTTCAAACCCACCAGCCACTCCTCAGAAACCCTATACTACAGGGTCACTATGAGTAGGAACCAATGTGGCAGCACTTAACAGTAACGACAAACTCTCTTTTAAGGGCTTACCCCATTAGGTCAGATCTAACCACAATAATCTCTTGGGTGATTAAAACTTGTTGCCCTACAAAGACGACAACCCCATCTGGGTCAGACAGAATTGTTCTCCATACAGTTTCTAACGGTTGATTTTTCAGAAATAGGTCACCTAAGCCTTTCTTCCTTGGTGCTTCAGGATGGACTCAAACTGCTCATCTTTTGGCTACAGCCAAGCACATTAATTCTTTGTACTAGCCAGGGACTCCTATCAGGTGACAGAATTCATTGCCATTGGGTTAATTTCCAATTTATGAGGACTCCATGTGTTATAGGGTAGAACTCTTTCAGAGGCTCTTTTTAGCTGTAATCTTTATGGAAGCAGATCACCAAGTCTTTCCTCTGAGAAGCCACCAGGTGGGTTCAAACTACCAACCTTCAGGTTAGTTGATGTTGTTGTTAAGTGCTGTCAAGTCGGTTGTGACTCATAGTGACATTGTATAGGTTTCCTAGGAGTGGCTGGTGGATTTGAATCTCTGATCTCTCAATTAGCAGTCCAGAGTTTACCCTGCAGCACCACACAAGGACTGGTGGTGGTGGTTATGTGCCATCGAGTCAGTTCCAACTCATAGCAACCCTGTATAGGGTTTCCTCGGAGCGACTTGTGGGTTTGAGCCGCTGATCTACAACATCACACCAAGACTGTTGTTCTACCATCAAGTCAGCTCCTACCGATGGTGACCCTATATAGGGTTTCTGAGGAGAAGCTGGTGGGTTTGAACCTCCAACCTTGTGGTTCAAACTGACCTTGCTGTACAGCACTTTATTCTGCAGTGCCACACCAGCACACCAGGACTAAGTGACATCAAATCCTTGTGCCACCCTGGGACTGCTCTTGGGTGATTTGGGTCCTTCATTATAAGAGCAGTATCCCATTAAGTCACAGGTTTCACCTGTATGGCAGAAAGCACATGAAACACTCAGAGGCAGAGACCGTGGCAGCTATCTTAGAGCCCTGTCCCCATACCAGTCCTGAAGGGCAAACACTATCAGCATGCAGTATTGCATTTTTGTCTATTTTATACTTTATAAAAATAGAATCATGCAATGGATCTTCTTGTCTGGCGTCTTTTGTTCAACATTGTGGTGGTGGTGGGCTGTGGAGTCGGTTCCGACCCACAGCGACCCTGTGGGGGGTTTCCAAGGCTATAAATCTTTACAGGAGCAGAAAACCTCATCTTTCTCCCACAGAACAGCTGGCAGTTTCAAACTGCTGACCCTGTGGTTCACAGCCCGATTCGTAACCACTATGCTACCAGAGCTCCTTTTGTTCAACACTACATTTGTAAAATATATTCATCTTTTTGTATATAGTTTTAGGTGGTTCGTTTGCATTGCTATAATGTTTCATTGGAGTCCTGGTGTGGACACTGTGGGATAAAGCACTGGACCACAAGATTGGTGGTTCAACTACATCAACCACTCCTCAGAAACCCTATACAGGGTTGCTGTCAGTCACAACCAACTCGATGGCACTTATACAACAACAGAGTTTCATAATAACTCTTGGGGTCCTAGTGTAGCACTGTGGGTTAAGCGCGGGACTGAAAGATCAGTTTGAACAGCAAGGTTGGCAGTTCAAGCTCATCAGCTGCTCCTCAGAAACCCTATACAGGGTTGCTATGGATCGCACCCAACTCAACAGCACTTAGCAACAACAACAAAATCTCCATTTATTTACCCAGTTTTAGGTTGACTAGCATTTGGGTAGTTCTTAGTAAGTATAAGGTTAACGTTCTAGAACAAGTCTTCTGGTGCATGTGTATTGCAACACAGACTTATATGCATTTCTGTTGGGTAGATTCCAAGGTGTAGAATTACTGGGTCAAAAGATATGCATAGCAAAGCTTGGGTGCCATGGACAGTTAAGTGTTCAACTACTAGCTGAAAGGTTGGGGATTCAAACCCACCCACAGGCACCTCAGAATATAGGCTGGCTTCTGCTTCTGAAAGGTCACGTCCTTGGTAACACTGTGGAGCTATTCTACTCTACATACATGAGAGCACCATGAATTGGAATAGACGTAATTGCAACTAACAACAACAGGGTATGCAAATGTTCACCTTGAAAGATAATTCTAAAGAAGTTTCCAAGATGACTTTACCAAGCAATGTTAGACCATTCATTCAGTAAGGTTGTTTTGAGAATTGTTAAAAACCGTCACAATAAAGAGCATAGAACAGGACCCGGGATATACTAATGACTAAATAAAAATTAATATTCTCAATGGAAATGCGTGCTGGGTACTATTTCCTGTTACACTGCCAAACTCTATGTGATGTAGACATCCCAAACTAAACCTGCTACTACCAAATCAGTTCCAACTCACAGAGACCCTTTAAGTAAGAGTTAGAACTGCCCCAAAGGGTTTCTAAGACTTGCAGTCTTTATATAAGTAAACAACCACATCTCTTCACTGATGGGTTCAAATCGATACCCTTTCAGTTAGCAACTGAGCACTCCACTGAGCCACCTGGGCTCCACTGTGCTACCAGGGCTTCCTAAATGGTTACTTTTTAGACTTTCAGTTCCTCATTTGTAAAATAGAGCAAACTGTTCTACAAATATAAAGTATTATTCATTGTATTTAACAATTGTTGCTATTAAGCGCCATCATGGCAGTTCTGACTCTTAGCGACCCTATATAGGGTTTCCAAGGAACAGCAGGTGGACTTGAATTGCTGACCTT
>NW_006408564.1:20973248-20986083 GCF_000296735.1 Chrysochloris asiatica | reverse complement strand
ATGTTCTCCCATGTAAACTATCACTTGATTCACAATCAAAGCTTAAAAAAAAAAAAAAAGACATAATTATTTGCACATCAACCCTCTACCTTATAGGAAAGCATCTGAAAAATCTGGAGTCTTAGTCTGGCTCCTTCCTCCCCTTACAACCTCTCTCCTCCTCTTCTAGTATTATCATATGCCTGCTGTCTTCCACTGGCATATACTCAACTCTTCACACTTTTAATTATTATACACACTAATTGCATTATCAGCCTAAGTGCTTCATAATGAAAAAGGCAAACCTACTACATATCAAATTTTGGAAGGAAAGTTTGAGGTATTAACTGTTATTGTGAAATTATTAGCAGGAAACTATTTTCAGAATGCCTTTTTTCTTTTTCTGATATATAAGTTCTCAAGTTTGCTTCCAGCCTTATTCATAGGACTAAGGGACAAATATTAGATCTACATTGCAAGAGAGACAAAAGAAGGTCATGGAAGCAAAAGAAGATTCTGGATAGAATATTCATCTCTAGTGCCAGAGGTGGTTGTTATTATTGTTAGTTGCCTTGTTGGCTCTGACTCCATGGCAGCCTTATGTAGAAAAGGAAATTGCTTGATCCTCTATGTCATTTCCATGATCATTGGTGGGTACATGGAACTGGAGGTTAAAGATGTCCCAACTGTTTGACTTTTCCAACATGCTATACCACGGCACATAACTATCACTACCAATAAATACACTCCTACAATACTTGATATGAATCACCACTCCTCCCCTCCCGCAAGTCCCAAGGTTCTGCAGCAATGTCACACAAAACTCATAACTGTTGAAGGAAACAGCCAACACAGTTGTGGAGGCTGGCAAATCCCAAATCTGTAGTTCAGAGATCTATCTGGAAGATTCTCCAAAGCAATCCTATACATTGGAGTTAGACCATGCCCCCAAGGGAAACTAAAGATGGTGAGTTAAGTCACACCCTTTAGTACAGTAGTGACATGCCTCTACCACCATGGTAGTTACATGCCTTGGAATTGGCTCTGACTCATAGCATCTCTGTATAGAGTTTCCAAGGCTGTAAATCTTGAATGAAGAAGAAACTCTTATCATTCTTCCACAGAGTAACTAGTAGATTTGAACTGCTGACCTTGTGTTTAGCAACCCAACTCATAACCCACCACACTACCAGAGCCCCTTCAAGTAAGGAGGAGGCATCCTTCACCCTTAGTTTCAATTTAATCTTTACTCCTTTTGTTGTTAGGTGCAGTCAAGTTGGTACCAACTCATAGCGACTTTATGTACAATAGAATGAAATACTACCCGATCCTGCACCAAACTCATAATCATTGCTACACATGAGCCCACTCCTGCTTCCATTGTGCTAATCTGTCTCATTGGGGGGCGGGGGGGAGGGTGTCTTCCTCTTTTTTACTGGCTTTGTGGCCTTGGGCATGTCATCTACACTCACCATGTTTCTATTTTCTCATCTGTAAAATACGAATAAATAAAACCATATTCTTCATGGAAGGCTTGCAATAGACATTTTTGTTGTTCACCAAATCTGCCTGGCTGTCCTTCCAGGAACCTGGTAGAATTGTACTTTGTACTGTGGGATAAAGCACTGGGCTAAAAAGTCGGTTTGAACTGCAATGTCAGCAGTTCAAACTCACCAGCCTCTCCTTGGAAACCCTATATAGGGTCACTGTGAGTCAGAATCAACTCGACAGCACTTAACAAGAACAACAACAAAAGGTCTGTATGGCATTCTGGGATCAACACTGCACTGCTAACCAATGTTGGCTGTTCAAATCCACTGGCTGCTCCTTGGAAACCCTATAACAGGGTTATGAGGCAGAACCAAACAATGGCACTCAACAACAACAACAAAGTTCGGTGAAGGGGACATTGATGGCCGTACAGAACAAGCTCTGGGGTGCTAATCCCAAGGGTGTCACTTCAAACCCACCAGCTGTAGGAGACAGTTGTCTGCCCTGGTAAAGATTTACAGTATTAGAAATCCTAAAGAACAGTTTCACTGTGTCTTACAGGGTCACTGAAGTCCTGGTGTGGCACTGTGGGTTAATGCATCAGACTGCAAAGTTGTTTGAACTGCTAGGTTGGTAGTTCAAATTCAGCAGCTACTCCTTGGAAACCCTATACAGGGTCACTATGGGTCAGAATCAACTCGACGGCACTTAACAACAACAGCATAGGATCACTGGTGTGACACTTCAGGATAATGCACTGGACTGCAAGGTTGATTTAAACTGCAATGTCAGTAGTTCAAACTCACCAGCTGCTCCTTGGAAATCCATACAGGGTTGCTATGAGTTAGAACTAACTCAAAGTGCTTAACAACATGAGTCAGAAGAGATTGGAAGTCAGTAGGTGAATACAGTTAAAGTTAAGTGAGAACTTGTGATTTGCTTTAGCCAATGAGAAGTGAGAAGGGATGTGTGGGGTTTCTAAGTAGAAATCTATAAGAACTAATAATGCTCAATCTTCCCCTGCCACTCAGCCCACAGCCATTAAGTCAATTCCGACGTATAGCATCCCTGTAAGACAGAGCAGAACTTCCCCACAGTGTTTTCCAGGTTGTAAATCTTTAAGGAAGCAGATTGCCACATCTTTCTCCCACGAAACAGCTGGTGGGCTCAAATCATTGACCTTTCAGTTTTCACCTAGGAGCTTAACCACAGTGCCACCAGAGCCCCTTCCCCTGCCACAGTGCCCTGCACATTTTCAGTTGTATTCTAAGTACCTGAAATAGCTCTGGTAGTATAGTGGTTACGCATCAGGCTGTGAACTGCAAGGTCAGCAGTTCGAAACTACTAGCTGTTTCGCGGGAGAAAGATGAGGCGTTCTGCTCCCATAAAGGTTTACAGCCTCGGAAACCCTGTACAGAGTCGCTATGAGTCCACACTGACTCCACTGCACACGGCCAAGCCAGCCATTCTAAGTACCTGAGAAAGGACAAAACAGAGAAGTGCCACTTCCATCCGAGAAATATATTAGCGTGCACAACGTGTCGTTTTAAACATTTAAATTTAAAATAAAATAAAATAAAAAACAGAATGAGAGTTATCAAGATTACATGAATTAATTGTTAAACATTTAGAATATGGCTAGAGTCGAATAAGGACTACTTAAGTATTTATTGGGTTAAAAATATCTTTTTTTTTTTTTAATTTAAGGGTTTTATTAAAAATATCTTTAACACTTTTCTGGTACTGAAAAAGGATTGAGATAGGACTTTCTTGCTGTACAAGTTTGGGTAATAAATACTTACTGTTTGTTTTGGTTTTTTTTTCCTCCAGGGCTAAGCAACCAAATCTATTCTTTCTTGTTTGGTAATAACCTCTCCCTTTGCAGCATTTAGTTCAGGGAGTCTCTTTAATCATTAAACGGAGTTTTTATGTCTAAAAGCCTCCTGATAAAGGTCCACTCAGATTTCAAACTGGGTTGTAACAGCACAGCAGACTCGACTGCAGATGACCGGGCTGAGCAATCTACAGAAGCCAGCCATGTGCACAGTAATTCAGAAAGGGCAGAGAAACCGGATCCAGGGGGGAAATCATGGGCAGTTAATGAGAATCAGATGCAGTGTAATTCAGACCACAGTGCATATCCTGATCTCGGGCATGGGGAATTACCTCCATAAACAGACTGGACTTGGTTTTATGCAGCACTTTTCTTCCTCCGAAAAATACCATAAGTGTTCCAAAAGAACACGTCCATTGCTGGTAGTTCAATGATGTGGAAGGCAAACAAGGAAAATGTGCTCATAACCCAGGCACAAAACATTCCCTTCAGAATGTGCTACCTTGTATGAGAGGACACGGGATACGTTATCATTATAAAAAAGACACTCTTTTCCTCCTTTCACATGAAAAAATGCTCATAAGAGAAATATAACCACAAACTAAAGGAGTCCTGACATGGTGCTGTAAGATGAGCACTGAACTGCTAATGCAAGGTTGGTGGTTCAAACTCACCAGCCGCTCCTAGGAAGCCGTTAACAGGGTTGTTATGAGTCAGAATTGACTCCACGCCACTTAACAACAGACATTGCCCATAAAGACGTACATACAGAATATGTTTCAAGTTCACTATATGGGTGGATATATATTTATTTTAATATACTTAATGCTTTATTTCAGTTATATATGTGCTGTTGTTGTTGTAGTTAAGTGCCATCCAGTCGGTTCCGACCCATAGCCACCCTGTATAGGATTTCCAAGGAGTGGCTGGTGAGCTTGAACAGCCAACCTTCCAATTCAAACGGCTTTGCAGTCTGGTGCATTAACCCACAGCGTCACACCAGGACTCCTCAGTTATATGTAAATATATTTATATGTAAGTAATGTATACATTTGTGTATATGTTATTGTTAAGGGCTGTGGAGTCTCTTCCACCTCATAATGACCTTATATAGGGTTTTCTGGGAGCTGCTGGTGAGTTTGAACCAGTAACCTTGAAATTCAATCCAACCTTGCAGTCCAGTGCCTATCCTACAGCACCACCCCGAGACTCTTTTTGTGCTTATAAATATACTTATTTATTTTTACATATAACAAGTAAAACCTCACAGAATAACATTTACCCTTATTATAGGTATCTGATGTTATCAATTATATTTTCCTTTTTTAATTTACTCACTAAATTGATTTTACAGCTTATTTATATGCAAGATCTTAAAATTTGAAAGCATTTCCCTAAAAGACAAAGTAAAAGAGTGCATAGCTCCAATAACATGGCACTTCAATGATGTCACAACATGTGGCCCTGGAATAGACACTTTGCTTTCTTAGATCACAACCTTTGTGGGATGTCTCCAGTCACAACACACTGAGATTATATGTTCGGCACCTGTGTACAGATGAGGTTAAAAACATGCTGAAACCATCTTCATGTGTTGAGACTACTTGGAATCGTAGGAATGTTGATTACAGAGTTAGGGGTTAGAAACAGGGAGAAAGACCATTTTCTTCCAGTAATAAACACAGCTTTGTGTGGCTCTTGAATCAGTCAGAATTTTTTTGGTTGCCTGTAATAGAACACACACACATGCATACACACACGAAATTATTGCTTCAAATAACGGAAGAGTTAGGTTTCAGCATAGCTGGATCCAGATGCTGAAATGACGCCATCGTGACCTTTCTCTGGGTTCTACTTTCCTCTACATTGGCCGTGCTTCTCTTTTATTACAGACAAGATTCTTCCTTGTTTATCAGCAGCTCTAAGCTGAAAGGCTACCAAGTCAACAACCCGCAGAAAACAGCTCACCTATTTCTTGATTGTTTCTGCAAAGCCCCCGTCTTCATATTAGTCCAGCTGGGGTCATGTGTCCACACCTGAACCAATTACTATGATCAGGGATGTGTGTTGCTCCAACTGCTTAGGTGTGGGCCATGTGCTTACCCAAGGGGAGTCACAATACCAGACAATCCAAACCATACGAACATGAATGACATTATAACACTGAGGAAAATCAAGACACCCTATGCAAAATTAAGAGGTAGCATTTTAAGTAGCTCATATAAATATAGGACCACTGCTAACCTCTAAGGAGATACACTATTTCCTATCTTCAACTCTATGCTGTAGGATAAAACACTGGATCACAAAGTTAGTTTGAAGAGCAAGGTTTGCAGTTCAAACCCACCAGCCGCTCCTTGAAAACCCCATATGGGGTCACTATAAGTCACACCAATTTGAAGGCACTTAACAACAGCAACACCTCTATCTTAAGGAATCCTGGTTGCACAAGACTTAAGTGCTCAGCTGCTAACACAAAGGTTAGCTGTTTGAACTCACCCATAGACTCTGGTAGAGAAACACCAGGAGATTTGTTCCTATACAGATTGTTGTTGTTCAGTGCCTTTGAGTCAGTTCTGTTGTACAGGGTTTCCAAGGAGTATCTGGTGGGTTTGAATCGCTGAACTTTCTGTTACCACTCTAGTACTTTGCCTACATCATCACACCAGCAGTCCATAAAGATTACTTACAGTTTAGGAAACCAAAGAATACTCTGGTAGTGTAGCGGTTACGAATGGGGCTGCGAACCGCAAGGTCAGTAGTTAGAAACTACCAGCTGTTCTGCAGGAGAAAGATGAGGCTTTCTGCTCCCGTAAAGATTTACAACCTCGGAAACCCTGTACAGGGTCGCTATGAGTCGGAACCGACTCCACGGCACATAACAACAACAACCTAGGGAATGTGGGGACTCCATGTGAAAATCACCGGGGCTGCGAACCACAAGATTGGGGATTCCAGCTCACCAGCAGCTCTGTAGGAGTAAGATGAGGCTTTGTGCTTCCGCAAAGAATTTAGAACTTTGGAAACCCATTGCAGAGGCTGTTAGTCAGAAACAACTTGTTGGCACTTAACAACAGAAAACCATATAGGGCAGACCTACTATCTCATATGAGGCCACTAACAGTGGAAACAACGGCACTCTATTTAAAAGTTCAGATAAAAAGTTCGAGGTCTTTCACTTACTTTCATAAAACGCAATACTGACATTTTCTCTCTCCAATCACTTTTAGAAGTTAGAAGCCGTGACAAGGGATTCACTTTCAAATGGAAAACTTAATGTGCCATGAACTTCCGGTCATAAGACTAAGAAGTAAAAACCCTCTCTGGACCTTTTAGAAATCATCCCTAACTTCATGCCCAGGATTTGTAATGTTGCAATTGCCTCCTAGGTTGTACTGCTGCTGCCTTTGCAAACAAAGTTTACATCTGTAGGTCACCTTGGATTAACCAACATATTGTGTCCTCAGCTGATTGGCTAATCTGCTGGAATCATGAATGTTTGCTGTTTTGCACTGAAAAGTACACAGAGACGGGAACACACGTTTTGACTACATTTAACAGGAAAAAAGCATATTGAAAAAAGATGGCTTGGGCGACATGATTCTCCAGCATTTTGCTGCACACCATTTGTCTTCTGGAAAGCAATGTAAACAGAACGTGGCCAAACTCTGCAAATATTAATTGCTATGCATGTCAAGTGATTGACTTGCTGAAACACAGAAAACGGCAAAAAATAAAGAGCCATTTTGGGCTCTTTAACTCTTTGGACATGTGCTCCTCTCGTGTCAGATTAACAATACCAGAGTTTGTGCGGGGATTGTTTTTTTGTTTGTTTGTTTTGCTTTTTACTTAGCTGTTTGAGGTGTTTTTAAAAAGTGATGCATCATAGAGCAATTCAAGTCAAACTTCGCAGAAAAGCACCTCTACTATGGTGCAGATAGATACATTTCTTGCCTTCAAGATATTGGCAGATTTTACTTAATAACACTTTCTGCCTTGGGTTTAAGACACAAAATACAATGATTGTTACTTTATAGGTACCACATATGCAACAATAGCGCTAATGTTTTTCTCATTGCCTATACTTGCCCTTCTCTTTTGGTTGACTCTTGCCTTTCTCTGTCTTCAGGGCTGGGTTTTAATGTCAGACCAAAGTTTCTTTAAAAATTAAACATGTGCCAGCGTAAACAAATTTACCACATAAATAAGCAATTCCATTCCTAGATAGCTATCTACCCAAGAGAAATTAAAATATGTCCACACAAAGACATGACATGGATTTTTATTAAACCCGTATTCTCTATAGCCCCAAAGTGAAAACAACGTAAACATTCATCAATAGATGAATGAAAAAATAAAATGTGATCTATCCATACCACAAACCACCCCTAACCCACTGCCATGGAGTTGATACCAACTCATTGTGACCCTGTAGGGACAGCATAGAACTGTTCCATAGGGTTTCCCAGACTGCAAATTATTACAGAAGCAGACTGTCACATCTTTCTCTCGCAGAGCAGCTGGTGAGTTGGAACCAGTGGGTTTTTCACTATAGCCTAACACTTAACTACTGCAACACTTAACAAGGGCTCTGATAGCCATACAAGGGAATACTATTCAATAATAGAAAGTAATGAAGTATTGTTACATCATAAACATGGACAAACCTCAAAAACATTATGCTAAGTAAAAGAATCCAGACACAGAATTCCATATGTTGTACAATTCTTTCTACATGAAATTCCAGAATGGATGCCAAAGGCTGAAGAAATAGGGGTTGATTCTAAATGGATATGTGGGATCTTATAAAGTGATGAACCTGGATTATGGTAATGGTTGAACAACTTGGTAAATATACTAAATATATTTATTTAAATATATTTAAGTGTACACAACACACGCAGACACATACACAAACAAAACCATCTCAAACTACACCTTTCTTAACCCCTGAGGTTAAGTAAAAGGTCCTTGTTTTCCCTTTCCTTTGTTTCAGAAAATTCATCACACTTCCAATTACTTCTGCTTGCTTTCACATACACTTGGTTTCTAGTTGCAGTTCTGTGACTTACTAACATAACCTTGACCAAGTCATCTGTTCTGCTTAACTCCTTAAGACTTCAGGGAACAGGTTATGTTATTTTTCATTAGTCTCAAAATGTTGTCATGCTTGTGTTCTGTTTCCCCAAGTATACCATGAGTTCAGAGCCTCTTCTTTCATCTCTCTTGTATACCAAGTGACCTAGTACAAGTCTTGGGAGCAGTGCTGTGTGACCTCAGGCAAGTTATTGAACTATTCTGTGCCTGTTTCCCCATTGGAAAAAACTGATTATGGTGAGGTGAAATATGAAAGTTGTTGTGAAAATTAAATGAGATGATACATATATACATGTTGACGCATATACAGTGCTTAGAAGAACAGTGCTGTTACTGTTGTTGATCATTAGGTGCCATCTAGTCTGTTCATATTCATAGGGACCCTAAGCACTAAAGTCCTGTGGTATCACAATCATTTTGTTAGAGCCCAGTGTTGCAACCACTGTGCCAATCCATCTTAATGAGAATCTTCCTTTTATTTGGCGACCCTATGGAGTCCTGATGTGGCGCTGTGGGCTAATACGTCACACTGTAAAGTCGTTTGAACTGCAAGGTCGGTGGTTCAAGCTCACCAGCTGCTCCTTGGAAACCCTATGCAGGGTCACTACGGGTCGGAATCGACTTGATGACACTTAGCAACAACAACAACAACAACATACTTTACATACAGAGAAGGTATGGTAGCATAGTGGTTACGAGTCAAGCTGCTAACCTCAAGGTCAGCAGTTCAAAACTACCAGCTGTTGCTCAGGAGAAAGATGACGCTTTCTGGTCCTGTAAAGATTTACAGCCTCGGACACCCTATACAGGGTCACTATGAGTCACATATCACCACCATAATTTACCAAGCAAGATGTCCTTCTCCAGGGACTGGTCCCTCCTGATAACATATCCAAAGTACTCACTTCTAAGGAACATTCTGGCTGTGCTTCTTCCAAGACAGATTTGTTCTTTGCTGACACATGTGAGGTCCAAATAAGGGCTAAGTGTTGTTGTTGCTGTTGTTGTTGTTAAGTGCCACGGAGTCATTTCTGACTCACAGCACCCTGTATAGGGTTTCCAAGGAACTGCTGGTGACTTAGAATCACAGAGTTTGCAGTTCAAATCGACCTTTTGGGTCCCATGCTTATCCTATGGCACCACACCAGGATTCCAAATGCTAAGTACATGGTAGCTAAAATTTGTATATCCCCCAAATCTACAAAGATAAAAAATATATATCTGCTTGATCACTCACTACCCAGAAGTGTTTGCTATCTAATGTAGCCTTGGATCCCCTTCACCCAGGATTTGTATTGCTTTTCAAAAGCAAATGCTTACCCTGACCTCTTAAAAACCTGGTCATTGTATGTGTCTTCCATCAAATCCTTTTAAATTCTCAGTTTCTAATTGACATACTATTTTGTACTCTCACTTGTTCCATTACTTTGTTCACTGATTAGTGGAATCATTTCTTTAGTAAACATCCATTACATACCACCTATATGCCAGACAATGTCCTAGGTGCTAAGAATTAAATACAGAACAAGACAGAATCCTAGTGCTTAGGAAATCAGAAACAGAGGTTCTCAAACCTCACTGTTATTATTGTTATGCGCTGTGGAGTAGGTTCGGACTCATAGCGACCCTGTACAGGGTTTCCGAGGCTGTAAATCTTCACAGGAGCAGAAAGCCTCATCTTTCTCCCGTGGAACAGCTGGTAGTTTCGAACTGCCAACCTTGAGGTTCCCAGCCCAATTCATAACCACTACGCTACCAGAGCTCAGAGAAACAGAATGATAAGGGGTGGTGTGGGAAATGAAGATTTTAATATTCCCTATAATCTCTTGTTGTTGTTAAGTGCCATTCATCAAGTCAATTTTGACTCATAGCAATCCTCTATAGGGTTTCCAAGGGGTGGCTGGTGGGTTTGAACCACTATCCTTGTTGTTAGCAGTCCAGTGCTGATCCTATAGTGCCATAACAGGACTCTTCTATGAATCTCATAAAACTACATCTATATAAAAACAATTTTTAAAACCAAATTCGATGCGTGAATAAAAATGTCTTTATAACTCCTCGTGATTCTCATTGATCTGTAACACATGTCAAGGTAAAAGAAGCATGCTTGCTATGCCAAAGAATTCCAAGACAAATACCCTAGGTAACCACTTTCCAAACCAAACTCCCCTGTATAGAAAATAAGGAACTCTTACCACAGTACAGGAGTTCTGGTGTGGCACTGTGGATTAATGTGCCAGACTGCAAAGCCATTTGAACTGCAAAGTCGGTGGTTCAAGCTCACCAGCTGCTCCTCGGAAACATTATACAGGCCTGCTATGGGTTGAAATCAACTCGATGGCAGTTAACAATGACAACAACAACCATAGTAGAATGCAGTCCTGGTATGACGTTGCAGCACTACCAACAAAACCATGGTAGAAAGTTTTCTTTCTATAATTTATAGAAGTCAGTATGGTGATGTTTTTGTTTTTAAATGCTGTGGAGTCAGTTCTAACTCATAGCGACCCTGTATAGGGTTTCTAAAGAGTGACTGGTGGGTTTGAACTTCTGAACTTGAGGTTAGCAGTCCAGTGCTTGTTCCATAGGAACACACCAGGAAAATTCAGTATGGTGATGTTGTTAAGTGTTGTCAAATTGGCTACAATTCACAGCAACCTTGTATAGGTTTTCTGAGGAGCAGCTGGTGCATTTGAACCACAGGCCTTGTGATTTAAACTGACCTTGTGGTCCAGTGCTTATCCCACAGTGACATACCAGGACATAGCATGTTGTTGTTGTTAAGTTCCATCGAGTAGGTTCTGACTCTTAGCCACCCTGTATGAAGTTTCAGAGGAGTGGCTGATGAGTTTGAACTACTGACCTTGTCATTATCAGTCTAGTGCTTATAGTACAGAGCCACACCAGGACTCCTCAAATCACATTTAGACTTTCGAAATTAAAATAGAAAGGGGTAGATCCCAGGCTGTAAAAATGGCCTTGAGGTTGCATATGAAGATGAATAGCCCAAGGCTGATTCTTTCTTCAGATATGCCTCTTCCCTCTAGCCTTTTTACCAGTTTTGACAATAGCCATCTGTTCTTTGGTATTCTTGACTCCTCTGCTGGTTTCAATAATTCATTGAAACAATCACACAGAACCCACAGAGCACACTTACAGTTATGGGTTTTTTAAGGAAATAACATTATGATTCAAGATCAGGCATGACTCAGGAGACAGGTCTTTGGCCAGAACAGCTTCTCAGCCATGCCCACAGGTATACTTCCCTTTGACTCTTGGCCCCTCAGCCCCTTGTCTCTGCCCTGTTCAGGTAAGCATAACAAAGTTCATTAGCTCTACCAGTAAATAAGTGTCTATTGTTGTTTAGTTAGTTTCAAAGCATAGAGATGTGACATAGGTGGGTTTGAAATTCCGAACTTGAGGTTCAAATGGACCTTGCAATCAAAGGCTCATCTTTCAGCACCACACCAGGACTCCAAATCCAAATAAGTGCCTGGTGGTGGTGGTGGTTGTGTAAGGCTATAAATCTTTATGGAAGCAGAAAGCCTCAACTTTCTCCCGCGGAGCCACTGGTAGATTTGAACTATTGACCTTGAGGTTAGCAGCCCAGTACATAATCCACTATTGTTGTTAAGTGCCATCAACTTGGTTCCAACTCATAGCGACTCTGTATAGGGTTTCCAAGGAGCAACTAGTGAGTTTGAACCACCTACCTTGCAGTTCAAACTGACCTTTCAATCCAGTGCTTATTCTACACCATCACACTAGGATGCCAAATAAGTTCCTTTTTGTTGTTGTTAATTGCCGTCAAGTCGGTTCTGACCCATAGCAACCCTGTATAGGGTTTCTAAGGAGTGGCTGGTATGTTTGAACCGCTGACTTTTTGATTCAAACTGACTTTGAAATCCAGTGAATTAACTCACAGTGCCACACCAGTACTCCAATAAGTGCCAAGACGCACCATGTTCTTTTAGTAAGCTCCTGCTCTAAGTGCTGAGCTTCTCACTCTGTGGGTCACTGGGCATCATTCTGTCGAGTGCCCTGAGACATCTCATTGCAATAGGGGTCCTTCTGCCCAAGGGCACTCAGGTTTCTTGATCCATGGACCAGGAAACCCACCACACCACCTCCTGCCAGTTGCCTGGTTCTCATACTGCGAGTGCTCTACTGGTGTATTTTTCTGTCTTGCATCTCCTCCAGTGGTACAACTCTCTATCTCCTGGGTCTAAGAGATTCTCAGCTCAGCTCGTCCTCACTACTGATGAAGGGACCCTGAGTTCAAAGCACGCACTCCACTTCTAGATCATCTTCCTTGGTGTTAGCCTGGACCCCTCTCTCTGTTTGAGTCTCTCTTCTTTTATAAGACAAAAGATGTGACTCAAGAAGGGTGATGATGGGGAATGAGGGGTAGGGGGACTATAAAGGCACAAAGTG
>NW_006408564.1:20967499-20972606 GCF_000296735.1 Chrysochloris asiatica | reverse complement strand
GGGAAGCAGTTGATCTTACATTCCAGGAACAGAGGATCCTAGAAGCAACAAGAGGCGGGAGCATGAGCAGAACGTCGGATCCTAACTAGAGAAGCACCAGAGATGGAGGCAGAGGTGATGGCATGGAGAGAGAGCAGATGAGAACTCTAGACTCATAGAAAGAGGAAGGCTGTGTGCCTGCAGGCAGGAGCCTAGCTTGCAAAATGTGCTTTTTGGTCATTTCAGTGAATATATATTTATGTGTGTTTTTGTGTACATAAAAAAAAAGAGGGAATAGAGGCAAATACTGTTAACCAATGGTACATAGAGGGGATTGTAATCATTGCAAAGAAACAAAATAGGATAGGATGAGTGCAAAACTGATTTTCTATCTTGTAAACAATCACTCAATTCATAATAAAAGCTTTAAAATAAATAAACAAATAAAAAGAAATAAATACTTTCTTTTTTAAAACAAGAAGAAGAAAGAAAGGCGGGGGGTGACTTGAGGGCATCCCAGCTGAATCCTGCCTCATTAACATAATGGCATAAAGGACAACTCATTCCCAAATGGGAACATAAGCACAGGCATACAGGTGAGGATTTATAACACTTCAAAACCTATAGGATAATTATGTCAGATCACAAAAGGGAGGACAATTACATCAGACCCCAAAATAGAGGATGACTATGTGGTTACGAATCGGGCTGCTAATCTCAAGGTCAGCAGTTTGAAACTAACAGCAGTTTCGCAGTAGACCAAAGAGACTTTCTGCTCCCGAAAAGATTTACAGCCTTGGAAACCCCATACAAGGTCTCTATGAGTCAGAACCAACTCCACGGTACATAGCCAACCAATGAATGTTACTATACAATTGCCAAGTTATATCATTACATAACTGTCAAACCACTGACAATCATGGCCTACCCAAGTAGACACATAACTGTAATCACCACAGATTCTGTCTACCTAATCTGCTTTAGTAACAGCCTGTGCAATCTCCTTGGTGGGCCATAAGAACATTATTGGCATAGTCCTACCCAATCATTTTGTAAATCTCAAACACTATGACTATAAGGTCATGTTAAGTAATTCATTACATTGTACAGGAATCTGTATTCTTTACACTGTTTCTTGGAGGCTCAGTTTATTGACATGCTTTTGAGAATTGCTGGTGACTAGAGGAAGGGAGGGAGACAAGGGTAGGAAGGTAAGGTCGGCTGAAATTGAATTCCAAATACATGCACATACTAACCTCTGGAAACTGTGACTGTTCCTTTCCATGGCAAAACAGAGTTTGCAATTTACTAAAAATTAAGCGTTGTGAAGTTGGAAGATTACGCTGTATTATCTTGGTGGCTCCAAAAGTAACCACAGCGTCTTTATAAGAGTGAGGCAAGAGAGACTGGACTACAGAAAAGGAATAAGATGATTTAAAGCAGGGAGGAAAAATGTGATGTGATATAAAGAAGGGGTGAAAAGCCAAGGAATGCAGATGACATCTAAAAATTAGAAAAAGTAGGGAAATGAATTTTCCCTAGAGTCTCCAGAAGGAATAAGCCCTGCCTACATTTGATTTTAACCTTGTGAAACTCATGTCGGACTTCTGGCCATTAGAACTGTAAGAGAATGCCAGCACAACTGTGTTGTTGTAAGCCATTAAGTTTGTAGTTGTTCGTTACAGCAGTCATCAGAGATAAATACAGAGGATAACAAGGGAATAAAAATATGTAGCCATAAAACCATTAGAATTAGGTAACGTATAGGATTTATTGCTGTTGTTGTTAGGTGCCACTGATTCTGTTCCAACTCATAACAATCCAATGCATAACAAAATGAAACACTGTCTGGTCCTGCATCAGTCTCACAATTATTGTTATGCTTGAACCCATTACTGCTGTCACGGTATCAATTCATCTCCTTGAGTGTCTTCCTCTGTATCACCGACCTTCCACTTTACCAAGCATGATGTTCTTCTGAAGGGACTGGTCCTTCCTGAAAACATGTTAATAAAGCATAATTAATAAAGCACAGATAAACATCTTTCTGGTATTCTCTGCTTTCAGCAAAGATCCATCTGACATCAGCATCATTCCACTTCCTCTTCTGAATCCTGTTTGAATTTCTAGTTCCCTGTCGATGCACTGTTGTAGCTGTTTGTGAATTGTCTTCAGCAAAGTTTCACTTATATGTGATATTAATACTGTTTTATGATTTCCACATTCTGTTGGGTCACCTCTCTTTGAAACCGGTACAAATATTGATCTCTTGCAATCACCTGGCAAGGTAGGTGTCTTCCAAATTTCTTGGCTTAGATGAGTGAGTGCTTCCAGTGCTGCATGAGTTTGTTGAAAGATTTCTATTTGTATTCCAACAATTCCTGGTACCTTACTCTTTGCCAATGTCTTCAGCGCACCTTGGACATCTTTCTTCCCACAGGTGTAGTCAGTTTGATTTCTGTGTATTCCATCTGGTGAGATCCATTGTGTGTACTCATCTTTTGTGCTGTTTAAAAAATGTATTTGCAATGAAGAAGTCATTGTTCTTGCATAATTCTATCCTGCGATCACCAACATCATTTCTATCACCAAGACCATATTTTCTAAATATTGATCCTTCCTCTTTGATTTTAATCTTTACATTCCAATCATCAGTATTTATCAATATATCTTGATTGTATGTTCTATGAACTTCAGACTGAAGAAGTTGTCGTTGTTGGTGGTGGTGTGCAGTGGAGTCGGTTTTGACTCATAGTGACCCTGTACAGGGTTTCTGAGTCTGTAAATCTTTACGGGAATAGAAATCCTCATCTTTCTCCCACAGACAGCTGGTAGTTTTGAATTGCTGACCTTTAGATTAGCAGCCCAATTTGGAACCACTAAACTACCAGAGCTCCTTGAAGAAGTTGGTAGAGTTTTTCAGTTTCATTGTAACTGGTTATAGTGTAAATTTTAATAATAGTGGTATTATCTGGTCTTCTCCGTGTTGTTATTGTTAAATGCTGTTGAATCAGTTGCAACCCAGTATAGCATTTCTGAAGAGTGGCTGGTGAGCTTGAGCTGCTGAGCTTGCAGTTCAAACTGAACTTATAGTCCAGCTCATTAACCCACAGTGCCACTCCAGGACTCCGGTCTTCCTTGTAGGTGTATGGATATTATCCTTTCACAGACACCACTGTACTTTAAAATAGTGTTTTAAATTCTCTTTTTGATGATGAATGCGATGCCATTCCTTTTCAATTTATCATTCCCATTATAGTAAACCATATGATTGTCAGATTCAAAACGGCCAATACCAGTCCATTTTAGCTCACTAATGCCTAGGTTATTGATCTTTATGCTTTCCATTTCATTTTGACAACATCCTAGATTCATACTTTGAACATTCTATGTTTTGATTACTGATGGATGTTTACAGCATTTTCTTCTCATTTTGTGTTCTGCCCCATCAGTAAGTAAGTGAAGGTCTCAAAAGCTTTATACTCCATTCACATCATCACAGTCAACTCTACTTTGAGAAGGCAACTCTTTCCCAATCAGAGTCTGAGTGCCTTCCAACTTGAAGGGCTCATCTTCCAGCAGCTCATCTGACAGTTGTCTGGTGCTATTCATAATGTTTTCATGTTCTGGCACAATATCAGCCAATATTCTGTTGCTATTCATAAGGCTTTCAGTGGCTAAACATTGAGAAGTTGTCTACCTCTCTTCCTTCTTAGTCTATGTTACTCTGGAAGCTTCGCTGAGACCTATCCACCATGGGTGACCTTGCTTGTATTTAAAAAGCTGGTGACATCGCTTCCAGCATCATAGCAACACCCACATTTCCACAGTACTACAAAATCACTGACACATGTTGCATAGACAGGGTATCCAAAGTTTAAAAACAAGAGAAGGAAGAATCAAGAATTAACAGAGAAGGAAGAATCAAAAACAGAGAAAAGGAAGAAGCATCCCTCGGGATGGTGAGTATTAAAACCAAACAAAATACAGAAAATAGGAAATGATGGTAATGATATAGAAAAATTGGAAGCTTCATTTATTGCTAATGGGAACGTAAAATAGTATAGCCAGTGTGGAAAACAGTTTGAGAGTTATTAAAAAAGTTAAAGATAAAATGACCAATGTATTTTTTAGGGGGGTACTGGAACGCCCACATGACCCAGCAATTCCACTCCTAGGTATATTTCCAAAATAACTGAAAACGTGCACTAAAACATATTTGTAACCAGTGTTCAAAGTTGTTGTCAAGCGTTGTCAAGTTGACTCAGACTCATAGCGACTGTATACAGAGTTTCCAAGGAAGAGCTGGTGGGTTTGAACCACCAAACTTGTGGTTCTAAGTTCAGTGCTTATCTGACAGTGTTCATAGTAGTATTACTCAAAATAGACAAAAGGTGGAAACCAACCAAGTGTACATCAACAGATGAATTAAATGTCATACATACATATACTCGTACAACGGAACACTGTTGTTGTTAGGGGCCATCAAGTTGGTACAGATTCATAGCAATCCTATGCACAATAGAATGAAACAATGCCCAGTCCTATACCAACCTCACAATCAGTGCTACATTTTGAAACCATTGTTGCTGCCACTGTGCCAGTCCATCTCATTGGTGGTCTTTCTCTTTTTCACCAAACCTACCAAGCATGATGTCCTTCTCCTGGGACTGGTCCCTCCTGATAATATGTCCAAAGTATGGGACTTTAAGATTGGCCATCCTAGTTTCCAAGAAGCATTCTAGCAGTACTTCTTCCAACAAAGATTTGTTTGTTCCCCTGGCAGTTCATGGCACTTTTAATATTCTCCTCCAATACCATAACTCAAATGCATCAATTTGTCTACGGTCTTACATAGTCACTGTCCTCATGCATTCACATGCATATGAGTATATTGAAAATATGGTTTGGATCAGACACACCTTAGTTCTCAGACTGATATCTTTGATCTTGAACACTTCAAAGAGGTCTAGTGCAGCAGATTTGCCTATTGCAATACGTCTTTTGATTTCTTCGCTGCTGCTTCCATGAGTGTTGATGGTTACTCTGAGCAAAATGAAGTCTTTGACAACTTCAATCTTTTCTCCATTTATATGGATTGTATTTATTGGTCTAATGGTGAGGATTT
>NW_006408564.1:20964888-20965416 GCF_000296735.1 Chrysochloris asiatica | reverse complement strand
GGGCATGGAGAGGGGGAGCGGCTGAGGACTCTAGATTCATGTACTAATAAGAGAAGGACTAAGAGCTGGTGGTCAGGAGCAGACTTGCAGAATGTGCCCTTTGGAGATGTAAATTATTATATATGCCTGAGTAGTTTTTTTGTTTGTTTTTTAAAAAGCTAAAGTGGATAGAGGGAAATACTGTTAACTGATGGTACATGGAGGAGATTATAATCAATGTAATGAAACAAGGTATATGAATTGTTGAATGTAAAACTGATGATATTCCCTATTTTCACTCAATCCACAATAAAAACCTTAAAAAAAAAACACACAGAAAACCACTCAGGCATATATAATAATTTACATCTCCAAAGGGCACATTCTACAAGTCTGCTTCCTGGCCACCAGCTCTTAGTCCATGAATCTAGAGTCCTCAGCCGTTCCCCCATCCATGCCCCCATCTCTAGCCCTGCTGCTTCTCTGGATAAGGTCCGGCATTCTGCTTGTGCGCTTCTCCCTTGATGGCCCTAGGGTCCTCTGTTTCTG
>NW_006408564.1:20951645-20962490 GCF_000296735.1 Chrysochloris asiatica | reverse complement strand
GGTCCTCTACTTTGTAAAGGCTTTGCACGAGGCCTATTTCACTGGGCAAGTTGTAGAACCCCTTTTAGGTATTCCAATCAATTATAGGCTGAAGACGGGCTTACAAGTTTTCTCTAATCATGTTTCCCAACATTCCTTTCTATCCCACTCAAGTGTCTATTCTACAATAGTAGGCAAAAGAAACTAATACTCATAATATTCATAAGCTTCTGCTTCAGTAATGAGAAAGCTTGAAATAGTAGTGAAGTTTGCACAACATTGTGAATAATAGGTGACTGAATTGTACACTTAAAAATGGTGAAAATTAAATTCAAATGTTATATATGTTTTACAACCATAATTTAAAAAAAAATGGTGATGACACCAATGAAAAGCTGAGTTGATAAATACGATGTGTGAAGTTTGGGCTGTATTGCTGGTGGGATACTCAATTCAAGATGTTCAGCAGGAAGTTGCATAGGCAGATCTGAAATTTAGGTTCTATCCTTTGCAAAATAAGCTGAGTGAAAAATCCCAAGTCTGGTGGTTGTAAGAACTAAAGAAGATAACATATATGCAAGTCTGGCATGTGTAAAGATTCAACAAATGTTAGAGGATGTAGCTCCATTACTGTGTATTTGCACCATCTGAATTTCTTCCCCAGGCAAGGCATTGTGAAGACTCTTTACCTCTTAACCCACCTCCACCATCACTCTATTTGGCATAACGCAAAATGCTAACAGGGGCCATCGTGAAAATCATCACTAGGTTGGTTTAAGTGGGGACTGTAGATTCAGTGCCTGTATTGACAGCAAAAGAAGACACAAGCTCATGAAGCTGGTCAATATTTTCTAATTGAGCAGACTCATTGATTCTTACAGAGCCTCAGCTGACGTTTATCTTTTCCTTTTTTTAAAAAAGAAAAAGTTTGGGAAGCAAATGAATAGTTTAACAAGATTTCCAGAGGGAATATTTAAACTACTTAGAAAAACAAACAGCTTTTAATCACCTTCAAACACTTGAGAAGCACCATTTGCAGTCCAATCATAGGTGAATTGCAAACCATTTTTAACTCTTTATTAGGCAAGTTACTTGGGGCAGATGAGGGAATCATTTTATAACCTGATTCCTTTTTCTAAAAAGAATGAAACTGTTTTCTTTAAAATATTTCATTATTCTGACGTTCTACTAATAATGAGGCTTTTCTCTAAGTACTTCAAGTCCTCTTCACTTTAAGCTAGCAAAGTTGTGCCATCTGCATATCACTGGTTGTTGAGTCTTCATCCAATTGTCATGTCATGTTCTTCTTCAATAATCCAGCTTCTCAGTTTATTTGCTTAGCATACAGACTCAATAAATATAGTAAAAGGATATAACCCTGATGCACATTTTTCCTAATTTTTAACCATTCAGTACTCTCTTTTTCTGTTCTATTGTCTCTTATTCTATGTACCAGCGCCTCATGAGCACAATTAAGTTTCTGAAATATCCCATTTTAGCAATGTTATCCATAGTTAGTTGTGATCCATATCATTGCATGCCTTTGTTGTTGTTGTTAAGTTCTATCAAGTGGATTCCAACTCATAGCAACCATGTGTAGGGTTTCCAAGGAGCAGCTAGTGAGTTTGAACTGCTGATCTTATGGTTCAAACTGACCTTGAGGTCCAGTGCTTTATCCCATTGTGCCACATGAGCACAAATAAATATCTTGTTGATATTCTCTGCTTTCAGTCACAATCCATCTGATACCAGCAATAATATTCCTAGTTCCATGTCGTCTTCTAAACTTAGCTAGAGTTTCTGGCAGATCTCTATCAATGTATTTTTGTAACCATTTAAAAATTATCTTCAGCACAACTTCATTGGCATGTGATCTGAATGAAAATATTTAGTGATTTCTGCATTCTTTTGGGTCATTTCTCTGTTTCTTTGGAATGGGCACAAATATAAATCTTTTCCAATCATTTGGACTCGTAGCTGTCTTTCAAATTTTTTGGCATTCATGAGGGAACACCTCCAGCACTGTACCAGTTTCTTGAAACATTTCAATTTATATTCTGTCAATTCCTAGAGCCTTGTATTTCACCAATGGCTTTAGTGTAGCTTGGATTTCTCCTTTCAATACCATCGATTCTTTATCATATGGTACCTCCTGAAATGACTAAATATCAACCAATTATTTCTGACACAGTGACTCTGTGTATTTCTTCCTTTTTTTTTTTTTTTTTTTTGACCTTATACCCTGTCACTTTGCTGAATCTTCTAATGTTAATCAGTAGGTTTTTTTTTTTTTTTTTTTGATGCTTTGGTGTCATTCAAATTTTGCCCATAGAATCTTTCAATATTTCAGGTCAAGACTAGAATTTTTTCTTTAGTTCTTTCAGCTTAAGAAATGCTGAGCATGTTCTTTCCTTACTGTTTCCTAATCCCAGGTATTTGCACATTTCCTTATAAATCTTGAATTTGTCTTCTCAAGCTGCCCTTTGAAAATTTTTGTTCAGTTCTTTTTACCTTATCAATTCTTTCAGTTGGTTTAGCTTCTCTTTGTTCAAGAAAAATTTCACAGTCACTTTTGACATCAACTTTGGTCTTTTCTCTCTTTACTGTCTTTTTAATGAACCTTGCTTTCTTCATGTAAGCTGTTCTTCATGTCATCCCGCAACCCAACTGGTCTTTGGTCACTATTGCTCAATTTGTCAAATCTATCCTTCAGATGGTCTCTAAAGTCAGATGGACATGCTCAAGGTTGTATTTTGGTTCTCATGGATTTCTTTCAATTTTCCTTAGCTTCAACCTGAACTTGCAAATGAGCAATTGATAGTCTTTTCCACAGTTGGCCACTGACCTTGAGTTTGCTGATGATATTGAGGTTTCCCATTGTTTCTTGCCACAGAAGTAATTGATTTGATTCCTGTGCACTACATCTAGTGAGGTCCATGTGCATATCATCATTTATGTTGTTGGAATGGCATTTTTACAATGAATAGATCCCTGGTCTTACAAAATTCTATCATGTGATCTCTAGCACCATTTCTATCAATAACACCATTTTCCAACTACTGATCCTTCCTAATTGTTTCCAAATTTTGCATACCAAATACAAAATTATCAATGCATCTTGGTTGCATGTTTGATGAGTTTGTGACTGAAGAAGTTGTTAGAATTCCTCAGTTTTATCATTTTTGGCTTTAGTGGTTGGTAGTAAGTTTGAATAATAATGGTATTACTGGTATTCCTTGCGGTTGCTATTAGGTGCCTTCAAGTCAAAACCAACTCATAGCGACCCTATGCACAACAGAACAAAACCTGCCTGTTCTTGTGTCAACGTCACTATCATTGCTACATTTGAGCCAATTTCTGTTGCCACTGTGCCAATCCATCTCATTGGGGGTCTTCCTCTTTTTCTCTGAACCTCCTCTTTACCAACCGTGATATCCTTTTCAAGGGACTGATCCTTCCTGATAGTATTTCTGAAGTATGAGAGACTACATCTGGCCATCCTGGCTTCCAGCAAGCACTCTGGCTGTAGTTCTTCCAACACAGTTCTGTTTGTTCTTTTGGTGGTCCACAGTACTTTTAATATTTTTCTAAAACACCATATCTCAAATGCATCAGTTATTCTATGGTCTTCCTTATTCACTGTGTAACTTTCACATTCATATGAGGTTTTTTTTAAAATACCATGGCTTGGGTCAGGCACACCTTAGTCCTCAAAGTAACATCTTTGCTTTTGAGCAGTTTGAAAGGTCTTGTGCAACAGATTTACCTAATGCAATATGTCCTTTGATTTCTTGACTGCTGCTTCCATGAATGTTGACGGTGGATCCAAACAGAATGAGGTCTTTTGACAACTTCGATCTCTCCATTTACATGGATGCCATTTATTGGTCCGGTGGTGAGGATTTTTTTTTCTTTGCACTGAGATGCAATCCATACCAAAGGCTGTGGTCTTTGATCTTCATCAGTATTTTAAGCAAGCAAGGTTGTATCATCT
Source organism: Chrysochloris asiatica (assembly GCF_000296735.1). Taxonomy (NCBI): domain Eukaryota; kingdom Metazoa; phylum Chordata; class Mammalia; order Afrosoricida; family Chrysochloridae; genus Chrysochloris; species Chrysochloris asiatica. The sequence goes on along the minus strand of NW_006408564.1, from coordinate 20,958,517 downwards.
ACACATCAAAGATTGTTAGGGAGTCTTCCTCCAATTCTGATGCCATATTTTTATTCATATAATCCAGCTTCTGGGATTATTTGCTCAGCATACAGATTGAATAAGTATGGTGAAAGAAAACAACCTGGCACACATCGTTCCTAATTTTAAACCATTTGGTGTTCCCTTGTCTGTTTGATCTATGCACAAATGCTCACAAATAAGTGTTCTGGAATACTCATTCTGTTCAATGTTGTCCATAGCTTGTCATGATCCACACAATTCAAAGGCAATAAAGCATAGATAAATATCATTCTGGTATTGTCTACTTTCAGTCAAGATCCATCTGACATCAGCAATGCTATTCCTAGTTCCATGTCATCCTAAATACTGCTTTAACTTTTGGCAATTCTCTGCCAGTGTATTGTTGCAGCCGTTTTTAACTACCTTTAGCAAAATTTTACTTGCATGTGATTTTAATGCTATTCTCTGATGATTTCTGCACTCTGTTGGGTCACCTCTCTTTGGAAGTGGCAAAAATATGGATCTCTCCTAATCAGTTGATCAGGTAGCTATCTTCAAAATTTCTTAGCATAGATGAGTGAGTGCTGCCTCAGTTTGTTGAAATTGTTTCAATTTGTACTCCATAAATTCCTGGTGCCTTGTTCATTGCTAAAGTCTTCAATTCACCTTGGACATCTTCCTTCAGTATCATTGGCTCCTGATTATATGCTGTCTTGAAATTGTTAAATATCAACCATTTCTTTTGGTACAGTGACTCAGTGTATTCAATCCATTTTCTTTTGATGTTTTCTGTATCATTCACTATTTTTCCCAGTGAATCCATCACTACTGGAAGTCCAGGCATCAGTTTTTCTTCAGTTCCCTCAGCTTGAGAAATGGTTGCTCTTACCTTTTCATTTTGTAACTCCAGGTCTTTGCACATTTTATTATAATATTTGACTTTGTCGTCTCAAGCTACCCCTTAAATTTTTCTATTCAGCTCTTTTATCCCATAATTTCTTCCATTTGCTTTAGCATCTCTATACTGGAGTGCAAGTTTCAGCGTCAAATGCAATACGTCGTTTAATTTCTTGAGCACTGCTTCCACGAGTGTTGATGGTTGATCCAAGCAAAAAGAAGTCATTGACAACTTCAATCTTTTCTCCATTTATATGAATGTTGTTTATTGGTCCAATGGTGAGGATTTTTGTTTACATTAATAAACCAGCTCAATTAGGAGAAAATATATACAGCTTAAAAGCAGTCATCATAATTAAAAATAATTAAAATAAAAAATTCAGGACAATTTAAAATACAGGTAGATGAACAATATGCTGATTCTTCCCTAAAATACGTTAATGAAATTCCCTTCCTGTCCTGCCAGTCTTTTCCCTCAACTAAGCTATCTTGTTGCTGTTGTTAATTGCCAGTCACTTCTGACCCATACTGAGCCTATATAGCATTTCCAAGGAGCAGCTGTGGGTCTGAACAGCCAACATGGTTAGCTGTCCAGTGCTTATCCTAAAGCACCACAAAGGAACTATACCAAAAACTAACTAACTTCAAGTTTATTTAACTTATTGTTGTTGTTGTTGTTGTTGTTAAGTGCCGTCGAGTCGGTTTCGACCCATAGCGACCCTGTACATTATAGCAACCATTTATAACAGCGTGCAATGCTGGTACAGCACAGTAGGATATGCACTGGACTATAATGTCATTTTAACTGCAAGGTCGTTGGTTCAAATTTACCAGCCCCACCTTGGAAATGCTAGATACAGGGTTGCTATGAGTCGAACCAACGCGACAACAACAACATGACAGCGTAGAACTATCCCATTGAGTTTCCAAGACTGTTAATTATTTTACGTAAGCAGGCCACAAGGTCTTTATTTCTTAGAGTGATGGGTATATTCCAACCACCAACCTTTCAGTTAGTTGTTGTTGTTGTTAAGTGCCGTCGAGTCAATTCTGACCCATAGTGACTCTGTATAGGGTTTCCGAGGAGCAGCTGGTGAGCTTGAACCGCCGATCTTGCAGTTCAAATGACTTTGCAATCTGGTGATTAACCCACAGTGCCACACAGAGCACTTATCCACACCACCATGACACCCCCTAATCTCTGATAGCTCTATAAGAAAAAAAATTAAAGAAATCAAAATCAGCTAGAAGAATCGTAAGGAACTAAATATTCAGAAGGGCATTTTATGAAGAATCTAGTCCTTACCTGACTAAATAAAATCAGTGAAATGTCAGACGAAAATATAGCCCCAAAATCTCTAAAGAAGCACAAACGACTGTTTTCCATCAGGTGATTTCTTTTAGCTCAGGAATGGTTCTAACAACTTAAAATGTGCTGTGAGGTGGTGGAGTCAAAAGCAGATTCTTAACCATATTTTATAGAGAAAGCTCATTAACTCAATGTGAGGGAAAGTTTCTCTAAAGCAGAGCTTGGAACAAGTTCATTCTGGTTTGATTCCCTGCTGAGAATTTGCATTTCCAAGCCAAAATTCATCTGGGCATCTATAAGAATCACCTGGGAATCTTGTTAAACTGTAGATTCTGATTCTTTATATCTGGAGTCGAAATGCAAATTTACAGTAGGGTGTTGAAGCCCAGCTCTAAAGTAACAGTAAGAGTATTTTTATATGAAACACCATATTGTTACTTTAGAAGGACCCAGGGCTTTGCTGTTGCCTGAGTACAAATATCGTGCTCACTTAGTAACAGGACACACACTTACAATGTGCAGAAGTCTCGCCATCCTGGCCTCTAAGCAGCATTCTGGTTGTACTCCTTCCAAGACAGATTTGTTTGTTCTTTTAGTCCGTGGTGCTTTTAATATTCTTCTCCAACACTATAACACAAATGCATGGATTCTTCTAGGTTCTTCCTTATCCACTGTCCAATTTCCACATGCATATGAGGCTGGTGAATATACCATACCTTGCATCAGGTGCTCTTTAGTGATCTGATGACTATAAATTTGCAATTTTTTCACTACCTCTTCCAGATACCAGCTGTAAACTCACTTGGACCTGCTGGTTGCATATGTTGAGGGTTTTCTCTACCAGCTCAGAATTTGTGTTGTTGTGTTTTTGTTAATTACCTTCAAGTTGGTTCCAACTCATAGCAACTCTATATAGGGTTTCCAAGGAGTGGCTGGTGAATTTTCGGTTCAGTGATTTAATCCCACACCACCACATTCATGGGTTCTCAGCCCCACTCACTTTTAATCCGTTGGCTTCCACTACTCCCTTTAAGATACATAATTTGCTAGAATGAGTCACAGAACTCAAAGAAAGCACTATACTTCTCATTACAGTTTTATTACAAAGTATATTAAATGAAGCTATGCATAGGACAAAGTCGGGGACAGTTCCCAGTGTAAAGCTTTCATGCCTTAAAAAGGGATGCACTACCCTGGGTCAGAGGAAAAGAGGAAGACCCCCAACAAGATGGATTGGCCAAGTAGCAGCATCGATGGACTCAAGCGTGGCAACAATAGTGAGGTTGGCCCAGGATTGGGCAGTGTTTCATTCTGCTGTGCATAAGGTCACTATGAGTGGGTACTGACTCAAATGGCACCTAACAACAACAACCCTCCAATGTGCATCTACATCTGTTACCGACCATGAAGCCAATGAGTTTTTGTGCCCAGAGTCTCAATACATAGGCAAGATTGAATAGTGTCCCCGACTTCCTTAAGGTAGGCTAATATCATGAGGTACTATTTTGACTTAGCCACCCCTCATCTCCGTCCCCAGAGTTACATCATTAGCACAGACCCTTAGGTGTGGTCTAGAAGCTTCATCACCTTCAATTATATGAACTTTGGAGATATGGTGGGTTCAGTCCCAAACAATTGCAATTAAAAACAAATATTGCAATCAAGCAAGTCATGTAAATATTTCTTTTTTTTTTTTTTTTGGTGCATATAAAAAGTTATATTTACATTGTTGTTGTTAAGTGCTATCGAGTCAGTTCCAGTTTATATCTACCCTGTATAGGGTTTCTGAGGAGAAGCTGGTGAGTTTGGGCTGCTGACATTGTGGTTCAAATCAACCAAGCAGTTGAGTACTTATCCAATAGCATCCCACCAGGACTTCACGTTGACACTACACTGTAGTTTATTGAAAGTGCAATAGTTAGACAATGAATAAGGAAGACCATAGAAGAATTGATGCATTTGAATTATGGTACTGAAGAAGAATATTAAAAGCACCATGGACTCCCATAAAAACAAACAAATCTTGGTTGGAAGAAATATTGTTAGAATGCTCCTTAGAAGCCAGGATGGCAAGACATTGCCTCTCATGCTTCAGACATATTACCAAGAGAGATCAGCCCCTAGAGATGGAGCTCATGTTTGGTAAAGTGGACCGGCAGCATAAACGATGAATACACCCTATGAGATGGGTTGGCAAAGGGGCTGTAGCACTGGGCACAAGTGTAACAATGACTGTGAGGATGGCACAGGACTAGGCAGTGTTTCTTTATTTTGTGCTTAAGGTTGCTATGAGTTGGAACTGACTCATCGGCACCTAACAACAAGAACAACATTATGATAAAACTTTGAAATATTGTAAGAATTGCCAAAATATGATGCAGAGACACAAAGCAAGGACATTGTTGTTGTTGTTAGGTGCCATCGAGTCAGTACCAACTCATAGCCACCCTATGCACAACAGAATGAAACACTGCCCGGTCCTGGGCCAACCTCACAATTATTGCCACGCTTGAGCCCATTGATGCTGCCATATTGCCAATCCATCTCGCTGAGGGTCTTCTTCTTTTTCTCTGACCCTCCACCTTACCAAACAGGATATCCTTACACAAAGCAAGCAAATGCTGTTATAAATATGGATCCCCATAGACTTGCTGAACATACAGGTGTTACAACTCTTCAATGTGTTAAAAATATTTTATCTGTAGAGCACAACAAAGTGAAGAATAACAAAATGAAGTATTGTTGTTGTTAAATGCTGTTGAATCAGTTACCAACTTATAGTGACCCTGTATAGGCTTTCCGAGGAGTGGCTGGTGAACTTGAACTGCCAAACTGCAGTTCAAACCCACAGTGCCACACCAGGACTCCACAAAATAAGGTATACTTATACTTACTTCAATTATTTTGGATTTTTAATTCTATCAGTTACTGGGGAATTTCCGAGGTTTTAGAGATTCTATCTCAGGAACCGAGGGCAAGCTCTTTCTATAAATTAAACCTATAGGGATTGTCTTGGTTACTTAGTAATGCCATAATATAAATACCACAAGAGGGTGGCCTTAAAGAACAGAAATTTTATTTCCTATCCCAATTAAAATAGGAGTCCTGGTGTGGCGCTGTGGGCTAACGCATCAGACTTCAAAGTCGTTTCAACTGCAAGGTCAGTGGTTCAAGCTCCCCAGCTGCTCCTTGGAAACACTATACAGGGTTGCTATGGGTCAGAATTGACTCGATGGCACTTAAAAACAACAACAATTAAAATGTGTTGGGGCCAAGATGACTTTATTGGTGAATTCTACCGAATATCCAGAGAAGAGTTCACACCAATTCTACTCAAACTATTTCAGAATATATTCCAAGGTTCATCTGACGTCAGCAATGACATCCCAAATCCAACTTGAACCTCTGGCAGTTCACTGTCAATACAGTGGCTTAGCCATGTTGAATTTCCTCTAGCAAAATTTTACTTGCATGTGATATTAATGATATTGTTCCATGATTTCCACATTCTCTTGGGTCATCCTTATTTGGAAAACACACAAATATGGACCTCTTCAATCAATGGTCCAAGTAACAATCTTCCAAATTTCTTACCATAGGCCAGTGAGCACCTCCAGTCTTTCAACAGTTTGTTGAAATATTTAAATCCATTTGCTGTTAATTCTTGGACCCTTGTATTTCACCTATCCCATCTACACAACTAGGACTTCTTCCTTTGATATCATCAGTTGTTGATCATATGCTACTTCTTGAAATGACTGAACATCGACCAACTATTTTTAACACAGTGAGTCTGATTATTCGGTCCATCTTCTTCTTTTTTTTTTTCTTAAATGTTTTATTGTGGATTATGTGATAGTTTACATGGGAGAACATTAGTTTTACATTCATTCTATCATATATCGTCTCATTGCCATGGTTACAATCCCCTCCATGCAATCCATCCCCCGTACCCCTTAGGTCTGCAAGTGTGGGTGTTCTTATGCATATGCGCTCTCTTCTTATCAGCTGGACGCTTCACTCTCCGCTCTAGTTCTCTGTGGCTATGTCACTGACTCTGGGCCCAAGAGTCCCCAGGTCTCCATCTTCTTTTGATGCTTCCTGTGTTACTCAATATGTATTCCATGTTGTTGTTATTGTTAAGTGCCATTGAGTTGGTTCTGACCCATAACAACCCTGTATAGGGTTTCAAAGAATCAGCTGGTGAGCTTAAACTGCCAACCTTGCATGCAGTTCAAATCACTTTTCAGTCTGGTGCATTAACCCACAGCGCTGCACCAGGACTCCATGTATCCATGGTTGTTGTTGTTGTTAGGTGCCAGTAAGTTGGTTCCCACTCATAGCAACCCTATGCACAACAGAACAAAACACTGCCTGATCCTGGGCCAGCCTCACAATTGTTGCCATGTTTGAGCCCATTGCTACTGCCATATTGCCAATCCATCTCACTGATGGTCTTCCTCTTTTTCTCTGACTCTCTACCTTACCAAACATGATATCCTTCTCCAGCGACTGGTCCCTCCATCCTGACAATATGTCCCAAGTATGAGAGACAAAGTTTGGCCATCCTAGCCTGCAAGGAGCACTCTGGCTGCACTTCTTCCAACATGGATCTATTGGTTCTTTTGGTAGCCCATGGAACTTTCAATATTCTCCTCCAACA
>NW_006408564.1:20947949-20950496 GCF_000296735.1 Chrysochloris asiatica | reverse complement strand
GAGTCATAGCGACCCTGTACAGGGTTTCCTTGGCTATAAATCTTTATGGGAGCAGAAAGCTTCTTCTTTCTCTTGTGGAACACTGGTTGTTTCAGACTGTTGACCTTAAGGTTCACTGCCCGATTTGTAACCACTACGCTACCAGAGCTCCTTTCTCTTACCATAGAAGTAATCAATTTGATTCCTATATATTCCATCTGGTGAGCTCTACATGTATGGTCACCATTTATGTTGTTGAAAGCACATGTTTGCGATGAGTAAATTATTGGTATTGGCAAAATTCTATACTGCAATCTCCAGCATTGTTTCTATCACCAAAACCATATTTTCCAATTACTGATCATTTCTTTTTGTTTCCAACCTTTCCAATCACCAGTAATTATCAGTACATCTTGAGTCCATGTTTGAGTCATTTCAGATTGAAGAAGTTGGTATAATTCTTCTATTTCACCACCATTGACTTTAGTGGTTGGTGTGTACATTTGAATAGCAGTTATATTAGCTGGTCTTCCTTGTAGGTGAATGGATATTATCCTATCAGAGAAAGCATTGTACTTGAAGACAGATGTTGAAATGTTCCTTTTGATGATGAATGTGTCACCATTTCTCTTCATTTGTAATTCCCACAATAATAAGGTGTATAAGTATCTGATTCTGAATAGTAATACCAGTTCATTTTAGCTCACTAGTGTATAGAATATTCATATTTATGCACCCTGTTTCATTTTATATGGCTTCAAATTTTCCTAGATTCATATCCCATACATTTCACATTCAAATTATTAATGGATATTTGCAGCTTTTTTTTTCTCATTTGGAATGGTGACCCGTCCACAAATGAATGTCCTGAAAGCTTTCCTCCATTATTGTCATCACAGTCAACTCTACTTTGAGGAAGCACCTCTTCTCCAGTTGTGTTTGTTTTGAGTGCCTTCCCACTAGATCATATGCTATCTCTTAATATGGTTGAAAAACAACTATTTATTTTTGGTACAGTAACTCTGTATATTCCTTCCATCTTTTGATGAATTTAAGATTGGCAGATCAAATGCTAGTTTGATTCTCGCTATAGAGGCGATTGAGTCCAAGATCGGCAGGTAAGATAGCAGGCTGCTGATGAATATTCAGGATCAGCTGGTAATATAGCAGGGCTGGTGACTGAATATAAAGAAAAAGTAAAAGTGCGCTAAAGGTAATTTAAAATAATAGCAGCAGTTCATTGACAGGGAGCTGTCAGAAATTCAAGTAACTTTCAGAAGAAGACGTACAGCACACAGATTAAATACAGATGACAAGCCAGATGCAGGATGTAGACCTAGCATAAAGCAAGCCAAGTTAGTCTAAATTTCTAATATATTGGAAGCAGACCACTCCCCCAAGGAAACTTCCTTTAATTGACTGAAAGCTCTAGGTAGATCTCCTCATGGAGATTACATTGTATGAAATTTCATTGTGAAGAATTACTGTGTGTTTACTGTCAAACCACTAAGAATCCTGGACCAGTTAAGTTTACACAAAACCTTAACTATCACAATAGGCTTTTGTTGACAAATGTCATTATCATGAAAAACAAAGAAAGGTTTAAAGGAGACATCCTAGACTTACTGAATTGATACTCTCTAAACACTGAACTGAATTCAGTTCTTCCTAAGGCTTCCCTTTGGCAAAATAACAGATGGTCACACGAAAGAAAGGATATTACCTGTGAGTATGGTGTTCTAGGAGTCCTGATGTGGTGTTGCAGGATAAGGCACTAGACCACAAAGTCAGATTGAACCACAAGGTTAGCTGTTCAAACCCACCATACTCTCCTTGGAAACCCTACAAGGGGTCACTATGGGTTAGAACCAACTCAAAGGCACTTAATAACAACAACAACAACATGGTGCTCTAGTATAAACCCATCTATATGAGAACATAAGGCCAACAATTACATGAAAGCAAAGATGGTAAGAGAAGTAGGCAAGAAAATTAGAGTACTGGAGACAGAATCACCAGAACACAATGAAAGAGAATGTTGACACATTGTGGAAAATATAACTAATGTTACTTAGTGATTTGTGCAGGAATTCTTAAATGGGATCTGATTTTGCTGTGTAAACTTTCACCAAAAAACACAATAAATTTTTTTAAAGATTAAAGGAGACAAAATCATAAAATTTAATATGTGTTTCTGGTCTAGAAAAAAAAAATCAGCAAAGGGCCTTATTGGATCAATGGACAAAACTGAAATGTGAACAGTAGATTAAATAAAACTATTGATCTATGTGTGGTTACTTGAAGTAGATAACTGTAGTGTATTATAAAAAGGATGTCCTTGTTGTTAGGAAACACATACTGAAGAATTTAAGAGTAAGGGGATATGATGCATGCAACTTAACCACAAATAATTCAGAAAAGAATTTACAATATTATATATATACACACAAAGAGAGAACATGTGTGTCCTGGAGTGGTGCTATGATTTAAACTGCCAACCTTGTGTTCGGCAGCCCAGTCCAGTGCTGATTCTACAGAATACAAGAGAGAGAGAGAGAGAGAGAGAGA
>NW_006408564.1:20945533-20947017 GCF_000296735.1 Chrysochloris asiatica | reverse complement strand
AGAGAGAGAGAGAGAGAGAGAGATACAGATATAGATATGACAAATGATGATATAAATGGGGTAAATTCCTAACCATCAATGAAACTGGGTAAAGGATATAGGGAAGTTATAGGTAATAATCAATACAAGTTGAAAGTGTGCGTGGGTCTAAAATTCAGGTTCTCCAGTAATATAAAGGTTGTTGTTTTTAAGTGTTAAGTCAATTCCAACTCATAGCAACCCAAGTTAGGGGTTTCGAGGCTGTAAATCTTTGCAGGTGCAGAAAGCCTCATCTTTCTCTGGTGAATACAAAGGTAGAGATGAAAATTCCAAGCACAAACTCAGTATGAAAATTCCAAACACATGCTTTCTACAGCTGGCTATCATTAAAAATAAAGTCCTGTGGTGACCAGATATTAAAACTTTGGTCTGCCACAGTGAATTTCCTTGGATTTGGGCAATAAAATGAAACATTCTCCTAGACCAAGATTTTATTATCATTCCTCTGAGAATGTATACTTGGTCAAATATTCTTTCTTTTGGCTCCAGGTAATCTGCAATTTCAGAATGTGTTTTGAAGTCAATTCATCTTTTTAGGCCATTCAAATATTGAAAATGTCATTAAAATGTAAAATACAGCCAAATAGTTTTGTTATTGCTGTTGTTGCATTTTTATTTGCCATTCCTCCAGTACATTCCCATTTATATTGTCATTAGGGAATTTTTATTTGAAATCTGAAATCCCTAATGAGTTGAGTGTCTTCATAGTCCAAACATAACTTTGTCCAAACTTGCAGCTTTTCTGATATAAACATGTTATTTATGTGTTAACTTACACATATTTGAGGAGGTAAGGGATTCAAGGAGCAGCTATGACTTGGGGCTTGGGGAAAATAATTTTATGTAGACTCAGTTTTATACAGAGGAAATTATTCTTACCTCAGAGGGAATGATGTAAGAGATAATTATCACTTGTAAAGTGTCTCAAGGTCTCTAGATGAAGGGGTCATTTTAGTGTACTGGACTTTCATTTTTATTACGGAACCCATTACATATCTTTGATAGTATTACAGCACAGCTATTTTAAATGAGATGTTTCCTCCTAAGCCTGGAAAGGAGTTGTCCTTGTTGCTTCATTTTACAGATTAAACAAACTAATTTGCTTGCCCTCTACTGAGAGGGACACAGGTAGGTTTCTCTCAGTAGAATGGAGAATAAAGAAATTTCTAGCACTGCTGCTCCTTTTTCCTCTTCACTAGTTTACTAAATACGCTATTTTATTCTAATTTATTTTAGTATTTTAACGTGTTTTTTTACTTTATTTAATTATACAAACTACTCTTTTTATTTTTTTTAAGTTTTTATTGTGAATTGAGTGGAAGTTTACAGGACAGATTATCAGTTTTACATTCAACAAATCATATACCTTGTTTCATTACATTGATTATAATCCCCTCCATGTACCATCAAATAATATTTCTCTCTGTTCACTTTAGCTGTTTTTT
>NW_006408564.1:20942722-20944588 GCF_000296735.1 Chrysochloris asiatica | reverse complement strand
CTCCGTGGCTATGTCCTTGTCCATGGTCTCAGGTGTCCCCAGGTCTCACCACACTTGGACAAACCAGCCCTTCCTCATCTCTCTCTTATCTCCAGGTCAACAGGAGTCTACGGAACATGGTTGACCTCAGCCCATTTCTTCATTGCTGCCTTTCCCCCTCTTCCACTCACCAGTAAAACTGTGTGGTTGCCAGCAAGCTTACATGCCCATTCATGTGTTCCCTCTGAGTTTCAGTCTTAAAGGGGGCTATGTCCTGAAGAAACCTGATTGCTTGCCTTGATGGCTTCCTGGCAAACAACAAACTACTCTTGCCTTGGCACATGGCACATTTCTGTAATAAATGCATGGCCAAATAAATTTAACAGCATATTGGTACAAGTTGAGCTGCTAAGCTCAAGGTCTGGAGTTCAAAACTACCACTGATTCTGTGGGAGAAGGATGGGGCTTTCTGCTCCCATGAAGATTTATAGCCTTGGAAATGCTACACAGGGTCACTATGAGTCAGAACTGACTCCACGGTACAGAACCACCACCACCAGTATTTAGCACTATAGGATAAGCACTGGACTGCTAATCATTAGGTTAGTACTTCAAACCCATCAGCCACTCCATGTGAGAAAGATGAGACTTTATATTCTAGTAAAGATTTACAGTCTTGAAAACCCTATACAAGGTTGCTACATGTTGGAATCAATTCAATTGGCAGTGGATTTGGATTTTAACATGTGCCAAAGGAACCTTGGAGTTCTGGTGTGGCACTCTAGGATAAACACTGGACCACAAACAAGGCTGTCTGAGTTGCTAGTTCAGGGGTTCAAACTAGGAACTCACTTGACAGCACTTAACAACAACAAAAGGAGCCGTGGTGGTACAGTGGATTAAGTCTTGTGCTAGTAATCTCATGGTCAGCAGCCACCAGCTGGAGAAAGATGAGGCTGTCTGCTCCCTTAAAATCTTACAGTCTAGGAAACCCTAAGGAGTAGTTGCAGTCTGTTTCACAGGGTCCTTATGAGTCTGAATCAACTTAACAGTAATAGGTTTGGTTTTGATTATCGTGGGCCTGGTTCTGAGAGAAAGCTGATGGGCAAAGAGGCCCAGACTCTCATCTCATGAAGCTCAATGTTTTGCAGAGGAGAAACGTCATGCTTGACAAGGTAGAGAGAGGGCATGACACATGATATGAACAGAGAATAAAAGATTATAAGGAGATGACCTGATACTTTTAATCAATCTTACTGGTTCTATTGTCAATGAATGTGGGCACAGATTTCCTCACAGGTAAAACTATTTTAATGACACACTAATTTGTCAGAAGAGTGTATCCAGGCCACAAAGGAGTTCAGCATTATTTTGATAGAAATATTTCACATTTTTTCAGAGTTTTAATATTTTTGAGGATTATATGATGGATAAGAACACTGTAGCTATCCAAAAAAATGTTTTTGCAAATGCTAAACCAAGATTGGGTCTTGTGCATTTGATGGCAAAAATCAAGAGGAAATAAAATATTTTTATAAAGAAAAGTACAAAATAAGCAATATTGTAGTAATGACTTAAAGGACAAAGCATTTATAAGGCTCATTGTAGTTCCTGACATAGTATTTCATTTTAATTTTTTGAATTCTTTCTAACTGTACACAGTAAGGAGACAATAAATGTTACATTTTACTAAATTCTATTTGTTGGGCTCATATTCCGGTAAGGACTCATTCTGATTACCTCAGATAATGTGGAGATGTTGTCTTTACAAAGTGCAGAAATAAAAGGCAATCAGGTATCTCAACTATGAGGTAAATGAGATAGAAAACAGAAAAATTATGGAAAGAATCATCAGGACAAGAAGCTGGTTCTTTGAAAGGATTAATA
>NW_006408564.1:20916120-20923393 GCF_000296735.1 Chrysochloris asiatica | reverse complement strand
CAAGTCCACAATATTGGACGCTAAAGTCTTACGTTTGCCCAAAGGCTGTCTGTCTATCTGGTGGGAGCCTCCTCTGTGTGATACCACCCACCCTTCCCCGGAGCCCACACACCTGTACTGCCTGGTCAGGGAAGCACCAGAAGTCCCAGTCCTAAATGGCTTTTTAAGACTTACAAATACTAGATAGGTTAAGGTATAAAATATCCAGCTTGCCAATATGCTTGGAATAAAAGTTGTGTGGTAAGTTTGAAGTTTTCATTAGGTATTCAAATTGCTTTGATGATTCTTTTCTTAATTTTAAAAACCCAACAAAGTTTATCATGAAACAAAGAAATTAATTCTTTAAAATTACAAGTTAAAGTTTAATTTTATGTATGTATATGTTGCTGTTGTTGATAAGTGCCGTGGAGTCAGTTCCGACTCTTATCAATCCTGTACAGCGTTTCCGAGGCTGTAAATCTTTACAGAGGCAGAAAACCTCATTTTTCTCCCATGGAACAGCTAGTAGTTTCGAACTGTTGACTCTGAGGTTAGCAGGCTGATTCCTAATCACTACGCTACCAGAGCTCCTCTATATATGTATATACATAAATAAATTTCATTGGTTTTGCTTTTCTAGAGAACCTAGCCTAAGACACCAGCCAAATACACCCAAAGCAGAACTCCATGAATGGCAAATGAGAACAGTGTACCCACTTCCAATCCCTAACTACACCCACAGGAGACAGTTGCTGAGAGCCTAACAACACACCAACATACAACCATCAATAAAATACAAATATGACAGACCCACATTGCCCCAAAGAAAACAAAAACTTTCAGCTCACACAAAGAAACAAAGAGAATGGCTCAAACAAATGACCAAGATGGAGATCCAAAAAATGTTTTTGAGAAAGAAATGTAATGGAACTAATTGAAAAAGAATGATATTTAAGTACCTTCAAAAGATTGATAGGATTGAGGAAAGCAAGGAGAACACAGAAAAAAAAAAAAAAAACTAAGAAGAATTCAGGAAAACACTACAAGAACAAACAGACAAAAGAAGTGCAATTAAAAAAATTAAAGTTTTTATTTTGAATTGATTGATAGTTTACATGGGTAAACATCAGCTTTACACTCATCCCTTCATTTTTTGTTTCATTGCAATGATTGCAACCCCCTTCGTGCATCATCATTCACTAGTATTTGCTTCTATTCCCTCTATGTTTGTTTGTTTGTTTGTTTGTTTTGATGTACACAAAACCATTCAGGAATATAAAATCATCCAAACCACCAAAGGACACATTCTGCAAGCCTGCCTCCTGGCTGCCAGCACACAGCTTTCTCTTTCCGTGAGTCTAGAATCCTCAACTTCTCTCTTTCCATGTCATCATCTCTGCCTTCATCTCTGGTGTCCCTGCTTCTCTGGATATGGTCACACATTCCACTTGTGTTCTTCTCCCTTGATAGTCTTAGAGTCCTCTGTTCCTGGAATGTTAGATGAACTACTCCCTGCTTTTTGGTACAAAACTTCTATCTTTACAGTTGTGACAATCACAATTAGTCATGATAACAATTATTCACTATTGAATCATAAGAAACTTATCTCCATCTTCTTTCACCAGACCTGTATAGACAAGATGGAAAATGTTCACTGGGATTCTACCTTCCCCTGCACACTCTGAACCTAAACTTCCTCTTGAAAATTTGTAAGCCAGTCACTTCATGCCTTTAAAACCCCCCACCCCCTATTTTAGGTAGCCAATGTCTGAGTTGCCTGTCCTATCAACCCTGTGTGCAAAGGATTGATCCTTGATAAATGCAAATTTTGAAACAACATAAAACCTGATGTTAGAAATCCAAAAGATTAATACTAAGATGTCAGATGTGGACAATTCATTGAAAGGGCAAAGTAGTAGGTTTGAAGCAATGGAAGCCAAAATTAGTGAGCTTGAAGATAAATCTCTCAATACCAATAAAAAAAAAAAAAAAAAAAAGAATAAAACAGTCCAAAGGAAGCCTAAGAGTTATGTGGGACACCATGAAGAGGAACAGCTTATGTATGATCAGAATTCCAAAACAGGAGGAGACAATAAAAAGTACAGAGAAAACTGTCTAATAGTTGTTGGAAGATAACTTCCCTAACATCATGAAAGACAAGAAAATATGCATTTAAGAAGCGGAATGAACCACAAACAGGATAGACCCCAAAAGAAATTCACCAAGACATATTGTAATCAAACTCTCCAAAACCAAAGACAAGGAAATAATGCTGAGAGCAGCTTGGGAAAAATGAAAAGTTATCTACAAATGAGAAGCAGTAAGACTAAATTCTGATTTATCAGCCAAAACCACACAAGCAAGAAGACTATGGGATGACATATACAAAACTCTGAAACAAAAAATTTGCCAACCAATAATCATACACCCAGCAAATCTGTCCCTCAATTATAATGGTGAAATTAGTACCTTTCTTGATAAGCAGAAATTAAAGGAATTTCGAGTGGCTAGACAAATATTACCAACAATGTTTAAAAATTTAATTTGGACAGAGAAACAACTGCAGACAGCAACCTGAGATTATCATATATGACACTGCCATATAGAATTCAATCCAGATACAGAAGTACTACAAGTAAAAAAACCTGTAAGACTGAAAATAAGGAACCAGAGATATCAGTTTATAAGGAAGTTAACTTAACTATATAGGAAAAAGAGGGAATAGTGTAGATACAGAACTTCCAAAAGTCAAGTAGATTTCAAGATACAACAGACTATTTAAAATGGGGGAAATATTAATAAATTACAGAGTAACCTCAAAGAAAAGGAATATACAAGCACATCAAAATAAAAAAGAGGAAAATCAGAAAGATTTTAGAAATATTAACACAACAGAGATGAAAATGCAAGGAAAACCCACATGCAAAATGAAGTCAGTGCAGAAAATGGTGTGAAACAAAGAAACCAGCAGCAATATACACATTAAAAAACACACACACACACAGCCAAATAACAGCAATCAGTTAATACCTATTGATAATTATGCTGAATGTAAATGGACTAAATGCATCTGTGAAGAAACAGAGAACAGAATGGATAAGAAAACAGGATCTTTCAATACACTGTCTACTAGAGACACATTATAAATATGGAGGCAGCCTAAGTGTCAACCAGCAGAAAAATGGTTAAAGACACTTTGGTACATACACGCAATGGAATACTACACAATGTTGAACAATAACAATCAATCTGTGAAACACCTCATAACTTGGGTGAACCTGCAGGACATTATGCAGAGTGAAATCAGTGAATCACAAAAGGACAAGTATTGTTTGAGGCTAGTGTTGTAAAAAGTTAAGAAAAGGTTTTGTTGGTGAAGAAGCAGTCTATGAAGATTACAAAGGGGCGGAGTGAGGGAAGTTGATTCATGGGCTAGAGCATAGACGCATGTTAATATGGATGACAGGGCAGGAAAAATGAAGACAGTGTTAGACAAAGGGAGGAATGCAATGCTAAAGTGAATATACAATTGTTGTTGTTGCTGTGTGCCGTGCAGTCAGTTCAACTCATAGTGACCCTGTACAGGGTTTCCGAGGCTGTAAATCTTTGCAGGAGCAAAAAGTCTCATCTTTCTGCTGTGGAACAGCTGGTAGTTTCGAACTGCTGACCCTGAGGTTAGCAGCCCGATTCGTAAACACTATGCTACCAGAATGCCTTACAGTGAATACAGGTAAATGCTGTTAACTGTTGGTACATGAAAAGGATTAAAATGATTGAGATGAAACAAAGTGTATGATTTGTTGAATGTAAAACTAATGATCTGCTTTGTAAACTTTCACTCAATTCACAATAAAACGTTGGTTTTAAAAAATAAAAAATTGAGTAAGGCGCTAGTTCCTGCAGACATGTCACTTTGAATAGGTCATGCTTCTCAGTGGTTTGCCAGTTAGGTAGCGATGTAGTCCTCCTCTGTTTTGTGATCTGATATGATCATCCTCCACTTTCACATAGTGTCTATTTTTACACAACAAAATGGTTTTTAGAAACTAACCATGTTGGTAACTGAGTCAAGTTTCAAGGGGAACACTGCCCCCCCCTACACACACACATACAACCTCAATACATATCTCTAAGGTTTCAGAGGTGACCCTTGTATTCTGCTCCTCAGTGGGAGAAGTTCTTCATGGTCATGCACAGTTTTTATCAATGATGTTGAAATAGAAGTCACATTTCTGACTACTGCCATGTCTGGTGCCCTTTTCTTAACCCAGTATCTTGCAAAGCCAACCATTCACAAACACAAGCTGCAGGTTCACGCTTGAGATGTTTGTGTCATTTTCAGATGTTTATGTCAGATTTCTTGAGATATTAGACATTCAGTCAGCCATCAACAAAGATTTATTGTGTCCTGACTATGTGCCATGTGCTGGATAGATGTTCGAAGCCAGCTATGAAAAAGGCATGGCCCCAGTCCCATGAATCTTGGTCCATCAGTGAAGGCAACAGTAAACACAGTTAACTCAATGTAAACCACAAAGGCCTAGCGTGATTTATTCCTTACTAATGTCCTTCAATAGGTCCGTTTTGGAAAAAGTGCAGCCACAGTGCTCCTTGGAGGCCAAGATGGCAAAGCTACGTCTCTCATACTTTGGATATATTGTCAGGAGGGACAAGTCCCTGGAGAAGGATATCATGTTTGGTAAGGTGGAGGGTCAGAGAAAAAGAGAAAGACCCCCAGTGAGATGGATTGGCCAAGTGATAGCATCGATGGACTCAAGCGTGGCAACAGTAGTGAGGTTGGCCCAGGATCAGGCAGTGTATCGTTCTGTCGTGCATAAAGTCGCTGTGAGTCGGTACCTACTCAATGGCACCTAACAACAACAATGTCCTCCTGCTGATCAAGGATGCTTTCCCACTTAATTCTCTGCAGTCCAGAGGCCTGGATCTTTGCTTCCCCAGAACTAACCCTGTTTCCCTCCTATTCCTTTGAATACACACTGCTTTATTTACAGGAAACGTTCTTCTTCTACCACTGAGCCTCATTCTCCTTCACCAGGTTAACCCCTATGCCTTCTTTGGATTTCAGTTTAAACTATATCTCCTATGGGAATCTTTCTTTCAGATTTGATCATGTGTTTTTATAGGATCTTCCATCCTAATGATTTCCCTCTTGGCATATAGCCCATTTAGAATGAGACATCTATTTGGAAGGTATTTGATTACTTTCTGTCTTCCCAACCAGACTCTACATTCCTTGTCTTTTGTTCTCACTTTTGTATGTCCATGCCAGACCAAGCACATTCCCCCTTGCCTTTGCTGTCCCTTCTACTGGGAGCACAATCTCCAGACAGTCATTTGTTCTGCTCTTTCACTTCCTCCAGGTCTCTGCACAAAAATGAATTTAGCAGTGAGGTCTTCCCTGACCACCTTACATATGATAGCAACCCACTCCTGATTATCACAACCCCTTTGTTTTTCTCCATGTTGTTATTGTAAAGTGCCATCCGACTATTAGTGACCCTCCATAGTGATCACCTTTATAAAAAAAAAAAAAAAGAAAATATTTTATCATGAATTAAGAGAAGGTTACCGAGTAGATCATCAGTTTTACGTTCGACAAATCATATACTATTTTCATTACAACGATTGCAATTCCCAATCGGGCTGCGAACCTTAAGGTCAGCGGTTCGAAACTACCAGACGCTCCGCGGGAGAAAGATGAGGCTTTCTACTCCCGTAAGGATTTACACCCTCGGAAACCCTGTACAGGGTCGCTATGGGTCGGACCCGACTCGACAGCACTTAACAACAACAACAACAACCATCAGTTAACAGTATTTACTTCTGTTCTCTTTAACTCTTGCTCTCCTCCCTGTGTCTATTTACTTGTATACTTTTTATTATTTTTTTATGGCATCCCAATACTTTTATTGACTATGATAATTGTTTTACTTCAAATCTTTGCAAATTTGAATTACTCCATAAGAAGATTAAACATTAATAGTCTCAGCCATCAAGGCAAGCAATCAAGTTCTTTCTTGTAGTAGCCAGTCAGTCATATTGCCATTTTTGTTTTGGGTTATTCTTGTAGTAGACAGTTATACTGCCATTTTTGTTTGGGGTTTTTCCTGATGATCTTTCTATGAAGATGTATCTTCTGTCACTCTAGCTGTTTCAGACTGATCTGCTTGTCCTTGCTAGTCAGAATGTTCCACCCAGAAGGTCCTGGATGTGGCTCAGGATTCCACCTAATGTCCTATACATTGCAAAGGCTCCACAAGAGGGCTATTTCACTGGGCTAGTTCTAGAACTCCTTTTAGGTAGTCCAATCAGTTATAGACTGAAGACGGGCTTACAAGCTTTCTTTAATCATGTTTCTTTCCCACTCAAATGTCTATTTTACAATAGTAGGCAAGGGAAACCAATATTCAGAATAGAGTCAAGCATCTTAGTACTATTTCCCCTCTTCAAACTATGAGTAGATCTCTGTATCACAGAGCCCTGTTGTTCCAAGGTTGAGTATGCATCACTATTTACCTCTGTCCCATTTAGCCCATGCAAACCTGTCTCAATTTTCCCCTATCTACCTTGTTTCCACCCCCTCCTCCTTCTTGTATTGCCCTCCCCAACACCCAATACCTCTATACTCTTGTACTCCTCCCTGTGATTCCTGATACATTCATCTTTCCTCTGCCAACCTCCCTCTTGTTGTATATTGCCTGTCCCATCACCCATGTTAAGATGCATCTACCACCTAGCCAGTAAATAATTTCCTCCCCTACAATGACCTGGTAGCCACCATAGGAGATCTCTTTTATCAAAAAACCTTTTCTTAACTTTTTAAACAGCTGTTTCATTCATTATTTGTCATTATGTGATTGACTAATTTCACTCAGCAAACTGTCCTCTAGGTTCATCCCTGTTGTGAGGTGTTTTGCAGATTCATTGTTATTCTTCAATATAGCATAGTGTTCCATAGTGTGTGCATACCAAAGTTTGTTTTATCATTCTTCTGTTAATGGACATTTAAGCAGTCTCTTATCTTTTTGCTGTTGTGAATAGTCCTGCAATCAACATGTTGTTGTTAAGTGCTGTAGAGTTGGTTCCTACTCCTAGTGACCCTGTATAGGGTTTCTGAGGAGAAACTGATGAGTTTGAGCCACCAATCTTGAAATTCAAATGGGCCACTGGTCTTGGTGCTTTATCATGCAACAATACACCATGACTCTGCAGTGAAAATAGCTGTGCATATATCTAGTAGTTTCACAGTTCTTATTTCTTTTTTTTTTTTTTT
>NW_006408564.1:20911510-20915400 GCF_000296735.1 Chrysochloris asiatica | reverse complement strand
TGGAGATTCTGCCTTCCTCCAGGCCCTCTGGATCTAGGTTCCCTCTTGAAAGCTTGTAAGCCAGTCACTTCTTGCCTTTGTAGCCCCCCACCCCCACACCTATTTTGGGTAGCCAATAGCCAAGTTGCCCATCCCTGTCTACTCTGTGTGTGGAGGGGGTGGGAATACTTCTAGCTGTAAGGATTTGTTCCCTCTTTTGAGCTACTGCATCCATAAGTGTAGGTCAAGTTCATCAATTGTATCAGATTACTCTTTTTTTCCTCTTCTTTCTTCTTCTGGTTGATCTCTGATCATCCAGTCATTGAAGTCAGGTCAAATGGTATTATCTGCAAGTGTGGGTGTTCTTGTGCATATGCCCTCTCTTTTTAGCAGCTGCATGCTTCACTCTCCATATTGTAGGGCTTAGCTCACCACTTCATTGCTGTTTTTCCCTCATTTCCCCTTATTGGTGACGAATGTGGTCACCAGTAAGAGTGTGTATTCCCATTGAGTCTTATTCTTGGAAGGGGGTTTGCACTGAGGGGACCCGATCACTTGCCTTGATGTTTCCTGGGCAAGCAACTTGTTTTTTCTTGTTGTAACAGTACATCTGCCTCTGTTGTTTTGTATTTTTCCTGTAGGTGTTTCTTTCAAGAAGTATCTTCTGTTCTTTTAGCTGCTTCAGGCTGGTCTGCTCGTCCTTTCAAGTGCACAGTTCTTATTTCTTGAGGATATATACCAAGTAGAGGGATTGTTGGGTCATACTGTTTTTCTTTTTTCAACTTTTTGAGAAACCATAAGGTTTTCCATAATGGTTGCACCATTTTATAGTCCTATCAGCTCAAGTCTCTCCACATCCTCACCAGCATTTGTTGTTTTCTAGCTTTTGGAACTTTGTTATTAATGCTGGAGTGAGGATATCTAGGAGTCCTGGTGTAGCACTATGGGTTAATGTGCCAGAGTGCAAAGCCATTTGAACTGCAAGGTCTGCGGATCAAGCTCACCAGCTGCTCCTCAGAAACCCTATACAGGATCGCTATGGGTTGGAACTGACTTGATGGCATTTAACAACAACAAGGTGATATCTCATTGATATATTGATTTGCATCTCTGGATCACAAATCCACTTGAACTGCAAGGTCGGTGATTCAAGCTCATCAGCTGCTTCTTAGAAACCCTACACTATGAATCGGAACCCACTTGATGGCACTTAACAGCAACAACAATGGCTAATGATTATGAGCATCCCTTCATATGTTTGTTGGCCAACTGAATGTCTTCTTTGATGAAGTGTCTGTTTATGTCCTCTGCCCATTTTTAAAATTGGATTGTCTTCTTCTTGTTGATGTCTTGAACTAGTCTATAAATTTTAAAGAGTAGTCTTTCTCTGATAAGTCATTGTGAAACATTATTTCCCTGTCTGGGGATTCTCTTTTTGTAAAATCCATTGATGCACATACAAGTCTAATTTTTAGGAGGTCCAAATAATCTATTTAGAGTCTTGGTATGGTGCTGTAGGATAAGCACTGAACCATAGGTCGGTTTGAACCGCTAAGTCAATGTTTCAAACTCACCAGCCACTCCTTGGAAACACTACAAGGGTTGCTATGAGTTAGAACTGACTTGATGGCACTTAACAACAACAACAAAGCCATCTATTTTGTTTTTCAGTTATGTTTGATAGTATTTTTATGCCATGTATCAGAGCTCCTAAGTTTGTCCCTATTCTTTCTTTGATGATCTGTATAGTCCTAGGTTTTACATTTAGGCCTTTAATCCACACTGAATTCATTTTTGTATATGATGTGAGATAATGAGTCTTGTTTCATTTTCTGAAAACGAATTTCCAGTTTTGCTAGGCTTATTTGCTGAAGAATCTATCTCTTCGTCATTTAATGCATCTCGGAGTTTTGTCGAAGATCAGACAAAGTGAATGAATTTATTTGTGGGTTCCGATTCCTATTTCATTGATCTATGTGTCTTTCATTGTACCAGTACCAGGCTATTTTGACTACTGTGGCTATGTACTAGATTTTAAGATTGGAAAGTGAGAGGCCCTCCTACTTTTCTTCTTTTTCAATAATGCTTTGCATATCCGAGGTCTCTTTCCATTCCATATAAAGTTAGTGATTAGTTTTTAAATTGCTTTAAAGAATGATGCTGGAATTTGGATTGAAATTACATTATATTTATAGATTGCTTTGGGCAGTATTGACATTTTCACAATGTTGTCTTCCAATCGATAAGCAGGGTGTATTCCTCCATTTCAGAAGGTCTTTTTTGGGTTTCTTCTAGTAGTGTTTTATAGTTTTCTTTGTATAGGTCTTTTGTTTCTCTGGTTAGATTTATTCCCAAGTATTACACCTTTTGGGTGGCTATTAGAAATGGTGTTGATTTCCTGATTTCCTTTTCAGAGCTTCTTTATTAGTGTCAAGGAATCCAACTGATTTTTGTATGTTGTTCTTTTACCAGGTCACTTTGCTGAATCTATGCGTTCCAATAATTTTTTTGTAAAGTCTTTGAATTTTCTAAGTATAGGGTCATATCATCTCCAAATAGAGAAAGAGTCTTATTTCTTATTTGCCATTGTGGTTGGCTTTAATTTCCTTCTTGCCTGATAGCTCTGGCTAAGACTTCCAACACAATATTGAATAAGAGTGGTGATAAAGGGCATCTTGGTCTGGCTCCTGTTGGAAAGGGGATTGGCTTCAGTTTCTCCTTGTTGAGAGTGATGTTGGCATAGTGCCTATCTTTAAAGACTCTCTACTTACTAATTTGTTTATGGACACACTAGAATGGAAGCTCCATGAGAGGAGGAACATTGTCCACCTAGTTAACTATTGTTGTAGCCAGTGGTGTTCAACAAGTAATGGTTGATGAAAGGATGAATCAGTACCTTGCACTGAACAAATTGTCTGGTACATAGTTAGTAGGCGCTTAGTAAATATTTTTGAATGAACATATGTCTGAATAAAGAAGTACAAATGATGTTTAAATCTCTACAGGGCATTTGACCTAGTTGGAGGAATCATGTAATGTTTATAGAATAAGAAAGAAGATTTCAGTGCTTTTGGTTGTATTAATCCTCAAGTCCAGTCAGTCAAAGTTCCTTATAATTGTTGGTAAGACTAGGATGTGCAGAAAGGGATGGGAACTATAAGATTCTCACTCCCCTCAGATAGCTATCTGACCTATTCTTGTTCTTCACCATATAGTTACTCAGCTGCCAAAGTGGGTAGTTCAGACAAGAATAGAGATTACAAATGTCCCTTAGGGAAATTAGCAGCAGGATTGACCAATAGGAAATTAAACCCTGCAGCACTTTTCCAGCATTCCTCAATGCTCTGGAGACCCACAGAGGAAAAGAAGCAGAGGTTGGAGGGCAAGGTTCTACAGTGTCATTCTCTTACTTATGGTGACTGAGTTCTGTGAGTGGAGAAATTGTGTGCAGAGTAATGCACACAAGTTCTTGTGTCAAACCTTTTGGAGAAAAATTTCTTCTGCCTCATTAAATGTTTTGGTCTTTCAGTCATGAAAGCTGTAAATTTTTCTGGATCTGTGTCAGGATTTGCTCCATAAATTAACTGGGAGGATGCCATATGCATATACAAGAAGAGATAGCAATCTAGATATTCATGATGACAGCTTAGTTATTCTCAAGGGGAAGGGAAGGAGAAGTAGATTATATTGTTAATTGAGTCTTTCCTTGTTGTTGTTGTTGTTAGGTGTCATGGAAACAGTACTGACTAATAGCGACCCTATGTACAGCAGCTGTGAACCTTAAGGTCAGCAGTTTGAAACTACCAGCCGCTCCATGGGAGAAAGATGAGGCTTTCTACTCCCGTAAAGATTTACACCCTCGGAAACCCTGTACAGGGTCGCTATGGGTCGGACCCGACTCGATGGCACTT
>NW_006408564.1:20909836-20911035 GCF_000296735.1 Chrysochloris asiatica | reverse complement strand
AAAGGTCTTGTGCAACAGATTTGCCTAATGCAATACATCGTTTGATTTCTTTGCTGCTTCTGTGAGTGTTGATAGCTGATTCAAGAAAAATGAAGTCCTTGACAATTTCAATCTTTTCACCATTGATAAGAATGTTGTTTATTGGTACAGTGGTGAGAATTTTTGTTTTCTTGACACAGATGTAATCCACACTGAAGGCTGTGCTCTTTGATCTTCATAAGCAAATGTTTTAAGTCATCTTCACTTTCAGCAAGCAAGGTTGTATCATCTGCATATTGTAGGTTGTTAATGAATTTTCCTCCAATCCTTATGCCACGTTTCTCTTCATAAAACCCAGCTTCTTGGATTATTTGCTCAGCATACAATTTGAATAAGTATTGTGAAAGGATACAACCTTGTTGCACACCTTTCTTAATTTTAAAACATTTAGTGTTCCCATGTTCTGTTCAACAACTGCCTCTTGGTCCATATACAGATTTCTCATGAACACAATTAAGTGTTCCGGAATACTCACACTTTGCAATGTTGCCCATAGTTTGTCATGATCCACATAATCGAAAGACTTTGTGTAGTCAATAAAGCACAGGTAAACATCTTTTTCCACGGCACATAACAAGAACAACAAACATCTTTCTGATATTCTCTACTTTCAGCCAAGATCCATTGGACATCAGCAATGATTTCCCTCATACCATGGCCTCTTCAGAATCCAGCTTGAACCTCTGGAAGTTCTCTGTCAATGTATGCTTGCAGCAATTTCTGTATTAGTTTTAGTAAAATTTTACTAATGATTTCCACATTCCATTGGGTCACCTCACTTTGGAATGGGCATAAATACGGATCTCTTCCAATCAGTCAGCCAGATAGTTGTCTTCCAAATTTCTTGACAGAGATGAGTGTCTCCTGTGCCGCCTCACTTTCTTGAAAGATTTCAATTTTTATTCCATTAATTCCTGGTGCCTTGTTCTTTGCCAATTCATTCACCGCACCTTGGACTTTCTCCTTCAGTATCATTGATTCTTGATCATATGCTTCCTGTTGAAATGGTTGAGCATTAACCATTTCCTTTTGGTACAGTGACTCTGTGTTGATTCCTTCCATCGTCTCTTGATGCTTTCTGCATCATTCAATAATTTGCCCAGAGTATCTTTCAATAATGAAAGTTGAGGCTTGAATGTTTTCTTCAGTTCTCCCAGCTT
>NW_006408564.1:20903002-20908711 GCF_000296735.1 Chrysochloris asiatica | reverse complement strand
CAGGCTTTTCTCCCACAGGCTTTACTCCATTCGTGTCATCATAGTCAACTCTACTTTAAGGAGACAGCTCTTCCCCAGTCACATTTTGAGTGACTTCCAACCTGAGGGGCTCATTTTCCAGCACTATATCTGACAGCATTTTTCTGCTATTCATAAGGTTTTCAGTGACAAAATATTTGGAAGTAGTTCATCAATCCTTCTTCCTAGTCTGTCTTCTTCTGGAAGCTCATCTAAAACCTGTCTATCATGGGTAACCCTGCTGGTATTTAAAATACCGGTGGCATAGCTTTCAGAATCATAGTGACTCACAAGCCACCACAGTACGACAAACTGACAGACGAGTGGTGGGAGTCTTTCCTATCTGCCTAAATTCCAAGGCTGTTCTTACGTGGTAACAAGTTGAATTTTAGTAGTAGCAATGTAACCCAAATTTCAACATAATCCTACATTCTATTATACAGTGAGCTGCTATATTTCTTTGGAAACTACTTTAAAGACCTGTTCACAGGGTACTGTTTTCTAGATCCAGGACGTTCCATAGAAAAAAAGTCTTCAAAATGTGATTTTTTTACCTCCTTAAACCCAAGTCATATTAATTTTAATGTAATGGTCACTACAAATATTAGCAACAACTAGACCATATACATAGAAAAAGGAACAAAAGTATATATTAATCATCATCATATTACTAGACGACATGACATCGTTAGTTACCGTCAGTTGTGACTCATGGCTATCTCAAATGAATCACAGTAGAATTGAGGGCCCTAGGGTTTTCAATGATAGCTTTTTCAGAAGCCAGGTCTTTCTTCTGAGGTGAGTCTGGGTGTACTCAAACAATCAACCTTTTGTTTAATGTCCAAGAGCATTAGCCATGTGCACCACCCAGAGACTCCTCTCTACATGACAATATATGTATAAACTGGAGTCATACCATGCCCCCAAGGGAAACTAAGAGTGGTGAATTGAGTCACACCCTCTGCTCAGGTGAGGGCATTCTTAATACTTAGATCTACTGTGATCTTTACTCCGTAACCACACGTTAATCTTTGCTCCTTAGCAACTCATATCAAGATGGGTCCATAATCACTGGTATGTTGTTGTTGTTGTTAAGTGCCATCAAGTCAGTTTCAGCTCATAGTGGTTCAAACTGACAAGTGCTTATCCTTTAGCGCTGCAACAGAACTCCTAAACAACAAGCACATTGTTGTTAAATGCTGTCAAGTTGGTTCCAACTCATAGCCACCCTGTATAGGATTTCTGAGGAGCAGTTGGTGGATTTGAACTGTTGACCTTGGAGTTCAAACTGACCTTGAGATCCAGAGCTTATCCTACACTGCCACATGAGCTGAGCTGCTAACCACAAGGTTAGCAGTTGGAATTTACCTGCTTCACCATGGGAAAATCACAGGCATTTGTTGTTGTTGTTAGATGCCATTGAGTCAGTACTGACTCATAGTGACCCTATGCACAACAGAATGAAATGCTGCATGGTCCTGGGCCAAGCTCACAATTGTTGCCACGCTTGAGCCCATTGATGCTGCCACTTTGCCAATCCAATTTGCTGGGGGCCTTCTTTTTACATTCCAAGTTCTGATTATTAATGGATGTTTATAGCTGATTCTCTTCATTTTGAGTTCTGCCCCATCAGTAAATGAAGGTCTCGTGGGCTTTACTTTCATGGGCTTTACTCCATTCGTGTCATCACAGTCAACTCTACTTTGAGAAGGCAGCTTCTCCCCAGTCACATTTTGAGTGCCTTCTAACCTGAGGGGCTCATTTTCCGGCACTATATCTGACAGTGTTTCTCTGCTAGTCATAATGTTTAGTAACTCAATATTTGGAAGTAGTTTGTCATTCCTTCTTCCTAGTCTGTCTTGTCTGGAAGCTCATCTGAAACCTGTCCACCATAGGTGATCCTGCTGGTATTTAAAATACCGGTGGCATAGCTTACAGAAACACAGCAACTCACAAGCCACCACAGTATGACAGACGACTGGTGGAATCACAGGCATACAGGGTAGGATTTACAATATGTCACAAAATGGAGATATTTGGCTAGAAGGGCCATAATCAATAATTAGCCACCCTGCACTAATTCTATTAATTTATCTAGTCTAGATATTTCATATCAGTGGAATTATACAATATGTAGCCTTTACTTTTGCTTGTTTCATTTAGCACAATGAGACTGGATTGTTTCTCCACAAGTCAAATTTTCTAGAAACTAGATATAGTTTCTACTTTGAGATGGAAAGTGGGGTGTAAGCAACATTCCCTCCTCTTCTGTCCCTGTCCCCAAAACCACCACACCCTTCACAGTAAATATGGCTTCCGAGACCTTCCTAGCATAGAGACGTTCTTGCTCTCATTATAGGCTGAAATCACTGCTGCTCCTTCCCTTTCACAAGAAGACTCTCTGATCCTTGACTTCTGTGTAAACCCCTCACTTTTAACATGGACAAGACCTATCACTTACTTCTAATCAACAGAAATGGAAAAGGTGATGGGATGCCACTCTGTGACCAGGTTATATAAGAATGTGACTTCCATCTTGCTATGGAACTCTGTTACCTACTCCACTTGCATGTTTTGAAGAAGCAATAATGGAGACCTGTATTAGAGAGGTCCACATTGCAAGGAGTTAAGTATTGTCTCCAGTCAACAGTCAGCTAAGGCTGAGGCCCTCAGTCCAACAACCAAATGAGCTTGCATGATCCTTTCGTGGCTGAACTTTCAGATGAAATCCCATACCTAGCTGACACCTTGATTGTAGCCTATGAGAGATTCTGAAGAAGAGGACCCAACTAATTTATCCCTGGATTTCTAACCCTTAGAAAGTGAGGGGTAATAAGTGTGTCCTGTATTAAGCTGCTAAGTATGGGAATAATTGTTATGTAGCAATAAATAATCAATAACGCTCCATTACAAATGGTCATCATAAAGTCAGTAGTTCAAATCTAATGACTGATCCGCAGAAGAATAATGAGACTTTGTGCTCCCGTAAAGATTTATAGCCTTGGAAACGCTATACAAGAGCACTATGATTTGGCACCAATTCAGTGGCACACAACTATTATAAACACTACCATAACAAATAATTTCAAAAGATGCAGGAAACTATGCACCTCATGGAGAGAAAGTTTCAGGGTATTTTTTTAAACTGTATACTTATCTGATGATTATTAGACTTCACTTTGATGACCTGAAAAATAAAACCAGAAGGTTTTGTTTGTATACTTGTTTCTGATTATTTTTAGTATATAACTAGGAATGGAATTGTTGAATACAATGGGAATGCTATGCCTTGCTGTTAAGGAAGCATTAAACAGGTTTGCATAGTGGTGATACCATTGTACATTACTGCTACCAATGTCTCCAAATCGTCACTAATACTGATTACGTGTCTTTTTTTTATTAACACTATGTTAGTGGAAGCAATAAATAACATCATGATTAATGAAGAAAAGACTGAAGTTGTCAAAGACTTCATTTTGCTTGGATTCACTATCAACATTCATGGACTCAGTAGTCAAGAAACCAAATGACATATTGCACTAGGCAAATCTGTTACACAAGACCTCTTTAAAATGTTCAAAGGTAAAGATATCAGTTTGAGGACCAAGGTGTGCCTGACCCAAGCCATGGTATTTTCAATAACCTCGTATGTATGTGAAAGTTGGACATTGAATTAAAAAGACCATAGAAAAATTGATGCATTTGAGTGATGGTGTTGGAAAAGAATATTAAAGGTACCATGGACTGCCAGAAGAACAAACAAATATAAGTTGGAAGAAGTACAACCAGATGCTCCTTAGAAACCAAGACGGCCAGACTTCGTCTCTCACATTTCAGACATATTATCAGGAGGGACTAGTCCCTGGAGAAGAGCATCATGCTTGATAAAGTGGAGGGTCAGTGAAAAAGAGGAAGACTCCCCAATGAAATGGATTGGCACAGTGGCAGCAATTGTGAAGATGGCAGAGACCAGGCAGTGTTTTGTTCTGTTATGCATAGTGTCACTATGGGTCACAATCAATTCAATGGCACCTAACAACAAAAACAGTAGTGGGCTTCACTTTGTGGTTTTGATTTGCATTTCCCAGACTACTAATGTTGAGCATTATTTCATGGGCTTCAGGGTTTATTTGTTTTTAATAAACTTTTTGGTTTAGAAGAGGTTTAGACTTAGAGAAAACTCGAAGAGATTATGTTTTAAAAAATACTTAATTCTCATGTCAAATGTTATGGAAGACATTTCAGTGCCTCTTTTACTTCTTCCACCTTGGACTTTTAAGTTTTTGATAGAGAAATATGCCATTTGAGGCACTATATGTCAAGTTATAGACAAAGAGCTACCAAAGCAAAAAGAGTACATTCTGGAAGCAAAAATCGCTGGGATCAAATTCTAACTGCCACTTCCTACCTGTGAGAACTCTGCACAAGTTATATAATCTTGTCAGGTCTCTGCTTCTTTATCTGTAAAATGGAAAATACTAATATTCCCTTCTTTGTAGATTTGTTGTTGTTGTTAAGTGTTGTCAAGTCAGTTCTGGCTCATAGTGACCCTCTATAGGGTTTCTGGGGAGCGGTTTGTGGGTTTGAACCACTGATCTTATGGTCAGCAGTCAGTGCTTATCCTACAGCACCACACCAGAACTCCTTGTAGAGTTGTTATTGTTGTTAAGTGCCTTTGAGTCAGTTGTGTATAGGGTTTCCAATGAGTGGCTGGTGAATTTGAACCATTGACCTTGCAGTTCAAACCAACTTTGTGATCCAGTGGATTATCCCACAATGCCACATCAGGACTCCCTTTGTAGAGGTTGTTGTTGTTGTTATGTGCCGTGGAGTCGGTTCCAACTGATAGCGACCCTGTACAGGGTTTCCGAGGCTGTAAATCTTAACGGGAGCAGAAAGCCTCATCTTTCTCCCACAGAACAGCTGGTAGTTTCGAACTGCTGACCTTGTGGCCCGCTGCTCAATTTGTAACCACTACGCTACCAGAGATCTGTAGAGGAGAGAGGTTTAAATAAATGCATCAATTTATCAAAGTTCTCACTCAACATAATTAGCACTCACTCAAAATAATATTAGTCACCATTGCTATTATGGTCATGATTTTAATTAAGACATTGATAAATTGCTATAAGATTAAGTAAACTAATGTATGCCACAAAGCTGATCTGGTAGGTACTAGGTGGAATTTAAAGCAGGGTACAACATAGTGTAAAAATGTGTCAAAATAAATGCTATTCTTCTTTTGATTTGTTTTTCAACCATTTAAAAATGTGGAACCAGTCTCAGCTTATGATTCATAAAGGAAGAGAGGGAACAAATAGAATTTGGCCCAGCATAGTAAATCATAGGTTTTGTGTGCCACTCATAGTACATCATACATAGTTGCTGTGTCCTGTCAAGTCAATCGCAATTTGTAGCAACTATAGGACAGAATAGAACTGTCCCATGAGGTTTTCTAGGCTGCAATCATTTCAGGAAGGAGCTCTGGTAGTGTGGTGGTTATGAGTCGGGTTGCTAACCTTAAGGTCAGCAGCTGGAAACTACCAGCTGTTCCACAGGAGAAAGATGATGCTTTCTGCTCCTGTAAAGACTTACAACCTCAGTGGCTTACAAGCTTTCAAGAGCGAACCTAGATCCAGAGGGCCTGGAGGAAGGTAGAATCTCCAGTGAGTAGTATTCAATCTGACTAGC
>NW_006408564.1:20899542-20902812 GCF_000296735.1 Chrysochloris asiatica | reverse complement strand
AGAAGCAGTGATGCCTGAAATGGAGCCAGAGATGATGACGTGGAGCGATGGAGCAGCTAGAGACTTTAGATCCAGAGAAGGAGAGCGACTGTGTGCTGAAGACCTGGGGGGAACGGGGGAAGGATTGCATGGAGGGGATTGTAACCACGGCAATGAGATGATATATGATAGAATGAATGTAAAACCAATGTTCTCCCATGTAAACTATCACATAATTCACAATAAAACATTTAAAAAAAGGATTTACAACCTCAGAAACCCTGTACAGGTTGCTATTAGTCAGAACCAACTCCATGGCACACAACTACCACCATCACCACTCTTCACGGGAGCTGATGGGGAGGGCTTTCTCTAGTAGAGCTGCTAGTGGGTTCGAACCTCTGACCTTTCCATTTGCAGCTGAGCACTTTAACCATTTTGCTGCCAAGGCTCCTTTCACGCACTGTAAGGATATGCATTGTTAATTTTTGCTTCAGTCATAGCATTCCTGTGTATATGTGTTTACACATGTGCTTGATAGTGATACAAAATGTATTTCTCATTGTGAAGAGCAATCGAAAAGTTTAAAACCTAGCGAAGGGCCTCTCGTATCTGGCGGGCTGTTTCAGGAAATGCCAGTTTGCCTTCGCAAGTGGATTGCATAGCTTTAATAGTTTCAGGCTTCAGTGGCATCCAGGCTAAAAGTAAAGTCACAGAGAAACTGTAAGCTAAAAAATATTAATAACTGGAGTAGATGCTGAGGCTAGTCTAAAACAGGGTAACCTAAGAGTTAAGTGAAGAAGTAAAACAAATGTAAAAAGAAAGAAAGACGTTGCTATCTGTATAGTTTTGGCTCCCATCACTCAGCTTTGACTGTTCCCAGCGCTCTCAAAGTACTAGAGGCAAGGTCACAAGATCAAGGTCAAACATCTGAAAAATGTAGATGCTGAGAGTTTGGAAGCAGAAACATTCCCAAGCATATGCCAGCTTGTGCATTCACTAAAGAAGAGATCTAACTTAATAATTAAAACTACAGTGTCTTCCAACACTTAGATTAATTCAGCATTTCTCTGCTCTATCTAAAATCCTTGGGGTACTCAAACTCATGCATGCTGAATTTCTCAGCCAGGAGTGTCAAGAATGTTCAGGTTACAACGACTCCAAATTTGGGCACAGACTCCCTGGAGGATGCTGCTCATAACTACTCTGAGTTTGGCTAAGCCTCCCCTCACCTGGGCAACAGTCCATAAAAAGAGTTTAAAATGCTAAGAACGTGATGAATCTGGAACATGAATAATAACTTTTGTTTTAATGGGCACCATTCATCCAGTTGAAAGACTTGGTGGGGCACCATTTTCCAAAGAAGGTATAATTCAAGAAGCAAGGTTCCTCAGATCCCAGATTGCTTCACTATTTCGCGTTGTATTCCCAACTCCACCTAGTGTTTGTTGGATCCGTTTTGAAGCAAGACTAAGTTGTGCTTTATGGAAGCATATATTCACATAGTGGGCAACTTTAATCACCTGGACCTCTATGAATGGCTCCATAAAACACAACTTTGAGTACCATAATGTGGTTGTAAACCTGGACCTTTTTTTCACTTTTTGAAATATTGTTAAAATGATTTAGAGGTAAGTATTTCTGCCAACAATGGCATATTAAATACTTGAAGTGGTATTTATAAATTATAATCCTTCCTAATGAGATGAAAAAACCCTGGTGGTACACTGTGTTAACCATTGGGTCACTAACTACAAGGTTGGCAATACAAACCCACCAGCTGTTCCATGAGAGAAAGATGAGGCTCTCTACTCCCTTAAAGATATATATACTCTCCAAAACTCTATAGTGGGTTGTTAGGACTTGTAATCAACTTGATGGCAGTACAGTGGACTAAGATTTCCTTCAGGACCACTCTAGGCTTAAAGACAAATTCATCAATACTAATGTGCTATGGGGAACAAGATGACTCTGTATGAAAAACACTGGACTGAAAACTACAAAGTCAGCAGTTGAAACCCATCAGGCACTCTGTGGGAGAAATATGAGGCTTTCTGCTCCCCCAGAGATGTATTGCCTTGGAAACTCCATACAGAGTTGCTATGAATTGGAAATGAGTCAATGGGACTTACCAACAACAGCAATATGTTAAAGGATTAGCAAAATGAGAACAACAAAATCCTAAGAAAATGTGAGAATTATGAGACGCCATCAAGATGGAAAAACTTACATGTGATTGGAATTCCAGAATAGAAAGAGATAAAAATGAAGCACAGGGAATATTGTTGAAGAGTTGTTGAAAGACAACTTCCATAACATGAAAAACGATGAGAAGATATGCATTCAACAAGTTGAATGAATCCCAAACAGGATAGATCCCAAAAGAAAATCACCACAAAATATAATAATAAAATCCTCCAAAACTAAAAGCAAGGAAAGAATCCTGAGAGTAGCTCAGGAAAAATAAGGAGTTACCTACAAAGGAGAATAAACAAGACAAAAAAACAGGTGTCTTCAGCAGAAACTATGTAAGCAAGAAGGCAATCGTATGACATATATAAAACCGAAAAAAAAAAAAAAATTGCCAACCAAGTATCATAAACCTAACAAAATTTTCCCTCAAATATGATGATGAAATTAAGACAGTTCCAGATTTTAAAATAGAAAAGGAATTTGTAAAAACTAGACCAAACTTATAACAAATACTAAAGGGAGTTCTTTGTAAAGAGAACCGACAACAACTTGTGGTTAACATGCAAAACAATATCGCCCAAAAGTCAACCAAAATACAGACATATACAGAGTAAAACAAACCTACAAGACTGGAAATAGGAATCTGAGATGTCAATTTGTAACAAAGACAATTACAAAATAAAAAGAGAACAGAAACCCTACTGAATAGTTTTCCTCATGCTCAGATGGGTTTTACGATGAGCGGGATAGGGTTTTATGATTCAATTGTGAGTAACTGTTTTCAGATCTAATGGCGATCATCACAACTACAAATGTAGAAGAGATGCAACTAAAAGGGGGGAGCAGTTAATCTGTCATTTCAGGAACAGGGGATCCTAGGACTATCAAGAGGGAAGAACATGTGAGGAACAAGGGATCCTAACCAGAAAAGTGGCAACAACGGAGACAGTGGTGGAGGCCAGAGAGAGACAGAACAGTAGTGGACTAAGGGCCTATAAACCGAGAAAGATAGGGTGCCTGCGGGCAGGAGGGTGGCTTGTAAAAGTGCCCTTTGGACATTTAAAATGAATATATATTTACAATGTGGTATGTGTACAT
>NW_006408564.1:20893807-20899056 GCF_000296735.1 Chrysochloris asiatica | reverse complement strand
TTAAGGTTCGCAGCCCGATTCGTAACCACTACGCTACCAGAGCTCCTTCCCAGTTCCAAATAGAGGAGAAAGTCAAGTTAATTTCAAGGAAGAACAGACTGTTTTAAACTTGGGAAGAAATTAGCACATGTACCAAAAAACCCAGAGTCCTGGTGTGGCGCTGTGGATTAATATGCCAGACTGTTGTTGTTGTTAAGTACCGTGGAGTCGGTTCTCACTCATAGCGACCCTATACAGGGCTTCTGAGGCTGCAAATCTTTACGGGAGCAGAAAGCCTTATGTTTCTCCTGCGGAACATCTGGTAGTTTTGAACTGCCTACCTTGAGGTTAGCAGCCTGACTCCACGGCACATAACCACCACCACCAGAATACCAGTGCTCCTTGTGCCAGACTGTGAAGCCCTTTAAACTGCAAGGTCAGCTGCTCCTTGGAAACTCTATACAGGGTCCCTGTGGGTCAGAACCAACTCAATGGCACTTAACAACACAAGCAAAAAACACGGAATTCAAACTTTACTTTTCTGTTTGATAAAAAAAAATATTAATATACTAAGAATTATTGAGAAAATCTGGACATATAACATAAAAGAATAAATGTATATAAGGGTGCTTTTCTCTCTTTGAATTTGCCAAAGGGTAAAGGTGGCACATTTTATAATTTTTTTGTTATGAAGAATTTTTAAAGAACTGAATAAATAATACCCTGATCACCTTTTAATAAAACGTATCTTCTAGTTCTGTATCATCAGTGTCTAAAGGACATTATGGATAAAATTGTGTCTCCTTCACTACCCCACCAAAAAAAAAAAAAAGATTTATAGCTGGGGCTACAATCCTGTTTCGTAATAGAGTTCTCTTTGCTAGGTTAATTAGATCGACAACAATAGGTGGGGTTCTAAATCGATTCATTTTCTGAGTTATAAAAAGAGTAGATAAAACACAGAGACAAGCATACATTTGAGAAAGCAGACACCAAGTAAAGACTGTCTACAAGCCAAGGTTAACTAAGGAGTTCCCGAAGCTGCCAATAAGGAAGCAATCAACATAACCCAGACACTGAGTTGGACTTTTAAGATTCCAGAACTGTGCAACAATTCATTTTTGGTCTTTAAAGCCACCCACTTATAGTATTTCTGTTCTGTCAGCTGCTGAATACTAAGACGGAAGGATTGTTGTTACGTGCCCGCAAGTCAGTTCCAACTGAAAGCGATCATTTGCACAACAGAAATCAAACATTGCCCAATTCTGTGCCATTCTCACAATTGTTACGATTGAGCCATTGCAGCTGCCACTGAGTCAGTCCATCACTTTGGGGGCTCTTCCTCTTTTTCCTTGAGCCTCACATTACCGTCCTCCAGGTACTGGTCCTTCCTGATAATATGACTTAAATAGGAGAAATAGCATCTCACCGTCCTGGCTTTTAAGGTGCATTCTGGCTGTACTTCCAACAAAGGTTGGAATCCATGGTACTTTTAATATTCTTCTATAACACCATAATCCAAATGTATCGAATCTTCTATGATCTTCCTTATTCACTGTCCAACTTTCACACTTATGTGTTGTTGCTGCTATTGTTAAGTGCCACTGAGTCAGTTTCAACTCATAATGATCCTGTATGGGAGCTCTGGTAGTGTAGTAGTTACGAATAGGGCTGTGAACCTCAAGGTCAGCAGTTTGAAACTACCAGCTGTTCCGTGGGAGAAAGATGAGGCTTTCTGCCCCTGTAAAGATATACAGCCTCGGAAACGCTGTACAGGGTTGCTGTGAGTTGGAACTGGCTCCACGGCACATAACCACCACCACCACCATAGGGTTTTCAAGCCTGTAAATCTTCGCAGGAGCATATGAGGCGACTGAAAAGATCACGTTTGGGTCAGGCACACCTTAGTACCCAGTGACATCTTTGCTTTGTAACATTTTAAAGAGATCTTGTGTAGCAGATTTGCCAAATGCAATGTATCTTTTGATTTCTCGACTATTGCTTCTATGTGTGTTGATTGTGGATCCAAATAATAGCATAGATATACTGACCTAAACAAAATGGAGTTAGTTTAGTCATAGAGTCTGAAGTGAGGACCCTGCAAATGAGGAAGTTTATACATTGGCTGGGATAACCTTTTTGTCCTAGGAGGATGGGACAAAGAGAATAGGATTTACTTAAGCCCACCCAGATTGTTATGTCAGGAATTAAGCAGAGACTCTACAGGTAGAATGTTTGAGAAGGATCATTGCCTGATTGTTCTTTTCCCCACCCCAAAGATGCTATCTTGATGTTAAAATAGATTACATGTACATCCAAAAGTAACTTACCCTCTATAATGTGCCCATTTTTCATAATGGACATGCCAGTCTTGAGAAATGATTGTCTCTGTCCTCCAGCCTGCTGGCTTTCTGCTAATAAAACTTGGATTGGAACTCACCCATCTCTGTGATTGACTACAGTGACAGGCAGCATTTCTGGCGACCGCGCTCACAGACCTTACAGACTTCCCCAGTAAGTAGTATTTCTAGCAAAGGGATCTAGTCTCCTTTGTGGGTGATATTGCTTATTTGGGAGGCCTGCAGGCTGCCTGGACAATTGAGCACAGGAGCACAGTAACTGAACACTCTTAGCAGCGCTGCCATGAATCTTTTCTTGGGAGTCTTGGGCCCTGTGTCTCCTGCACTCACTGTCACCTGCACCTTTGAGAACCCCTTGCTTTATTCTGGGTGTGCACATTGGGGCACGGTAAGCAGGAGGTGATTTCCTAAAAGTGTCCCTTCTGTTTCTGTTAAGGTTAACCTCTGTATCTGAAATGGGAGTATAGGCCTCAATCCCGAAGAAAAGCCCTGTAGGGAGTAATTCTGTCTGACTGGTTTCTGTTTGGGTACCTTCCTATGAAATCAAAGGAAATGGTGTTTAACTGTAATACAGCTTGGCCAATGTACAATCTAGATGATGGGGAAAAATAACCATTGAATGGATCCTTATATTATTATACCATCTTACAGCTTGAATTATTCAATCGCTGTGTCCGATTGTCTATTTTTTTGTAAAATTACTTTGTTTTTGCCCTGTATTTATGTTTAAGACACTGAAAACAACCTGGAATTCCAATAGTATGTAAGTTACATGACATATATATACATGACATATATATACATATATACATTTATCCTGCCAATATGAAAGCCATGAAGAGGAAAAATTAATACAGATGAGTGTTAGGTGAAAACAGAGTTCTAATCAGGGCATATGTGAATATACAAAGAGATGAATGGTGGCTTTTTTGTGAAATGTAGCTTTTGATTGTAGCATTGTCTTGTTACAATTCCTGGTACAGCAGTGGCTGCCAGCAGGGAAAAGTATAACTTGACCTAGTGAACCTGCCCTGCTATATTCAGCCGCTGAGGAAAGCACTTTGGAAGTGATTTCTCTAACCCGTACTCTTAAAGGGACCCATTTCAGTTGAGAGCTGCCCAGAACAGAGGCAGGACAACACCCCCTCAGCAGATGCCCATAGGATTGAATACAGAAGGGCAAGCTATAGGATATTACTGGGCACATACTTCTTTCTCTACCTTGCACTTGATAAAGAGGAAAAATTAAAATACTTCTACTGAGATATTGTTAGGCGCCATCGGGTCAGTTCTGACTCGTAGCAACCCTGTGTGGGGTTTCCAATGAATGACTGGTAAGCTTGAACCACTGACCTTGCAATTCGGATGGACTTTTTGGTCCAGCTCATTGACCCACAGTGCCACACCAGGATGACTCAACCAAAATGACACGTTTAATAACCACTATTTTTGCTACCCATCATCTTAATTGGGCAGATATTCAGGCTCTGTTGACCATACTCCTGACCAGTGATGAAAGAAGGCTAGTCTGAGATAAGGCATGGCATGAAACAGCACACATCCATGGAGAAAAGCCTGAACTGGACCTTGGCTCAGCAAAGGTAATTCCTCTAGCTGACACAAATTAGAATCTAAATGGGCCTGCCTTGGCTGGAGCACTTTAAAGGTGCATTCTCAGAGGTCTGAAGAAGGGAGTTCCTAAACTGAAGAGCTTGAACAAGGTACAGGCAGTTCAGCAGAAGCCAACTGAGGACCCCTCTTAGCTCCTCAAGTGAATCTACCAGGCTTACTATAAGTACATAGACCTTGATCCTGAGAACTCAAGCAAATATCCGAATGGTTAACATGATGTTTATCTACAAAAGCACCCTGGATATTAGAAAGAAATGGCAGAAATTCGACAGGGCAATTGGCATGAATCCAACCCAGCGGGTGGACATCACCGTCAATGTATTTAACAGCCAAGAGCATGAGAAGTCTCAGGCCATTATTGTCTTCCTAAAAGATGACTAGAGGTAAGCCTGTGGGGTCCCAGGGAGAACCCCTGGAAGGAAAGAGGGCCTTAAGCAAGGATGAATGTACTCGTTGCAAAAAACCTGAACACTGAAAAATGAATGCCCAAATCTCAGGGGAGGATCTGACAGAAAAAGCCACTCAGTAGATGGTTGAACAAGCTTCATTGTCTGCAGAAGACTGACAGTGACCAGGGGGAAGTGGCATCAACCTCTGCCACCCCTATTGCCACCTCCTCCCAGGAACCTCAGCTGAAAAAACAATGGGGGACAGACTGTGGACACTGAGGCCACTTATTTAGTGGTCAGTACGCCTCTGATTTTCCCATTGTTCCATGCAGTGATGGTGACTGAGATCTCAGGGATGCCTGAGGACCAGTTCTTCCTGAAACTCCTAGACTGCTTCACCTGGGAAAAGAAAATGACTGCCCTGTCCCCTTACTGGGCCAGGATCTGCTTCCAAAGTTGCATGTTCAAACAACTTCCTGAAACTGAAAGTCTGCAGATGGAGGTTTCTCATGAACATGCCTGGCAATTACTGATTCAATCTCAGGAAACTAATCACATTGGCTGAGGAAATCAACAATCAGGTAAACCCCTCATGTGGACTAGCAGAACTCCAGGGAGAGCCAAAAAGCATCCCCTGTCGAGGTCTGATTGAAGCCTGGAAGTTGACCATCTCACAAAAAACAATATCCTCTCAGGAAAGGCACCGAGAAATTCACTCTGGTCTGCTTGTCACCATCCCCATCAAGTCATCTCCCTGCTGTTTTTCACAGCCTAAGCTTAGTTCTTTTGATCCAAGGAACAATACCCAGGATCAAAGTAACTATTTTCATTTGAAGCAAATTTCATGGAAATGAAATCTAAAAATACGAGTGGGGGAATGATAGCATGG
>NW_006408564.1:20826033-20892382 GCF_000296735.1 Chrysochloris asiatica | reverse complement strand
TTTCAGTCTTAGAGGGAAGTTTGTCCTGAAGGAACTTGATTGCTTGCCTTGATGCTTCCTGGCAAACAGCTTGCTTATTCTTATAAGCCAGTCATGCTGACATTTTTGTTTTGGGTTTTTCCTGAAGATCTTTCTTTGAATATGTATCTTTTGTTGCTCTATCTGTTCCAGGCTGGTCTGCTTGTCCTTGCTAGTGGGAACGTCCCACCTCATAAGGTTCTGGATGGGACTCAGGATTCCACCTAAGGTCCTATACGCTGCAAAGGCTTTGGAAGAGGCCTATTTCACTGGGCAAGTTCTAGAACCCCTTTTAGGTATTCCAATCAATTATAGGCTGAAGACAGGCATGTAAGTTTTCTATAATCGTGTTTCCCAACATTCCTTTCTATCCTACTCAAGTGTCTATGTGTCTATTTTACAATAGATGGCAAGGGAAACTAATATTCATAAGACAGTCAAGCATTTTAGTATTATTTTCCCTCTTCAAACTATGCCTAGATCCTTGTATCACAGAGCTCTTTTGTTCCAAGGTTGAGCATGCATCACTATTTACCTCTATCCCACTTAGACCATGCAAACCTGTCTCAGTGTTCCCCTATCTATCTTGTTCTTCCACCTCCTCTTCCTTCTTGATTGCCCTCCCCAACACCCGAACTAAATCTCCCACCCCAACCCCACTGTTGTGGTTACCTAATATTCCATGAACTCTTCCCTCCATTTAAAACAGTTTATTTTATCCTGTAATCCACCTGAACTTCTCACCACCTGGATCTCTGTTCCTCTGTGTTTACCTTTTTTCACTTTGTAATCGTTTTGATCATAGACTGACCGTCTGGATTCTCTCTTCTCATAATTTTATTCTGCTCTTGGTTCTTCCATTTGTTGACTGAGTTCAGGGTGATGCTGCCTCGTACGTCGTTTTCTGGTTGTTGTCTGTTCTTGTTGGTTCTCAGTCCACAGAATTTCCTGTAGGATGTTTTTTATAGAAGGGTTGGCTTTGGCAAAATCCCTTAGCATCTGTTTATCCTGGAATGTTTTCATTACACCATTGTATTTAATTGTCAGCTTTGCTGGGTAGAGGATTCTTGGTTGGAAGTTTTTTCTTTCAGGGTTTTATATATGTTTTCCCATTTCCTTCTTGCTTGCATGGTTTCTGTTGAGAGATCTGAGCTTAATCTGCTTTGTTTGCCTTTGTATGGACACTTCTCTTTTGCCTAGCTGCTTTCAGGATTCTGTTCTGATATTTGATTTTGGAGAACTTGATTATTATATGTCTTGGTGACTGTCTTTTAGTGTCTATCCTTCCTTGGCTTCATTGAGCTTCTTGAATGCTTATCTTTTTGCTTTTCAGGATGTTAGGAAAATTTTCTTCCAGAGCTCTTCAACTATATATTTTTTGGACTTGTGTGATTCTTCCTGTTCTGGAATGCTGATAATTCTTAAGTTATTCCTCTTCATGTTATCCAACATGAATCTTAGCCCTTTCAGTTTTTTTGTTTTTGTTTCTAATCCTTTTTTGTGCTTGCTCTTCAATCTTAGTAGTATTGAGAGATTCATCTTCTAGCGCACTAGTTCTGGCTTCTATCTCTTTGGTTGTATTGTCCATTTATGATATTCTACTACTAATCATTTGGAACTCTTTCTGTAGGCTTTGAATTGTTTCCAATGCTGTATCCATTTTATTTGATTGTTCCTATAGCACTTTCCTGACTTTTTCCTTATTTTTCTCAACTGTATTGTAAAGTGTTTTGATACATTTTATAATCATTTTTCTGAATTCCTTCTCAGGCATTTCCAGAGCTTGCCCATCTTCCAGTATGGAGTGTAGGTCTACTTCCAGCTCATT
This sequence comes from Chrysochloris asiatica, assembly GCF_000296735.1. Lineage (NCBI taxonomy): Eukaryota > Metazoa > Chordata > Mammalia > Afrosoricida > Chrysochloridae > Chrysochloris > Chrysochloris asiatica. The sequence goes on along the minus strand of NW_006408564.1, from coordinate 20,890,536 downwards.
TGTCTCAGTCACTTATCTCGTTTCTGGACATGTGCTGATATGGTCATCTGCTTCTGTTTTGGGGGCATATTCAGGAGTTATCTCTGGCCTTAATACTTATATGGGTGTGTATTTTGGTTTTTTTAATGCTTTCTGATTGTCTTTGGGTATATGTGATCAGAATATGGGCTTCCTTTTTCACTCTTCTTCCTGAGAAATTTCAAGATGCCACTGTTGGTCGTTGTGACATAAATCAGGGTTTAATTTTTGGTCTATTTAATTTTTAGTCTGCCTGTCCTGTTCCACAATCCCCGTTCAGGCCTTTTTCCTTGTGATAAATTGTTCAGGGCCAGCTGTGGTCATTTTGCACTGCCATTTGGTTTTAAGTGGAAACTGTCACTTTAAATTTTGAGGAGATCTGTGCACATGCATAGTAGAACCCTCTGGGGGTGGGGGTGGGGTATCCATTCACTCAGGCATCTCCTCTAGTCACCAAATGTAGGTGCACAGACAGCGAGAGACCAATGAACAGATTTAAAAAAAAAAAAAAGAATGTCCACAGCTTTATTTCCAAAGCTCTGTCAGGTGTCTGTGGCTGCTCTGATCCTTCCCCTGCTTGGTGTCACCCAAGATGGTGGCTCCAGGAGCAGCTTAGCATCTTGAATTAGAAAGCAATGGATTTCTTGCTTCTGTTTTTCTTGCTTCTGTTACCAACAACACTTAGCTGTAAGCCTTCCAACCTTCTAAATATTCCTTTATATGGTTCAGAGTTCTGGCACCATCCCCTGAGCCTGCTTGGTCTGGTATTCTGTGTTGTTGCTGACAGAGTGCCTCACTACACTTCTACCCGATCTGCCATCTTGTTTATTCTCTAAATGAGAAAGTTTATACATTGGCTGGGATGACCTTGTGGTCCTAGAAGGAGGATAGGAGAAGGAGAATAGGACTTGCTTAAACCCACCCAGATAGTTATGTCAGGAATTAATCAGAGACTCTACAGGTAGAATGTTTGAGAAGGATCATTGCCTGATTGTTCTTTCCCCCACCCCAAAGATGCTATCTTGATGTTAAAATAGATTACATGTACATCCATATGTAACTTAGCCTCTATAATGTGCCCATTCATCATAATGGACAGGACGGTCTTGGGAAATTATTGTTTCCGTCCTTCAGACTGCCAGCTTTCTGCTAATAAAACGTGGATTGGAATTCACCCCATCTCTGTGATTGACTACAGTGACAGGCAGCAAACCCTAGTTTCAGTTTGGCAACACAAACAAAATGAAGTCTTTGACAATTTCAATCTGTTCTCCATTTATCATGATGCTATTCATTGATTGAGTGATAAGGATTTTTTATTTCTTTACACTGAGGTGCAATCCATACCAAAGCCTGTGGTTTTGACTTCATCAGTAAATACTGTAAGTCCTCTTGGCTTCCAGCAAGCAAGGTTGTATCATGTGCATATTGCTAGTTGTTAATGAGTCTTCCACCAATCCTGATGCCATGTTCTTCTTTACATAATCCAGCTTCTCAGATTATTTTCTCAGCATACAGATTGAATAAGTATGATAAAAGAATACAAACACCTTTCTGATTTTAAATCATTCAGTATCTCCTTGTTCTGTTCTAATGACTGCTTTTTTTGGTTTATGTACATATTCCTCATGAATACAATGAAGTGTTCTATAATACCCATACTTCACAATGTTATCTATAACTTGTCATGATCCACACAACCAAAAGCTTCCCATAGTCAATGAAGCACAAGTAAATTTCTGATTTTCCCTGCTTTAAGGCAAGATCCATCTAATGTCTGCATTAATAGACTTAGTTATATGTCCTCGTCTGAATCGGACTTGAATTTCTGGTAGTTGCCTGAAGTGTTGTAACTGTTTTTGAATTGTCTTCAGCAAAATTGCATGTGATATGATTTCCAGATTCTATTAGATCATCTCTCTTTGGAATGGGCACAAATATAGATCTCAAACAATCGGGTTGCCAGGTAACTTTCTTCAAAATTTCTTGGCATAGACCAATGAGCATCTCCAGTGCTATATCAGTCTTTTGAAAGATTTCAATTTATATTCCATCAATTCCTGGCACCTTGTTTTTTACCAGTACCTTCAGTGCAGTTTGGACTATATCCCTTTAGTGTCATAGGTTCTTATCGTATGCTACCTTATGAAATGGTTGAACATCGACTGTTTCTTTTTAGCACAGTGACTCTGTATATTACTTCTACCTTCTTTTGATGCTTTCTGCATTATTCAATATTTTATCCACATTGTTGTTGTTAAGTGCCATCAAGTTGGTTCCAACTCATAATGATCCCATATAGAGTTTCTGTGATGGGTTTGAAATCCAGTGCTGATCCTACAATGCCATACCAATATTTTACCCATGTTGTTGTTGTTAAGTGCCATTGAGTCAGTTTCAACCCATAGCAACTCTGTATCAGGTTTCCAAGGAGCAGTTGGTGAGCTTGAACTACTGACCTTGTGGTGTAGACCAATTTTGCAGTCCATTGCATTAAGCCACAACACTACACCAGGAGTCTATTAGAATCCTACAATATTTCAAGTCAGTGCTTGAATTTGTCTTCAATTTTCCTGCTTGAGAAATGCTGAATGTGTTCTTCCCTTTTGGTTTTCTAACTCTAGGTCTTTGCACATTTCATTCTAATACTTGGCTTTTGTCTTCTAGAGCTGCCCTTCAAAATTTTCTGTTCAGCTCCTTTACTTCCTTATATCTTCCATTTGCTTTAACTACTCTACACTCAAGAGGAAGTATCAGAGTCTTTTCTGGCATCCAGTTTGATCTTTTCTTTCTACCCTGTCTTTTTACTGACCTTTTAATTTCTTTCTGCATGATATTTTGATGTAATCTCATAACTCTTCTGGTCTTCAGTCATTACTGTCTATTGCATCAAATCTGTTCTTGAAATGGTTTCTAAATTCATCTGAGACATATTCAGTGTCACATATTTGCTCTTATGGACTTGTTTAAATTTTCTTCAGCTTCAGCCTAAACTTGCATATGAACAATTGATGCTCTTTTCCACAGTTTGCTGCCCTTGGCCTCGATTTGACTGATGAGACGGCACTTTCCTACCGTCTTTTCCCACAGATGCAGTCAATTTGATTCCTGTGTATTCTATCTACTATTTACAATGTTTTCATCTGCTGGCACTATATCTGACAATGTTCCGCTGCTCTTTATAAGGTTTCCAGTGGCTAAACACTCAGAAGTAGTCCGTCTCTCCTTTTTTCTTTTGTGTCTTAGTCTGGAAGCACTGCTGAAACTTGTTCACCATGGGTGACCTTGCTGGCATATTTCAAATACCAGTGGTGCAGCTTCCAGCCTCATGGCAACACACAAACCACTGAACTGACAGATGAGTGGTAGCAGAAGGACTGACAAAATAAATATTTCATCAATATTTGTTGAATGGATGAATGAATCAAAACAGTCTACCAACTGTTAATGTGGCTGAATGAAAGAGAATATTTAATTCTCATTTCAGCTTCGCCTCAAAGAAATTAAGACTCACATAGAACATTTGAAGTAGATGTTATGTGGTTTAACAAACCATCTGTATTAAATGAATATAGTGCTTGACTGGCTTCAGTTGCTAAAGGTTCCACCGTGCACCATGCCAGCTTCAGAATATCTTCAAAACATCTACAAAATGTATGTTAACCATTGTAGCTGTGACTGAAATAAAATTCCTTCTGCAGTTGAATTCTTGGAACTGTTAGGGAGCTGCAGGGAAGGCAGCCCTGACATACGTGTGCAGAGGAACCCGCCTTGGTGACATTTCCCTGAATAGTCTCAAATCTGCACATACTGACCCACACTAGATAAATACATGGTAATGTTTCTGACTCACTTGTGTTTATTGCCAAAGTCACCAATCATCAGGCAGACTCTATTGCAACATTAAATTTGCCTTATGAAGCTTCTTTGAATGCTTTTCCCACCTGTTAGCATGGGACGATGTAAACTGACTTTGTGTGTGTCACAGTAGAACTATACTCCAAACGGTTTTCAGTGTTTGTTTGTTTTGAGAAAGATTGTGTTTTGCTTGGATCCACAACCAACACTTACGGGAGGAACAGTCAAGAAATCAAACAACATGTTGCCTTAGGTAAATCTGCTGCAAAAGACATCTTTAAAGGGTGAAGGAGCAAAGATGTCAGTTTGAGGACTAAAGTGCCCCTGCCCCAATCCATGGTACTTTCAATTGCCTCATGCACATATGAAAGCTGGACATTGAACAAGGAAGACCAGAGAAAAATCGAGGTATTTAAATTATAGAATTGAAGAAGAATGTTAAAAGTACTATGGACTGTGTTGTTGTTAAGTGCCATCGAGTCAGTTCCGACCCACAGTGACCCTATATAGGGTTTCTGAGGCTATAAATCTTTATGGGAGCAGAAAGCCTCATCTGTATCCTGAAGAACAGCTCATAGTTTCAAACTGCTAACCTTGAGGTTAGCAGCCCAACTTGTAACCACTACACTACCAGAGCTTCTTACTATGGACTGTTGTTGTTATTGTTGTTGTTGTTATGTGCCATGGAGTCAGTTCCAACTCATAGCGAACCTGTATGGGGTTTCTGAGGCTGTAAATCTTTATGGGAGCAGAAAGCCTCAGTTTCCTCCCAAGGAACAACTGGTAGTTTCGAACTGCTGTCTGTGAGATTAGCAGCCCGATTCATAGCCACTACACTACCAGAGCTCCTTTACTATGAACTATAGACACATGCAATATACAAGGAGAGGAAGACTGGTAGAAGAATGATAAAAACAGGTGAAGACAGAAGGAGGTAGGCAAGAGTTAAAGGGGATAGAGTTAAATACATAACCTTAGAACAAACGTATTCTGCCTCTCTATATTTGGACAAATACATAAGCTAAATGGGTATAAAAGGCAGAGTGAAAGTATACCCACAAATATTTAAGAGTGTGAAAGAGGATATTTGTACATGGGTTTTTACCTTTGCTGCAAGCACAACTACGAAGGTGTTGTTGTTAAGTGCTGTCGAGTCAGTTCTGACTCATAACAACCCTCTATAGGGTTTTCAAGGAGTAGCTGGTGAGTTTGAACCTCCAACCTTATGGTTCAAACCAACCTTGTGATCCAGTGCTTTATTCCATAGTGCCACATGAGTACAGGGGGGAAAATGATGAAAATTTCTTAGATATTATCAGATATCTTAAGGCAATGAGTTGCTGGACCTGGATCTTAAAAGCTCATGAGGATGGCAGCTGGGGTGGAGGTGCAGTGAAGGTCGCCGTCAGCCATACCACAGAATACCAGGCAAAGCAGATTCAGGGCAGAGCTCTAAAACTCGGAACCAAAGTGATAGGTATATTTTTAAAGTTTGAAGGCTTATAGCTAGTGGAACTTGAAGCTGAAGTAAGAAAGCACGTACTTTTGAATCTGCTGGGCTTGGAGACCTGGAGCCAACATCTTGGGCAAGACCAAATGGCAAGACCAAGCGGGAGAGCACAAACACATGGAAAAATGCCACGGGAAATTTGGAGAAAAGGTGGACAATACACTTTGTCGGTTTTGCTTTGTTCTGATTTTCTTTCTTTTCTTTTTTTTTTGGTATCTGGTCATTGCCCTCCCCCCACTGTTAACGCACCTCTATTCTGGTGACTAGAGGTGGGGGGGTGCCTGAGCAAGTGGACAACCCCCACCCTCACCACTGGTGGATTCTTCTGCCACGCATGTGCACAGATAGATACTCAGCCCAAGAGCAGGCCCTGAATGTTTTTTGTTTCTTTTTAAATACAGGAAAGGCCAGGACAGGGCTGTAGAGACAGAAAGAGAGTTAAAAACAAAACAGACCGAAAATTAAATTAAAGCCTGAGGTATAGCAAAACAACCAACAGTGGCATCTTGAAATCTGTCAGGCCGCTTTGAAAGCAAGAAGCTGAAGAGAGGACATTAAGCCATACTCATATTAGGCTACAGATTTTTTCTTTTTTTTCTCTTCCTCCTCTCCCTTTTCTGTGATTATAGACTGCAATATTCAGTCTAATTTTTTTAAATTGTTTTTCTTTTTGCTGGTGCTGTTTTGCTGTTTTATGCTCCCCCTTTTACCTTTGGGGGACCCTTTCTCTCCCTATATTACCCATGAAGAATCAGCAACTGCTCCATATAGTCAAGCTACAACCATACTCTATAAAACACCAAAAACCAGGCAAGAACCAATCCCAACTGTCATATACCAGGGAAACAGACAACACCTGTGAAAGTTACTCTGATATAAGCAATAAGAAGAGTGAAAGGGAAGCCCACATTCTGATCACATCTACCTGGAAGCAATCAGAAAGCATAAAAAATAACAAAACACATACTTAATTAAGTATTAAGGCCACAGATAAACACTAAACATGCTCAAGAAGCAAAAGCAGATGACCATATCAGCATATGTCCAGAAGCAAGAAAATTGTCTGAGACAAAGGACCTAGAGGTAGATCTGGAAGGAGGGCAGGCCTTGGAAATGCCTGAAAAGGAATTCAGAAAAATGATTGTAAAATGTTACAAAACACTTTACAATTAAGTTGAGAAAAATAAGGAAGAAGTCAGGAAAGTGCTACAGGAACAATTAAATAAGATAGATTCCGCATTGGAAACAATTTAAAACCTACAGAAAGAGGTCCAAACAATTAATAATAGAATATCAGAAATAGACAATACTCTGAAAGGGCAAACGAGCAGAATAGACGAGATGGAAGGCAGAACCAGTGAGCTGGAAAACAAATCTCTCAATACCAGTAAGATAGAAGAACAAACACAAAAAAGAATTTAAAAAATCTGAAGAAGGTCTATGATTCATGTTGGACAACATGAATAGGAATAACTTAAGAATTATCAGCATTCCAGAAAAAGAAGAATCACACAAGTCCAAGGAGGAAATAGTTGAAGAACTGCTGGAAGACAATTTCTTTAACATTCTGAAAAGTGAAAAGATAAACATTCAAGAAGCTCAACGAACCCCAGGAAGGACAGACCTCCCAAAACATCACTGAGACATATCATAATCAAGCTCTCCAAAATCAAAAGATAAGGAGACACTTGTGAAAGAAGCCAGGGAAAACAGAAGTGTTACATACAAAGGCAAGCAAATCAGATTAAGTTTGGATCTGTCAGCAGAAACCATGCAAGCAAGAAGGCAATGGGGAGACCTATATAAAACCCTGCAAGAAAAAATTGCCAACCAGGAATCCTTTATCCAGCAAAGCTATCAATCAAATACGACAGTGTGATCAAAACATTCCAGGATAAACAGAAGCTAAGGGATTTTGCTAAAGCCAACCCTGCACTACAAAACATCCTAAAGGGAGTTCTGTGGACTGAGAACCTACAAGAACAGACAACAACCAGAGATTGACATACGTGGCAGCACCTCCCAGAATTAAATCGACAGAAGGAAGAGTTGATAACAGAACAAAACTATAAGAACAAACTCAGAGAATCTGGGAGGTCAGTCTATGATCAAAACAATTACAAGGTAAAAGAAGGTAAACACGTAGGACACAGACCCAGATGGTGAGAAGGTCAGGTAGATTACAGGATAAAATAGACTGCACTAAATGGAGATAAAAGTTAATGGACTATAAGGCAACCTCAAAGAAAATTAACACTTCACAGCATACCAAGACAATGAAAATCCAAGAAGAACATGGAAACATTAGAACTCTGAGGAAACTCACAAGAAAAACACAAAAAACATGAACTCAACAAAGGAAGACACACAGAACAAAGAAAGCAGCAACACTACAAAAAAAAAAACAGACATAATGACAGCAATAAAACAATACCTAGCTATAATTACACTGAATGTAAAGGAATTACATGCACCTGTCAAGAGACAGAGGGTGGCAGAATGGATAAGAAAACAAGAACCTTCAATATGCTGTCTGCAAGAGACACATCTCACACAGAGAGACAAAAACAGATTTAAGAAAAAAAAAAAAAAGCTCATGAGCAGCAAGGCTAATATTGGTTTCTCTATGTTTGGAAGAAAGTTGAAGATGCTGGGGATCAACTAGTTCAACAGGCAATCGAGCATGTGAGCATCAGTCACCATGACTCTGAGACCAGAACTAGATAAAGCCTGATTATCACTACCAATTGCTCTGAAAGGGATCACACTAGAGGGTCCCAGATAAATGGGAGAAAATGTGGAATGAGATTTAAAATTATTTTTTTAAAAGACACTGGAAGAACCAGAGAAGAAGGCTCTCAACCATCTGGAACAGAATTCACCCTTACAACACAATTTTCAGCCAGGCGGGAGGAAAGCAACACTAGTAAGGTATGCTCACCTTGGATGGTCAATCATTCAAGGTCAAAAAGGCAGCATTACCCTAAGGACAAAGTTGAGCAGGAATAGAAATAGGAACCTTAGGGAGGAAGTGGAATAAGTCTTGTTGCATGGAGGGGTTGTAGTCACTGAAATGCAACAAAGTGTATGGTTTGTAGAATGTAAAGTTGACATTGTTGTCTGTAAACCTTCACTCTATACACAATAGAAAGTTAAAAACCAAAAAGTACCATGGACTGCCAGGAGAATACACAGAAGAAAACCTGCATTGGAGGAAGTACAGTCAAATGTTCCTTAGAAGTCATAATGGCAAGACTTCATGTCTCATACTTTGGACATATTACTAAAGGGAACCAATCTTTGGAGAAGAACATCATGCTTGGTAAAGTAGAGGGTCAGCGAAAAAGAGGAAGACCCTCAAAGGGATGGATCAACACAGTAGCAGCAGAAATGGGTTCACACATAACAATTGTGAAGCTGGCACAGGACTGGGCAGTGTTTAGTTCTGTTGTGTACAGGATCACTATGAATTGGAACAGACTTCATAGCACTTAACAACAACAACCACAACATATTAACAAATAGGAAATTTATGATATATTTTTGTGTGAAAAATATTACTTTATTTAATAAATTAGGTGTAAATCCCAAATGGGGGAAAATTGAGAGAGAGGAACTTAATAGAGTAGAAAGGTGTCTGTGTGTACATGTTGTGCATTGGCAAAAGTCCATCAGGAAACATAGACAAATATTTAAAGCAGCTATATTTTGGCAACAGGATTTTGGATGACTTAATTCAATGCTTCCTTTTTACTTCTCTATTTTTAAAATTACTCCGTAAAAACGTTTTACTAGCATTGAGTTTTTAAAAGGATGGTCATCCCCATCCTTGGTTTTAACATGCATTTTCCACTTCTCCTATTCAGTGCTGTTTTGTGTATAGTAAATTGATTTAAAAAAAAATGCAATAAGAGAGAGAGAGAAGTCTCAGAAATCAAACACCTTCAATAATAAAATCCAGCATTTCTTAAGCATCTACTATATTCAAATCAGAGTCCTGCTGTGATGTTGCAGGATCATGTGCCAGCCCAAAAGGTCAGTTTTAGATGCAAAGTCAGTGGTTTAAACCTACCAGCCACTCCTTGGAAACCCTGTACAGGGTCACTATGACTTGGAACCGACTTGACAGCACTTAACAACAAAAACATATTCAAATGATCATATTTTTCGGAGTACATGGGAGGTTGAATAAAAGACATGCAAATGTATGGCCTTAAAAATAAATAAACAAGTAATGCCAATGCCCTAATTTCAAGGAAATTAGCCACATCATCAAGAATATTTTTAGTGAAATTATGCTGGATGATATGCTTATTTGAGATACTCAGTGTTTTAGACAGCTGGGCTATTTGGGAAATTTGAGCAGACATTTCCATTAAAATAAATCCATGGATTTCTCTTGAAAGAAATAGGTACTTCAAAACTGACATCTAGTGCCGAAAGTTTCAGTTATCAGAATCTATGTTTCCCATGTGAATGAACCAGAGTGTTAGCTGGGATTTAAGCAGTCTTTCTGGAGTTCTACCTGTGGGGTATGAAAATAATTGTTGACATGTGATGTTTTGAAAGGTCACAAAAATTAATATTTTATTTATTCTTATTTAACTGAAAGCATTAAAGGGAGGAATATGGTAGGCAGAGTAAACCACTTATCTGCTTCCCTGGTGAGGTGAAGAACAAGTTATCAAGTGAGTCACAAACATGCTTCTAGGAGAAGATTGTGAAAATGTTCCTATGCCATTGATCTGAACCTGGGTTAAGACTCCTCCACCTGTCTTCTGCTTTAAACCATCAGTTTAAAGTCAGTTAGTTACCTTTTTGGATACAAAGCCTCTAATGTATGGCTCCTGCTGGCATTCTTCAGAAATGAAAAGATAAGTGATTTATAATTTATATTATAAACTGGGCAATTTATTTCCCATCTTCACATTTTCAGAAAAACAAGGCAAAATAACATGAAGGAAACTTTGGAAAGAAATGATTTTGAGATGAGGAGAAATACACATTCATAACGTGGGTATTTTGGGTTGCAGTGTTTTTTTGTTTTTGTTTTTTTTTAAATACTTCAAGTAGTACTACTAAATGAAAAAATGATTTTTTTTTGTTGAGAGTTTATTGGGGAGCCATAGTTTCTCATTTGAGCCCATCATATTTATTAAGAGTCTCGTGTTGAATTTAAGAAGAAAGTTTGCCACTTCGCCTGTCCCAAAGCCCACAGATTTTTAAACACTTTAGAAATGCTTGCAAAGTAATCCTCTTTACATTCCAGTAAATTATTTGATCTTCAGAACCACAGATGGGGAACAGGAGATTGGATTCCTGAGTGGAATAACTCAGATTAAAGGGAAGAGACAAACAGGGTGACTTAATTATTGTGCACACAATATGTGGCAGACCCAAGAGCTAAGCAGAGACTCTTATCAAATACGTTAAAGGCAAATATCCACACCTACATTCTCATAGTGAAATGATTCTCAGCATGGGTTTTGGGTTATTCCTCTGGGTTTACATAAATGGTCTGTGGCCTTGGGAAAATTTCTTCACTTCCCTCCCTTCACTTTAGTTAATTACTAAGTCAATTTTTTCATTTCCTAGTGATGCTGTAACAGAAATACAAGTTGTAGCTTATATTCACCCAAATCAAACTTACCTCCATTGAGTTGATTCTGATTCATACAGTGCTTACACTATTGTAAATCTTTACAGGAGCTGAAAGTCTCATCTTTCTTATTTGAAGCAACTAGTGGGTTTAAACTGTCAACCTTGCCATTAGAAGTCCAGTGCTTATCCAGGATCCTTGGTGGCTTTCAAAACCTAGAACTTCATTTCTTCACAGTTCTGGAGGTTTGAAGTTCAAATCAGGGTCTTATTTGTTTTTGATTCCTTCCGTGAGGTTCTCTCCTAGTTCCTGGTGTGTGTTGGGAATTCTTGGTGCGCTTTGACATCTGTTTTCTCCCTCTGTTTCTCTCAGTGTGTAGACAGGCTTTTTTCATAACTAAGGAATGGCTTAGGACCTACCTTATTCTGGTATGATCTCATTACCATAATAAAAGACCCCCCCCCCACACACACACACACACACTATTTCCAAATAAGTATCAGGGTTAGGAATTCAATACATATTTTGGGAGAATGATTTGTAACACTCAGAGTCATTCTTAACACTTACTGTGAGGACTGAATAAAACAATGCACAGCATCCTAGAACACAGGTAAACCTCACCGTGAGGTATTTTATGGTATTATTTTCCCCATCAGAATGTATTGCCAAAGTCATGGCATAAATGAGAGAAATCTGGATACCAGGATTTGGTTTTACTTCACTTAAAAAAAAAAAAAAATTTACTTCAAACTTCTTTAAGAAAATTATCTACAGATACCTTGGTTCTAGTTACATTTCTAAAAATTGGCTTTGGGTTAAAAGGCAGGAGCTTTGGTAGCATAGTGGTTATGAACCGGGCTGCGAACCGCAAGGTCAGTAGTTCGAAACTACCAGCTGTTCCATGGGAGAAAGATGAGGCTTTCTGCTCCCGTAAAGACTTACAGCCTCGGAAACCCTGTTCAGGGTCGCTATGGGTCGGAACCAACTCAATGGCACTTAACAACAACATCACACCTCATCCATTCTTTCAGTAACTGTATAGGAACACAATCTGTATAAAGAATCATTTTAGGATTCAAAGGTGGGTTAGGGAAGAGATGATTTCTAACTTGAAGGGGTTTCTAGCCTTGGACGCAGGAATTAAATAAGTTGAAATAAGGAAACCAGGGAAGATAAGGGAGGGCAAAAGAGTTTGATAACATCCCATAATTAACACTAGAAATTTGCCAGCTTTGGCTGCTTTGAAGGTTTAAATAATTTCTTGTTTCCCTATTCTTGTCTCTATCCTGCACTCTCAAGGACTGTTTTTTGTTATATTTAAAACCTGAAGTGAGATAAATTTGGCATCCTTTCCCTTCTTAAGTTGCTAACGTTAAGGTCAGTAGTTCAAATCCACCAGGAACTCTTGGGGAGAAAGAGGAGGCTGTCTGCTCCCATAAAGGTCTACAATCTTGGGACTCCTAAGGAGAGTTCTATCCTGGTGCGGTGTTGTAGGTTAATGCTCTGGGCTACAAAGCTGGTTTGAACTGCGAGGTTGGCAGTTCAAACTCACCAGCCACTCCTTGGAAACCCTGTACAGGGTCGCTATGGGTCGGAACCAACTCAATGGCACTTCACAACAACAAGAGTTCTACTCTGTGCTGCAGGGTCACTATGGGTCAGAATCAACTCAATGACCATGAGTATTTCTTTTTAGCTTCAGGACATCTGGAGTCCTCCAGGGCAAGAATTAAGAAGCACCTGGCTACACCCATCCCTGAGATGCTGAAAGCTATGCCACTAGCATTTTCAATACCAGCAGGGTCACCTCTTGTGCAGGTTTCCGTGAAGCTTCCTGTTTGAGACAGACTAGGAAAAAAGAGAGGCAGACCACTTCTGAAAGATTGGTGGTGGTGGTGTGTGGTGGAGTTGGTTCTGACTCATAGCAACTCTGTATAGGGTTTCCGAGTCTGTAAATCTTTATAGAAGCAGAAAGCCTCACCTGTCTCCAGCAGAATGGTTGGTAGTTTCGAACTGCTGACCTCGAGGTTAGCAGCCCTACTCATAACCACTACACTATCTGAAAAACCATATGAACAGCAGTGAAGCATTGTCGGATACAGTGCTGGAAGATGAGGCCTTCAGGTTGGAAGGCACACAGAAAAGGTCTGGAGAAGACCTACCTCCTCAAAGTAGAGAGGATCTTAATGACATGAGGAGCAAAACTTTTGGAATCTTCATTTGCTGATGGGGTACAACTCAAAATGGGAAGAAATGGCTGTAAACATCCACTAATAATTCCATATATTGAATGTGTGGTTGTTATTACGTATTATAGAGTTGTTCCAACAAGGAAACAATGCTTGGTCCTGCATCATCCTCACAATTGTTGTTATGCCTCAGCCCATTTCTGCTGGCACTGTGTTAATCCATCTCATTGGAGGGTCTTCCTCTTTTTCGCTGACCCTTCACTTTACCAAGCCTAATGTCCTTCTCCAGGGACTGGTCCTTCCTGATAATATATCCAAAGTATGAAAGATGAAGTCTTGCCATCCTGACTTCTAAGGAGCATTCTGGTTGTACTTATTTCAACAGAGATGTGTTTGTTCTTCTGGCACTCCATGGTTTTTTAAAATATTCTTCTCTAACACTGTAACTCAAATGTACAAAGTATGAATCTAAGTAAATAGAAAGTTGTTAAAATGAAATGGCATGCATAAAAATTGATATCGTAGGCATCAATGAGCAAAAATGGACAGAAATTCACCATTTTGAATCAGACATTCATTACTATGCCTGGAATGGCAAATTGAAGAGCAGTGGTGTTACATTCATCATCAGAAAGAGCATTTCAAGATCTATCTTAAGTTCAGTGCTATCTGAGATAGGATAATACACATGTGCCTACAAGGAAGATCAGTCAATACCACTATTATTCAAATTTACGAACCAACACTAAAACTAGTGATGAAATTGAAGAACTCTTATCAATTTCTTCATCTGAAATCAAGATGCATTAATAACTACCGTGATTCGAATGTAAAAGTTGGAATTAAAGTGGAAGGATCAGTATTTGGAAAACATGGCCTCTGTGAGAGAAATGATGCTGGATATAGCATGATAGAATTTTGCTAGACCAACCATTTATTCACTGCAAATATCTTTTTTTCAACAATGTAACAGGTGACTATACACATTGACCTCACTAGATGAAAATACAGGAATCAAACTGACTACTTTTGTGGGAAGTAGTTTAATTGAGAAGTTTAATATCATAAGCCAAAACAAGGCCAGGGACCAACTGTAGAACAGACTGTATTTAGTTGAAGCTCAAGAAAATCAAAACACGCCTGGTGGTGGTTGTGGTTATGTGCCCTGAAGTCGATTAGACTCATAGTGACCCTATATAGAGTTTTGGAGGATGTAAATCTTTACAGGAGCAGAAAGCCTCATATTTCTTCCTTCAAACAGTTAATCATGAGATTAAAAACTCAATTCATAACCACTATGCTACTAGAGCTCTTTGAACAAACCAATGAGAGCCAAAATATGACCTTGAATATATCCCACCTGAATTTGGAGATCATCTCAAGAACAGATTTGATGCATTAGACACTAATGACTGAGACCAGAAGAGTTTTGATCTGATATCAAGAACATCATCTATGAAGAAAGTAACAGGTCACAAAAAAGACAGGAAAAAGACCAAAATTTATGTTAGAAGTGACTCTGGAACTTGCTTTTAAATGTGGAGAAGCCAAAGTGACAGGAAGAGATGATGAAGTAAAAGATCTGAGCAGATTGGTTTTCCTTGCCTACTGTTGTAAATAGACACTTGAGTGGGATAGAAAGGAATATCAGGAACCATGATTATATAAAGCTTTTCAGCCTGTCTTCAGCCTATAACTCATTGGAGTAGCAATTTACACTTGCTTCTTTTATCAATTTTTTTTTTTTTTTAATCTTCCTCTAGCTGAGTTCTGATAAAAAGCAATCAAAGCTAGGTCAAATGGGTACTATCTGCAAGTTTGGGTGTTCTTATGTGACTCCCCTCACTTCATATCAGCTGGATGCTTCACTCTCAGCTCTAGCCCTCCATGGCTATGTCCTTGTTCATGGGCTCAGGTGTCCCCAGGTCTCACTACACTGAGGACCAACCAGCCCTTCCTCTTCTTTTTCTCATCTCAAGGTAGACAGGAGTCTATGGAGCATAGTCAAACTCAGCCCATATCTTCATTGCTGCCTTTCCCCCATCTGCTATTCACCAGTAGACCAACATGGTTGCCAGCAAGCTTACGTGCCTGCTCATGTGTTCCCTTTGAGTTTCAGTCTTAGAAAGGGGGTTTGTCCTGAAGGGACTTGATTGCTTCTCTTGTTGGCTCCCCCACAGACAATTTACTCATTCCTGTTAGTAGTCAATCAGACTGCTGGTTTTGTTTTTTTATTTTTCCTACTGATCTTTCTTTCAAGAAGTATCTTCTGTTCCTCTAGCTGCTGCAGGCTAGTCTGCATGCCCTTTCAAGTGGTAATGAACCACCTCAGAAAGTACTGGATGAGGTTCAGGATTTTACTTAAGGTCCTATAAATTAACAAAGGCTCTGCAAGAAGCCTATTTCACTGGGCAAGTTCTAGAAAGACTCCTTTTAGGTAGTTTTAGGAACTTGACCTACACTTATGGATGTTGTTGTTGTTGTTAGGTCCCATAGAGTCAGTACTGATTCATAGCGACCCTATGCACAACAGAAAGAAACACTGCCTGGTCCTGGGCCAACTTATGGATGTTGTTGTTATTGTTGTTAGGTGCCATCGAAGTCAGCAAGGACTCATAGCTACCTTATATGCAGCAGAACGAAACACTGCCCGATCCTGGGCCAATTTCACTACTGTTACTATGCTTGAGTCCATTGATGCTGCCACTTGGCCAATCCATCTCATTGAGGGTCTTCCTCTTTTTCTCTGACCTTCCACCTTACCAAACATGATGCTCAAATACCCACTGAGAGGGAAGGAATTTTCTCATCAAAGATCAATCCTACCCCTTTGTACAGTGTTGATACGGACAGGCAACTTAGACAATGGCTACCTAAAATGGTGGAGCAGGGAGAGCAATAAAAGCACAAAGTGACTGGCTTACGAGTTTTCAAGAGAGAGTTGTGTCAGAGTGCGTGTGTGTGGAGGTAAAACCCCCCACTTCATAGTTTTCATCTTGTCTAGACAGTTCTAGTGAAAGGAGATGGGGATAAGATTCTTATGATTCAATAGTAATTGTTATCATGACTAATTGCTATTGTCACAACTATAATGGTAGAAGTTTTGTAACAAAAAATGGGGAGTAGGAGATACAGATGGTGGCCATCTTACCAGTGGCGACGTGGTTGCTGCGGGGCTTGGGGTCACTTGCGTTTGAGGTTTGGACCCCCTGCATGCAGGCAGTTCAGTAGCGGTGGTGCCTATCCCAACATCCTCCTGACTTCTCCCCTATCCAGCGTACCCAAGCTTGTTTTTGCTACAGTGGATGGACATGAAAAATTCGAAGCCAAAATTACCACACTGGATAACGGTGGGCTTCGTGTGGCATCCCAAAATAAGTTTGGGCAATTTTGTACAGTGGGAATACTTACTAATTCAGGATTGAGATATGAAGCAAAGTACCTTAATGGAATTGCTCACTTTTTGGAAAAATTGACACTTTCGTCTACTGCTCAGTTTGGCAACAGAGATGAAATTCTGCTCACCTTAGAAAAGCAGGGGGGCATCTGTGACTGCCAGACGTCCAGGGACACCACCATGTATGCGGTCTCTGCTGACGCCAAGGGCTTGGACACTGTGGTGGGCTTGCCGGCAGATGTGGTCTTACAGCCCCAGCTGACGGATGAGGAGCTGGAGATGACACGAATGGCTGTGCAGTTCGAGCTGGAGGACCTCAACATGAGACCACACCAGGAGCCGCTGCTCACCGAGATGATCCAGGAGGCTGCTTACCGGGAAAACACGGTGGGCCTCCACGGCTTCTGTCCTCCAGAAAACATAGCGAAGATAGACCGGGCAGCCCTGCACCCCTGGTGCTGGCCGGGGTGGGCCTCTAGCACGAGCGCTTGGTTGAGTGTGCCCGCCGGCGCCTTCTGGGCCTCCGCCCGGCCTGGGGCAATAAGGGGGCTGTGGACGTGGACAGGTCGGTGGCACAATACACCGGAGGCATTGTCAAGATGGGACGAGACATGTCCAAAGTCAGCCTGGGCCATACTCCCATTCCGGAGCTCACGCACGTCATGGTGGGCCTGCAGAGCTACTCCTTCCTGGAGGAAGACTTCATCCGGTTTGCTGTACTGAACATGATGATGGGCGGGGGCGGCTCCTTCTTGTCTGGCGGACCCGAGAAGGGCATGTTCACCAGACTCTACCTCAACGTGCTCAACAGACACCACTGGATGTACAATGCCATGACCTACCACCACAGCTATGAGGACACAGGCCTCCTGTGTATCCACGCCAGCACGGACCCTCGGCAGGTTCGAGAGATGGTGGAAATCATCACAAAGGAGTTCATTTTAATGGGCGGAGCTGTGGACAGGGTAGAGTTGGAGCGCGCCAAGACGCAGGTGTAGTCCATGCTCATAATGAATCTGGAGTCCCGGCCCGTGATCTTCGAGGACGTCGGGAGGCAGGTGTTGGCCACGCGATCCAGAAAGTTGCCCCATGAGTTGTGTGCCCTCATCAGTAACGGGACATCAGAGGACATCAAGTGAGTGGTCTCTAAGATGCTCCGCTGGAAGTCCCCAGTGGCTGCGCTAGGTGACCTGAGCGACCTGCCCACGTATGAGCATATTCAGGCGGCCCTGTCCAGCCGTGATGGACATCTGCCCAGGACATACCGGCTCTTCCGATAGCAAAGGAACGGGGCCAGCGCCACCCTCCGGTCCGTTTAGTATAGACGTGGCCAGAGTTCCCCCAGGGTGCCGACCTGGGGCTCTGCTCCCACATGAGAACATGTACCCTGCTGCCCTTTACTCTCAAGAACCACACTGTGCGTCCTGCTCTCACCCCCGCCTCCAGCCCCCACCGTGCCCCCATCAGGATTCCTGCCAAGCTAGATACAAGTAGAATCCTATCACAGGGAGGGTGAGCACCGACTCAAAGCTGAGGCCAGAGGGATTGGTGGGACCCTGCCCACTCCCACATGGGCTGACTCGGTCTCCCAGCATGCCTTGCAGACTGGAGAAGCCCAGAGCTGCAGGGCTGCGGTGTGGAACGTGGCCATTACTGGAGTGGAGCGGACAGGAGTGACTGGCCCACTATCACCTGTCTTTTGGCCTCCAGAATTGCAGGAGGGTGGGGGTGGGGGGGTGGCAGGCTCAGAAACGTGAAGCACTGGACATGCCCAGTGATAGCCCTCAAGGTGGAGGAGGTCGGCAGTTCTACACTCCCCCAGGACTGAGGCATCTCCCGCGGCAGGCCAACCCCCCAAGGGACAGAGACCCCCAGGTCCAGGACCTGTTTCTGAAGGAGTAGTAGGAAGCAGGGTCTGCCATAGAGGCTTTGTTGTTGTTAAGTGCCGTCGAGTCGGTTCCGACCCATAGCGACCCTGTACAGGGTTTCCAAGGGTGTAGTGGTGGGTATTTGCAAAAATAAACATTACTTCTGCAAAAAAAAAAAAAAAAAAAGGGAGTAGTTAATCTTACAGTCCAGGAACAGAGGACCCTAGGACCATCAAGGGAGAAGAGAATGGATAGAATGTGGGACCCTATCCAGAGAAGCAGGACGCCAGAGATGGAGGCAGAGATGACATGGAGAGAGAGAGAGCAGCTGAGGACTCTAGACTCATGGAAAGAGAAAGGCTGGTGGCCAGGAGGCAGGCTTGCAGCATGTGCCCTTTGGTTATTTAAAAGATTATATACTACTGAGTGTTTTTGTGTACATTTAAAATAACAACAACAACAGAGGGAATAGAAGCAAGTACTATTGAATGATGGTGCATTGAGGGGATTATAATCATTGCAATGAAACAAAATACAATAGGACGAGAATAAAACTAATGTTCTCCAATGTAAACTATCACTTAGTAAACACACAAGAGCTGAGCAGAAAATTTCAAAGACAGAGAAGTCAAAGTGAAGTATTATAAAGAAAAGTGCAAAAACCTGGAGTTGAAAAACTAAAAGGGAAAAACACACTCAATATTTCTCAAGCTGAGGGAACTGAAGAAAAAATTCAAGTCTCAATTTGAAATATTGAAGGATTCTATGGGCAAAATCCTGGTGTAATTCTGTAGTTAAGCACTGGACTGCTAACTATAAGATTGGCAGTTGAAACCTACCAGCCAGTCCTCCAAAATGTGCCCCATGCATGGTCACTGCTTGTCAGAACTGACTCGACAACACTTAAAAACAACAACAACACAGGCAAATAATCTAATGATGTACAAAGCATCATAAGGATATGGAAGAGTGCTTGCTTCAGCAGCACATATACTAAAATTGGAATGATACAGAGAAGATTAGCATGGCCCCTGAGGAAGGATGACACGCAAATTCGTGAAGCGTTCCATATTTTTTTGGTCGGTTGATGATGCATGGAGGGGATTGGAACCATGACAATGAAAGGATATACGATAGAATGACTGTAAAACTAAAGTTATCTCATGTAAACTATCATATAATTCACAATAAAACATTAAAAAAAAGAATATGGAAGAAATGCAGAGTAACTGCAGGAAAAGAATTTGCTGGTGTTCAACTATTTTAAGAGCTAACATATGATTAAGGGCTTATGGTATGGAAAGAAGTCTAAGCTGCACTGAAACCAAAGCAAAAAACAAGGCTCCAGGTATGGACAGAATACAGACAAAAATGTTTCAACAAACTGATGCAGTGCTGGAGGCTCTCATTAGTATATGACAAGAAATTCTGATGAAAACTGCTTGGCCAACCAATTGGAAGATATCCATATTTGTGTCCATTTTAAAGAAAGGTGACCCAAAAGAATGTGGAAGTTATCAAACAATATCATTAATATCACATGTAAACAAAATTTTTCTGAATATAATTTTAAAAATGGTTCCAGCAGGACATCAACAGAGAACTTCCAGAATTTCAAGGGAACTTCCAGAAATGCAAGCTGGATTTACAAGAAGACATGCAACTAGGTATACCACTGCTGATGTCAGATAGATTTTGGTTTAAAGAAAAGAGTATCAGAAAGATGTTTATTTCTGCTTTATAACTATGCAAAGCATTCAACTGTGTGGATTATAACAAAGTATAGATAACATTGAGAAGAATGGGAATTCCAAAAATCTTAATTGTGTTCTTGAGGAACCTGTACATAGTCCAAGAGGCAGTCATTCAAACGGAACAAGGGGGTGCTGAAGGTAAAGTTTAAAATCAGGAAAGGTGTGTGTCAGGGTTGTCTCCTTTCACCATGTTTATTCAATCTGTATGTTGTGTAAATAATCCAAGAAAATGGATGATATGAAGAAAAACGTGGCATCAGGATTGGAGGAAAACTCCTTTACAACCTGTGATACGCAGATGATACAACCTTGCTTGCTGGAAGCAAAGAAGACTTGAAATATTTACTGATGCTGATCAAAGATGTCAGCCTTCAGTATGAATTGTACCTCAGTGTAATGAAAATGAAAATTCTCACAACTGGACCAATAAATAACATCACAATAAATGGAGAAAACATTGACGTTTTCCAATACTTAAATTTGCTTGGATCCACTATCAACATTCAAGGCAGCAAGCAGCCAAGAAATGAAAGAATTTATTTTATTAGGTAAATGTGTTGCAAAAGACTTCTATAAAGTGTTTAAGAGCAATGATGTCACTTTGAGGACTAAGGTGTGTCTGACTAAAGCCATGGTATTTTCAATCACCTCATATGCATGTGAAAGGTGGACAAAGAATAAGGAAGACAGTAGAAAGAATGCATTTAAATTATGGTGTTGGAGAACACTGAAAGTACCATGGACTGCCAGAAGAAAAAACAAATCAGTGTTAGAAGAAGTAAGGCCAGGATATTCATTTGTTAGAAGTCAGGATGGTGAGGCTTTGTCTCTCACTCTTTGGACATGTTGTCAGGAAGGACATCTTGCTTGCAAAAGTGGAGTGTCAGCAATAAGAGAAGATCCCCAATGAGATGTATTGACATAGATGTATAACAACAGGCTCTAACAAAAATTATGAATATGGTATAGGATCAGGCAGTGTTTTGTTCTGTTGTGCATAGGTTCACTATTAGTTGGAACTGACTTTATGCACCTAACAACAGCAGCCCACCCTTAATCTTCTTATTGGTTTATTATATCAGGTCACATCATGAGGGAGCATCACACAACTGCTGAACTACTGACAATCATGATCCATCCAAGCTGACATATATTTGGGGTACACACAATTCAATCCATGACAACTACCTTGTGAAGCACCATAATTTTCTGCAAATAGCACACCCACAAAAATAACGTAAATAATATTTAACAGCAGAAATGACAAAATTAAGTAAACACAATTTTGGCACACCATGCCTATGCATAAACTGTGCAAATGCCTCCTACCATTTCTAGAAGTGAATTTCAGTCTCAGCACCCTCACTCAAAAATTTGAAAATGTTACTTTTGAGCCTATGTGTATAATAAATATATGTAGTTTTTAAGTACCATTGTGTGGGTCTCTACTATAGCGACCCCTATATAGGGTTTCTGAAGAGTGGTTAGTGGGTTTGAACCACCAACCTTGCAATTAAAACCAACTTTGCCATCTAGTATGTTATCTTGAAGCACCACACCAGGACTCCATCATAAAGGTATAAGCCATGGTTAAGAAGCCAGAATTAAGTTTGGTGGTAGCTGGTAATGTCTTCCTGCACTGGAGAAAGCAGTTTGCAGGGCAGGGAAGGGATCCTGCCAGGAGAGGAATGGCGGGTGAAGGCCTGCTACTGGGAACCAAATGTGCCCATCAACAAGGACCAAGCTGAAGACTTAACATTAAACCCATTAGACAGAAAAAATGAAGTTCAAGTCATCAACATGTAAAATTATTAGTATGTTATGAAAATAACACTAGGTTCTAAAGTGTTATGAAAAGGGTTATAAAGGATTCTAAAGTGTTTATACACTGGTATGAAAACCATAAACTAGTCTCGATGGCACTTAACAACAACAACAAGTGTGTTATTTGGGTAAATTCAAGAACAACACTATTGTTATACTTCTTTTTGTTGTTGTTAGGTGCCCTGGAGTCCTCCAACTCATAAAGATCTTGTACAGGGCTTCTTTGGCTATAAATCTTTGCAGGAGCAAAAAGCTACAACTTTTCCCAATGAGTCGACCTACTGGTTTACAGTCCAGTGCTTATCTTACACGGGATAAGCCTCTATGCTCCCCATACATAGTTTTACAAGGAATAAAAAAATTGGAGACTTAGACATCACAGTACTCGGCCAGGGCTCAGAGAGAGTGCACCAGTGGCAACCTAAATCCCAGAGCCCAGCTTTCCACACAGGCTCCTGAGACAAACCATCCTTTCTGAGTCCCTTCAACTCTCCTCCTTTATTTAGCATTTGGAATCTCTCCTGAGACTAAAGATGAACAAGCACGTTATAAATCTTTAACAGGAAAAAGAAACCGCTTGGGAGGCTCTTTACCGCCCAGGCCGATTAGGGGAGTATTTGGATAGGGCAGCTTTCCAGGTGAAGTTTTTTTTTTTGCGGCCCCCGAGATCCTTTAGGAAGCTTGCCGGCACAGACGCGCACTCTCTCCCTGACCTGGGGCGGCGCCAGGGGTGGCAGCGACCCAGAGGCTGTGAATTCCGAGAGGTGCTGCCGCGCCTTCGCCTCCGCAAGGGCCTGGATTCCTTGCAGTTCCCAGACCCGGGTGGCGAGTCTTACCTCTGGTTCTCTGGGTGGGTCCCTGTGCTACCCGGCTCAGCCAGGAACTTGAGCCCAGGGCAACTTTAATCACGGTTGGAGTTTTTTTCCCTTGCCAATTCGAGGGGGCTTCAAAGTTCGTGGGAAAATCCCGTTATCGTTTCAGTTCCATTTCCTCACAAACTTTTGAAGCCCCCTGTATATTTCCCTGTTTTAAAAGGTGGCTTGACACCTTTTTTTTTTTTTTAATGTTTTATTGTGAATTATGTCGTAGTTTACATGGGAGAACATTAGCTTTACATTCATCCTATATATCTTTCATTGCCATGGTTACATTCCCCTCCATGCATCATCAACCAACCGTAGGGCATACCCTGCAAGTCTGCCCCCCCTCGTCAGCACACAGCCCTTCTCCCCCTCTGGGTCTAAAGTCCCCAGCAGCTCTATCTCTCCAAGTCATCATCTCTGCTTCCATCTCTGGCATCACTGCTTCTCTAGGTAGGGTCCCGCTCTCTGCTCTTCTCCTTTGATGGTCCTAGGGATCTCTGCTCCTAGACTGCAAAGTTAATCACTCCCCTCCTTGCTACAAAATGTCTACCTGTACATTTCCAACCCTCACAAACAGTCCTGATAACAATTATTCACTACTGTATCAAAAGAGACCTATCTGCATTTCCTTTCATCAGCCCTGCCTAGACAGATTGGATAGAACTCAGTGGATATTACACCTTCCTCCGCACCCTCTGGATCTAGATTACTTCTTGAAAGCTTGTAAACCAGTCACTTCTTGCCTTTAAAGACCCAAACCCCCCCATTTTGGGTAGCCAATTTCCAAGTTGCCCATCCCTGTCTACTCTGTGTATGGAGGGGATGGGAATGATCCTTGCTGT
Source organism: Chrysochloris asiatica (assembly GCF_000296735.1). NCBI lineage: Eukaryota > Metazoa > Chordata > Mammalia > Afrosoricida > Chrysochloridae > Chrysochloris > Chrysochloris asiatica. Next base: position 20,866,811 of record NW_006408564.1, on the reverse strand, counting down.
AAGGATTTGTTCCCTCTTTTGAGCTACTGCATCCTTAGGTGTAGGTCAAAGTCATCAAATTGTATCAGATTACTCTTTTTTCCCCCTCTTCTTTCTTCTTCTAGTTGAGTTCTGATCATCCAGTCATTGAAGTCAGGGCAAGTGGGTATTATCTGCAAGTGTGGGTGTTCTTGTGCATATGCCCTCTCTTCTTATCAGCTTTACTATCAACCATGGGCTTCACTCTCCACTCTAGTCCTCTGTGGCTATGTTGCTGACTCTGAGCCCAAGAGTCCCCAGGTTTTGCCACACTGTTGGCTAACCAGGTTCTCTTCCAGGTTTCACAGGAGTCTATTGAATGTTGTAGGGTTTAGCTTGCAGAGTCATTGCTGTTTTTCCCTCACTTCCGCTTATCGGTGATGAACATGATCACTAATCAGAGCGTGTATTCCTATGGAGTCTTAGTCTTGGAAGGGGGTTTGCTCTGAGGGGACCAGACCGCTTGGCTTTAACTTGCTTGTTCTTGTAGTAATCAGTCGGTCTGCCTTTATTGTTTTATATTTTTCCTGTTTTTCTTTGAAGAAGTATTTCTGTTCTTCTAGCCACTCCTTTCAAGCAGAAATTAACCACCTCTGAAGATTCTGGATGCTATTCAGGATTCCACCTATAGTCCTATGTAATGCAGAGGCTCTGCAGGAAACCTCCTTCACTGGGCACATTGTAGTACTACAATCAGTTATAAGCAGAAGATAGACTTACAAGCTTTCTATAGTGATATTTCTGGCTATTCCTTTATCTCACCCTCAAGTGTCTATTTTATAGTAGTATGCCAGGGAAATCAATATTGAAAAGACAGCCAAACATCTTAACATTATTTCCCTCTTCTGCCCATTCCAACCATGGAGTTGACACCTTTTTAAGGGTATAACTACTTGTGTAAGGGCCTGTAAGGCTCTAAGGGATCCCAATTGGGTGGCTTTGGTGACCCCTGTAATCTCCCTCCCTGGGGACACAAAATTGCCAGTGTGTGCACCGCCAGGGGTGCGCCTCCCTGTGGGTGTCAAATTTAGAGAAAAATGTTGGGGAGGGGTTAGGGGGTGGGGCATGGCGACGGGTACAGCCAGCTTGGTCACCAACAGCGTGGCCAGCCACTGGCCAATAGCGTTAGGCAGTTTAGGGTGAGCGTGAGTGTGGCCCAAGTGTTAGCAGGAGTTTCCCCAACCCCCACCTGTTTGAACTGGTTTTCAAATCGCGAAGTTAGATTGAATATGTTTTAAAAGTTGCAAGTTGGTATGAAGCAAGTGTGCTCCCCAGTCCCTCAAAGGAGTTGCAGGGCCAGTGCCTCTGAAAGAAAATGAGAAGTGTGAGGGCTGCGTGAAGGGAACGTAGGTGTGAAACGCTGTTTCTTGGAGATCGGTTTTAGGACCCAACGGGAAGCACGTTGGAATCTCTCTCTCAGGGAAGGAGAGGTGGGGCGGGCCGGATGGCTGGCGGCCGCTGGGCGCATGCGCGCGCGTCTTCTCTTGCCTGCCGCTGCGCTCCGCGGCGCGGAATAGAATGAAATGTAACAAAACAAGTCTAGCCTTTGTATCTGCTTAAAGGGGCCGCGGGCACTTCCCTCCAATCCTTCCCGCCCCCCCCAACCCCCGCTCCGAAACAGCGTCTTCAGGGCTCCAAGCAACTGGGCTAGAAGGGCTCTCCTCACCCTCTGGAACAGCCTGCCTGAGAGGAAAGACGAACCAGGCGAGAAGCAAAGAAGGGACATCGTATTTCCAACACGCAAGAAAGAAAGGAAGGAAGAAAAAAAAAAAAAAAAACTCCAAGCGGCGTAGAGTGGACTCTGGTCCGGGAGAGCACGGTCGGGCACCGGAACGTGGATCGAGAGGCACCGGAATGCAAACAAAGCTCGCGGGCGCCTGTGCAGGGCTCGTGGGGAAGCCCAGAAAGTTTGTTTTATGATGGCTTGAGTGCGTGAGTGTGTGTTGCGGAGCGAGGCTGCCAAGTTTCTCTCTCCCGTGGCGTTATTTGGGAGGAGATGGCTCTCTTATGAACCAGCAGAGGTTTGGGGGCTTTTGCTGGGGGGGCACCTGTCTCTCATTTTCTTTTATATTTTGGAGGAGGGGTGAACCTCATCATGTCAAAAGTGATTCAGAAGAAGAACCACTGGACTAGCAGGGTTCACGAATGCACCGTGAAGCGGGGGCCTCAGGGAGAGCTGGGGGTGACGGTGCTGGGGGGCGCGGAGAACGGGGAGTTTCCGTATGTCGGAGCGGTGGCGGCGGCAGAGGCGGCGGGGCTTCCCGGCGGCGGCGAGGGCCCGAAGCTGGGCGAAGGGGAGCTGCTTCTGGAGGTGCAGGGCATCCGGGTGGCTGGTTTGCCCCGCTATGACGTATTGGGAGTCATCGACAGCTGCAAGGAGGCCGTCACTTTCAAAGCCGTCAGACAAGGTAAGACGGGGCGCGCGCACCTCTGGGGGGCGTCCCCAGAAAACTACGCGGCCTGCAGGCTGTCTTCCCAACCTTGATTTCCCGCTTTATTCCTCGCAGTGCAGACAAGTGGGGGAAGTTGAGACCGTTCGCCCTGTCGTGGAGACATACACAAAGTTGTTGCAAGATTGTAGGTTGTTCGTCCACCTGCCTTTAGAAGAGGGGTCTGGGTTTGCGCAGGGGGAACTGGATAGACATAGCTCAGGTCTGGTTTGCCAACCTGATATCTCATCTGCCTAGAGCAGCACAGTCTAGCCGTTGTCTGAAGGAGAAGTGAACTGAGGCAGGGGCAAAGGTAGATTCCCAGCTCCTTGAGGGAGGGATACCGGGGGCGCTGCTGCGAACTGTCTTCTGCCACTAGGCTGTTTCCAGACCTGGAAAGTGGGTATGAAGGAGGGAAGGATCCCCAGTTTCTTGGATCCCTTCCATCAGAAAATCGGTTTAACCGCGCAATCCATCCGAGCAGACTGCCTGGCTGTTCCTAAGCCGCTGCCTGAATGAAGATCCTGCATTCTCCCCACAGCCGGATGACGCATATGTCTCCCCCATGCGTCCCAGCGCCGGGTGGGGGGAAGGGGCATTTCACTCCTAGCTCAAATGTAGCCCAAATTTACGCTGTCATCATCATCATCATTATCATCCAAGATAAGGGCAGTTAACCTTTAGTTGATGCTTAATAGCTGCTGGGCTCTGGGTGCTGCTTTATTTGCATGATCTTATTTTGATTTACAATTCTAAGAGTTGTTCTTATAAACCCCATTTAACAAATACGGATATCGGGACTGACTGGTTAAGTGACTGGCCCAAGGTCACACTGCTCCCCCAAACCTAGTTTGAACTGTAGAACCTTAAGCACTGAGAAGGAAGGGATGGGAGAGTGACCCTCAAGAATCTGAGGGACTGACTTGTGTCTGGGAATAGACCAGATTGTTTCCTCAGAAGCCAATACAGGAGAGGTTTACCTCTTAAAGGATGGAAGGTGCAGTTGGTTGGGAGGGAAGGGGGTTCCCCTTACAACTTGGTTTGAGGCAGCTGTCTCTACATCAGCCCAGCAGAGAAAACTGGAGTCTCTTAAAGGTGTCCCTTGTGTGACCGAACACCATGACGCAGTTCTATCCCTGAAAATGCCAAAGGAGCATGGTGAAAAGTTCCCACATGTGTCTGCCGGTGCAGAGCAACTGGAGGAATGTGTCACGGTAAAAAGGGTTGGTCTGGGCTTCTCTTGGAAAAAGAGACTCCTAGATAAAAGGGAAGAGGGGGCAGGTAGTGTTGGGAGATGAGGGGCTGACACCTCGTATGGAAAGCTTTACCATTTATGTTTCTATCTTTACACCTCCTCAAAGAAGCCTTCCTCTGGGCTCCCTTTATAAGTACCTGTGTGTGTGTTTTAATTTATTAGTAGTTATGAGTTGGGTCCCTCCCCTCATCTCCCAGGTAGTATGTTTACTGCAGGGAGCAACTGTGCCTCATTCATTGCTCTTCTCAGCCTTTGGTTGAGATCCTCCACCTCTGAGAATGTTTCCTTACTTGTAAAGTAATGTTTTTCTGGATATTATGTAACCCAATAAATGGAAACTGTGCAAAACATACTAAGTACACAGTAAAGGTGAGCTGTTGTTATGTTTGGAGTACTTACTTATTTGTAAATTTAGCTTTGGATGTTAGGACTTGATCATATTGTAAATGGAGTTCTGATATAGCATTGTAGAATGAGCACAAGATCAGTTTGAACTGCAAGGTCAGTGGTTCAGAACTCACCAGTTTTTGTTGTTGTTAAGTGCTGTTGAGTCTATTCCGACCCATAGCGATCCTGTATAGGGTTTCCAAGGAGCAGCTGGTGAGCTTAAACCACTGACCTTGCAGTTCAAAGGACTTTGCAGTCGAACACAGTAGCCCACTGACACATTAGCCCACAAGGAGCTCTAGTAGCGTAGTGATTACAAATTGGACTGCGAACCGCAAGGTTAGCAGTTCGAAACTACCAGCTGCTCTGTGGTAGAAAGATGAGGCTTTCTGCTCCCGTAAAGATTTACAGCTTTGGAAACCATGTTTAGGGTCGCTATGGGTCAGAGCTCACATGATGGCATTTAACAACAACACTAGCCCACAGAGCCACACCAGGACTCTTCACTCCTCGGAAACCCTAAACAGGGTCACTATGAGTGGGAATTTACTTGACGGCACTTAATAACAGCAAGTGTAGTAAAGAAAATACTGTCAGGACATTTATAATTGGAGTGGCCATAGGTCTTGGTTTCGGAGAATGGGCTGGAGGAAGGACAGATGTGGTGGTATCTAACGGATCCATGGGGACTTAATTTGTCGTGTTTGATCACTTCTCTTCGCTGGTGATCAGAGAGCCAGGAGGCATCATCCCAGGATTTCCTCATTAATGAGTTTAGGAAGGGTTGGTGAGATAATCAAGTGGGTTTGGAACTGGGTTCAAAGAGAACTATAGTATATCAGGACTGTTCTGTGTGGACATGGCTGTTCACAGCAGGTGTGTGTGTTATGTATCTTCCCTTGCAATGGAGTAGAATAACAATGTTGATGGGGAATCTCAAATGCCCTGGGAATCCACAGTGTAAGAGTTACTACACATAATCAATACACAGACTACAGTTAGCTTTTTTAATTTCTTTGTTACCAATAAAGGTGGCACTAGAAACCACTTTGCTGGCTCGGTGGTGGTGGTAGTGTGCCGTGAAGGGTGGGTGGAGTCGGTCCTACTCATAGTGATCTTGAATAGGGTTTCTGAGGCTATAAATCTTCATGGGAGCAGAAAGCCTCATCTTTCTCCCATGGAGTTGCTGGTACTTTCAAACTGCTGACCATGAGGTTAGCAGTCAGCCTCATAACCATTATGCTACCAGAGCTCCTTTATATACACACGTATACGGAGACTATGTTTTAAATGGCATAGCAGAATTACTCTTCCTGTGTCTTAATCAAATCAGGTAGGCTCAGACATGGTATGTGCCAAAGATCAAAGATGTTATTTCTGTACTGTCTGCACATGGAGTTTGCTACTGACAACCATGTGGGTCACTCCAGGTGCTGTCTGAATGGAAATGTCATAGTTTTCTTGAGGGAGAAGATTCTGCTTTTTACATTTTATGGCAGCTCTCTGGAAAGACGCATGTACCAAAATAGTCTGTCGTAAATAGTTTTAGAGTCAGGACTGGATTGTGAAGGAAGGAAACTAAATGGATCTGCAGGGTTGGAGTTGGTTCATTCTAAATGGAGAACACTGTCCTTTTTCAGAAGATGCCTAAACTAGGAAAAACTAAACAAAACTTTATTGAAGTAGCATTAATTTACAGTAAAAAGCACAAATCTTAAGTATGTAGTTTGTTGGGTTGACAACTGTGTAAACTCATGCTATCTCCAATCAAGTTAGAGAACTTTTCCATCACCCCAGAAATATTTCTCATGCTCCTTTCCCATCAGTTCTCCACGCGCCCTCCCCAGCAAATGCAATTGTGAATTCTATTATAGAATAAAAATAAAATAATATAGAATGTACTCTTTTTTTTGCTCTTTTTGTTCAGTAAAATTTATGGAGAGTGTTTGTACATTGCTGCATGTTGCATTTTTTGTTTTATTTTAAAAACTTTTTATCGAGAATTGAGTAAAGGTTTACAGAACACAGTCCCACATTCAACAAATTATACACTTCAGGACCATTGTTGAAAACAGTTCAAATATTTTCTTGCTAAATGAAACATTCAGTGAAACATTCTATGATGGTTACATATTGGTGTTTTTTAGAAATTGTTGAGTCCAGCATAGTGGTTACAAATCAGACTGCGAACCTTAAAGTCAGCAGTTCAAAACTACCAGCTGTTCTGTGGGAGAAAGATGAGGCTTTCTGCTCCCATAAAGGTTTCCAGCCTTGGAAACCCTACACAGGGTCGCTATGAGTTGAATCGACACCATGACACATTACCACCACCACCACCATCCCATTGTATAAATGTAGCAGTTTCTCTAACCGTTCATGGACATTTGGGCTTTGTCTTTTATGACTAAGGCTGCAGTAATATGTTCCAGTTGCTCCACGTCTTTGATGTTGTCTATCTGCTGACTTTTAGCCATTGTAGTATGTGTATGGAGCCCTGGTGTGACGCTGTGGGTTAATGCGCTGGGCTGCAAAGTCGGTTTGAACTGCAAGGTTTATTGGTTCAAGCTCACCAGTTACTTCTCATAAACCCTATACAGGGTCCCTATGGGTCGGAACTGACTCAACGGCACTTAACAACAACAACAGTATGTGTACATGGAGAAAGAAAAAAAGGAAACATTGATGTAGGATGTAGCATATATTTAGCATTTACTAGCATGTGTCAGTCCCTTCAGTATGTGTTTTATTTGTACTCTATTGTTAAATGATGTTGAGTAAATTTCTACTCAGAGTGACTCATGCAACAGAGTCTAATAGGGTGTTTTTGGTTGTAAGCTTTACAGAAGTAGATTGCCACATTTTTCTCCCTTCAGTTGAGGAGTGAGTTCAGCCTACCAACCTTTTGGTTATTTGAGGAGTACTTAACCTTTGAGATATCAGGGCTCTGTTTTTAGGTCCTGAAAGTGGGGCTTGCCAGACTGCAAAGCCATTTGAACTGCAAGGTTGGTGTTTCAAGCTCACCAGCTGCTCTTCGGAAATTCTATACAGGGTCGTTATGGGTCGGAATCGACTCAATGGCAGTGAACAACAAAGTGGGGCTCAGATGTTGGAAACAGGTTCAGAGAATATAGGTAACTTTTCCAAGGGTCATACAACAAGTGACAGCAGTAGAGCTGGAACCTAATTATATCTGATTACAAAGGCCGCGTGCCCAATTCCTAGGACAGTGGGTCACAAAGTATGGTCCCCAAACCACTGGCAACTTGTTAGGAATGGAAATTCCTGAGCTCCATCCCAGACCTGTTGATTCAGAAGCTTGATGTTGTTGCATCAACTCAGTGCTGACCCACAGTGATCCTGCGTACAACAGAATGAAACACTGCCTGTTCCTATGCCAACCTCACTATCGTTGCTATGTTTGAGCCCATTGCTGCTGCCACTCTGCCAATCCATCTCGTTGGGGTTTTTCCTCATTTTCTCTGAACTTCCACTTTACCAAACATGAATGACATCCGTCTCCAGGAACTGATCCCATCTGATAATCTGTCAGAATTATGAGAGACAGGTCTGGTCATTCTGGCTTCTAAGGAGGATTCTGGATATGCTTCCTCCAACACAGATTGGTTTTTTCTTTTGGCAGTCCGTGGTACTTTTAAAATATTCTCCTCCAACACTGTAGCTCAATTACATCACTTCTTCTATGGTCTTCCTTATTCACTGTCCAACTTTTACATGCATATGAGCTTATTGAAAATACCATGGCTTACGTCAGGCACACCGTAGTCCTCAAAGTGACATCTTTACTCTTGAGCACTTTAAAGAGGTCTTGTGCAGCAGATTTGCCTAATGCAATATATCATTCGATTTCTTGACTGCTGTTTCCATTGAGTGTTGATGGTTGATCTGAACAAAATGAAGTCTTTGACAACTTCAATCTTTTCTCCATTTATATACATGTTGTTTATTGGGCCAGTGGTAAGGATTTTTGTTTTCTTTACATTGAGATGCAGCCATACTGAAGGCTGTGATCTTTGCTCTTCATCAGTAATTATTTTAAGTCCTCTTCACTTTCAGCAAGTAAGGTTGTATCATCTGCATAACTGAGGCTGTTAATGAGTTTTCCTCCCATCTTGATGCCACGTTTTACTTCATATAATCCATCTTCTTGAATTATTTCCTCAGCATGCACATTGAATAAGTATGATGAAAGAATGCAACCCTGGCGCACACCTGTCCTAATTTTAAACTATTCAGTGTTCCCTTGTTCTGTTCCAACAATTGCCTCTTACAGGTTCTTCATACAAGCACAACCAAGTGTTCTGAAATACTCATTCTCTGCAACATTGTCCACAGTTTATCATCATCTACACAATCGAAAGCCTTTGCGTAGTCAGTAAAGCACAGGTAAACATCTTTCTGGTATTCTCTGCTTTTAGCTTTCAGAAGCTTGGTGTTGTTCTTTTCGTTGTTAAGTGCCGTCAGTTCTGTTCTGACCTCACCCATAGCAACCCTATATAGTACCTGGTGAGCTTGAACCACTGACCTTGAAGTTCAAACAACTTTGCAGTCCGGCACATTAACCCACAGCACCTCACCAGGACTCAGAAGCTTAGGGGTGTTTTAACAAACCCTGAAGGTGGTTCTGATGCATGCTCAATTTTGAGACTTACCACAATTGTGAATCTGCTATCAAATGGGGCAGGTGACCTGAGTTCCCGAACAAACCATGCTAGCTCATGGTGTCGTCTCCATATGACACCCTCTCCGAGTCTCAATTACTTCTTCCAGAGATAAGTGGGTGTGCCCCTCAGTGCTTTACACTCCTGCGGTGTTACAATTCCACGAATAACCCAGACACCAAAGGTTTAAAAATGGTGTGATTGTAGTTTCCTAACCTGGTATAGTACAGGTCATGCTTACATCATATTTTTGTAGGTGAATTTTGTAGTTTTACAAATTACTTAGAAACTAAAACTGACTGTCTACTTTTTTTAGACAGAATGGAGACAAGAAAGAAGACAATTAAAAACCCAACCACAGCCATCAAAATGTTCTCCTCATCCTACTGTGGGGGAATTATGACCACAGGAAATTGAATAGAGTTCTTTGTCATATTTTTGTTGTGTTTTGCTAAAGTGGTTTTTTAATGTTTTTTTTCCCCTGACCAATTGGGTTTATGACAATAGCTCTGTAACAAAATAGTTTTATCCCCATTTTAAAACACACTGCTCCTTCTTGGTTTCTCTTGAATTCCTGCTTTGGGGTCACTGAGTCTGCTTCCTCAGCCTGTAACCCCATCCATTCCCTCAACTCTCCCCACATGTCTTCAGTTTTCTACCTCCCTACCTCTGTGGACCGTGAGGTTGACTCCTCTCCTGAGTCTCTCCTCACAGAGACTCAGCCTGATCACTTCATCCAGTGCTGTGTTGCTAAATGCTTACAATCTAGTTCAGGTGGTGGTGGTGATGGACCGTGATTTGCATTTTAACTGGAGATTGGAAGAGATGCTTATACTTGGTTCTACTAACCCAGCAAGGACCAGCCACACCACACAACTGACACCGTCCAAAATAACATCATCTTCTGTTTCTTCTTTATTGTCTCTCTCCCTTCTCAGTAGAATGAAAACATACTTGCTCTGGTGCTCACCCTCTCTTTCCTGGTGGTGCAGCTATGAAGTGCTCAGCTGCTAACTGAAAGGTGGGTTGTTGGAATCCATCAGCTGCTGCACAGAAGATAGATATGGCTGTCTGCTTCTGTAAGAACTGTAGTCTTGGGAACTGTATGGGACACTTGTACTCTGCCTTACTCAGTTGTGGTGGTGGTGTGCCATGGAGTCAGTTCCGACTCATAGCGACCCTGCATAGGGTTTCCGAGGCTATAAATCTTTACAGGAGCAGAACATCTCATCTTTTCCCCATGGAACTGCTGGTAGTCTCGAACTGCTGACCTTGAGGTTGGCAGCCCCACTCATAACCACTGCGCTACCAGAGCTCCTTACTCAGGAGTATATAATCATTTAAACAACCAAAGGACACATTGTGCAAGCCTGCCTCCTGTTTGCCAGCACCCAGTCTTTCTCCTCCTATGAGTCTAGAGTCCTCAGCTGCTTTGTCTCTCCATGTCCTCATTTCAAGGGCAACGGGTTTTTGTAAAATAAACCCACTGCCATGGAATTCATTCTGACTCATAGTAACTCAATAGGCCAGAGTAGTAGAACTGCCCCAGAGGGTTTCCAAGACTAATTTGTATAGAAACAAAGCTGCAGATTGGTAAGAACTGCTTACCTATTGGTGAGCTGTCCAGTGCTTTACCACTGTACCACCACCAGTGCTTGTTTATTATTGGTTCCAACTCATAGTGACCCTGTATAGGGTTTCCAAGGAGCCTGGCAAAGTGATCACTAGAATTTCATGGATGAGTGAATGATTTGGGAAGCATATGTCATTCATATCCTGCTATTTCTAAATATCCACATGATAAGGTCAGACTAGGCTATCTATATACAACATCTTTTTACCTTCTCTGTTCACTTTTAACTACAGTTCAGATGGAGTTCTGGTAACATAGTATTACGAGTTGGGCTGCTTATCTCATGGTCAGCAGTTCAAAACTACTGGTGATTCTGTGGGAGAAAGATGAGGCTTTCTGCTCCCTTAAAGGTTTACAGCCTTGGAAGCCCTATACAGGGTTGGAACTGACTCCATGACACACTATTACCACCACCACCACCACCATGTGATATTTATTGTATTTGCTTTCTCAACACTAGGTTTTCCAATCAACTTACTCCCTGGTTCTAATAATTAATTGATAGTGAAGAAAGACTAATGAGTTATATTCAAGTTTTCAGCTGTTGACTCTAAAGTTTTAAAAGTCTCATTTTTTAAAAGTCGTGACATTTCAGATGTTTGGGAGGTGGAATGATGTGGGACTTTTCTGTTTTTGTTTTGATGTAGGACCTGTTTTTGCTTTATGTCAGCATCCCTAAGAATCACATGACCTCCTTCCACTTTCTTACAGTGTTGTTCCACTATACAGTTCTTCTGGCTGACAACAAATAAGATCTTTTTTACAGAAAACAGTTTGATTTCCATTCCCTGTGTCACTTAAATTGTACCCTGTTTTTATATGGGTGTTTTTTTTTTTTTTGGTTGACTTAAAAGCTTTCAAAAATCAGTCTCTTTTTTTGTTCTTAGTGCTAGAAGACCACTCTGTGAAAGTTATTTTTAGGTTATACTGTGGAACACTTCACTACGTTGACAATAAATAACATTAGGACAAACAGCAACGTAACTTACCCATTGTTTCCAGTGTCCACCCTTTGCCATTCACTGTGCTGTTTAAAAATAGACTAACTTGACCTTACAGTGCAGTGGCATCCAGTTGGCTCTCTGTGTATGCTGGCATTCATTACCCACCTAGTTTCGGATGGCAGAATTGATGATATCCACCAAGGGGAATTAAGTGGTTTATAAGAGAAAACATTCTGACATCTCTTACCACAAGGGTTTATATGAAGGATGTTGCTTTATAAACTATGGTTATTTAATGCAAAACACAAGTCTCTGATGTTAGTGGTTCTTTCCTAGGCTTTGTATATATGTGTAACAGGATATACTGATTTTGTATACGCTGAGAATAAAGGCTGTCAGATTCGTTAAGGGTTGACATTTACATCCTGAAAAAGTAGGTTATTGCGCTACTGCCTATCTTTATACAGTTCCTATCTGGAGTCCTGGTGTGGTGCTGTGAGCTAATGTGCTGGACTACAAAGTCAGTTTGAACCACAAGGTTGGTGGTTCAAGCTCACTAGCCGCTCCTTGGAAACACTATACAGGGTCTTTATGGGTTGAACCAACTCAATGGCACTTAACAACAACATTGTGAGATCTAGGATTCTGGAAAATCCCTGGTATACACTGGAGCTTTGCTATAATGCACCCCCATGGATGTCCAATAGTGAGGTGGCCAGGATTGGACAGTGTTTCGTTCTGTTGTGCATAGAATCGCTATGAGTCGGTACCAACTTGATGACACCTAACAACAACAACATGGATGTCTGAATATTGTATTTCTGATGAGTTTGCTTTGGTGTTTTCCAACAGCTAAACCTCCTTGGATGACAAGAACAGACCTATCATATTGACTCCGTGATTTATAGGGTCCAAAGTGTCTGGGATGTCAACATTGCTTAGACTTTCTGTTCTGATGCTCTGTGATAAAATTAGAAAATGCAATTTGAGGAATCTCTTATGGTTAAATAATAGTTTCTTTTTATAGCTAATTAAAGAATGGAATAATCCATTATTTAGAATGATTTCTGTAGTCCCTTTCTCAGAGTGAAAGTTGAAGACTGTATAATGACTCACAAGCTGTCCCTCACTCTCCCAGCCCCTCCACTTCATCTGACCCTTGCTTTTCTTTTCCTCTCCTTGTCTGTCTCCTACTGGGATCCCAGGTAGTGCACTGGCCAAGTGCTTGGCTGCTAACTGAAAGACAGGCAGTTTGAACCCACTTGGTTGCTGTGCTGGAGAAAGACCTATCTAGCAGTCTGTTCTAAAAAAATCAAAGCTTAGAAAACCCTATGGAACAGTTCTGTTCATGACATGGGTCTCTATAAGTTGGAATTGGCTTGATGGCACCTAGATATCTTGTTCCCTAACCAACTTCAAGTCTTCCTGAAATGCCACTTCCTCAGTGATGCTCTCCCTGACCACATTATTTAAAATCACAAATCCACTGCCACTCCATCATTCTTTATTCCCTTTCCTTGCTTTAGTTTTCTCTGCAGTCCGTAGATCACCTCCAGTAAATAGGTTGCTTATGTTGTCTGCCTCCCCCTCTAGAATATGAGCTCCGAGAGGGCAAGGATGTTGTTTGTGTTGGTTTGTCAGTGCACTCCCAGTACCAAGAACAGTGCCGATCACTTAGCAGTTGTTCAAGCCCTGGAACATCCAATGTGAAATGCTGAACAAGAATAAATTTCTCCTGAGCATTTGAAAGTCTCTGAATATTGAGGTAATTAATGGTGGTACACAGTAAACTTCATAGGAGCTTAAAGTTTAGAATCTGATGGCTGGAGCTAACTGACTAATCAAGAATATTTGTAAAGACACTGAGCACTTGTTGGCCTGCTTCGATAGATCTTAGGAGTAGTAACAAATTTAGGGCAGCATCATGCCAAAGTCTGTAAGGGAACTGTGTAAACCCTCACCCTCAAATGGTGAGCTGCCTTCTGCCATCGTCTTTTATATATAAGGCTTTTTCTCTTGCTATCTTCAGTGTCATGAGAAGGAGTTATATAAGAAAATGACATTTTCACTGCTAAGGTATCAGTGCACCATTACTGTAGATGGAGAAACTTGTGTGTATAATGGGCCACAGTTATGCTTCCCACAATAATGTTAATCTTTTAGCCCATTATGAGATAAGATTCCAGGCTCTCTTTATGGACAGTGACATGATGGCTGCAATTAAAAGGTGATTATACCCTGAGTATAAGCCATGTTTCACAATTATTGCTAGATGCACTGTTAACAGAGCTGCAGTGGTGCCCATAAAATTATCTGCAAATACCAATTTATTGATGTGCTCTTGGTTTGTAGGTTTTACATCTAAACGGGCCTGGGCTCGAAGGCTGACTTTTCCACTTACCAGCTGGGTCACCTGGGGCAAAGCACTTGGTCTCTTTATGCCTGGGATTTGCTTAATGAAAAACAGGGTAATTATAATACTTTCTAGAGTCTGTGGGGGGAAAGCAAATGAGACAGTTCAAGTAAACTCTCTGGCACATAGTGAGCTTAATAAATGCTGACTTTTGTTATTGTGTGGACGTTCCCCTTTTAAAAGCACTTGGAAGAGAGGAAAGAATCTTTTGAGAGGCGGAGATTGGGGGACATATTTCCCTAGAGAACTTTACAAGTTGAGAAGTGTATCCGCAGTACCGGGAAGGCTTTTATTTTTCTGCATGTTTTACATGCCACCTATTGTAAAAGACAATGTCTAGATTCATTCAGCCAGGTTGGAAGGAAATCTCTACATCTCCCCAGGTCTTTGTGGGTCGTGATGCATTCGAACTAATGTTTCTTACAGGTCCCAGGTAGCCTGAGGAAAGACGGCATTTCCTGGGGATTCCCTAGGTAGGGCAGTCACAGCAAAGGTGAGCCTTGAGAACTTGACACAAAGGTCTTCTGATCATTGTGGCATGAATTTCTGGACTCCTCATCAGAAACGGCTTGGGAGCCCATGGAGTCTAGTGGCTATAAGGGTTTGGAGTCAGTGTAGTTGGGTTCAAATCCAAGCTCCACTCGTTGCTGAGTGACTGTGGGCAAGTTACGGACTAGAACCTCAGTGGTTCCACAGGAGAAAGATGAGGCTTTCTGCTCCTGTAAAGATTTACAGCCTTGGAAAACATATACAGGGTCAGTATGAGTTGGAACAGACTCCACAACACATAACCACCACCACCACCACATCTGTTGTATATATTTGGAGAGAGACAGAGTGAGAGCAGAGAAATTGGCTCATGTGACTGTGGGTCTGGCTAGTCTATAACACTTTGCTTTAAAGTGTTCAAAAGCAAAGGTGCCACTTTGAGGACTAAGGTGCACCTGACCCAAGCCATGGTATTTTCAATCACCTCATATGCATATGAAAGCTAAAAAGTGAATAAGAAAGACCACAGAAGAATTAATACATTGGAATTATGGTTGGCAAAAAATATTGAATGTACCCTGGACTACCAGAAGAACAAAAAAGTCTGTCTTGAAGAAGCATACAGAATGTTCCTTCAGTGTGAGGATGGTGAGACTTGGTGCCAAATACTTTGGTCACCTTATCAGTAGGGGGCAGTCCCTGGAGAAAGATATTTTGCCTGGTAAAGTAGAGGGTTAGTGGCTGCAACAATGGACTCAAAACTGACAATTGTGAGAATGGTGCAGAATTGGGCAGTGTTTCACTCTGTTGTACATAGGGTCACTATGAGTTGGAACAAACTTGGTAGCACCTAACACTTGCAAGATCTGTAGGCAATGTGATGGGCTATAGATTACTGTAGGCTTGCTGCATCCCCAGATCCATAGGTCAGGCAACAGAAAAATGCACAATGGAGAGACTTCTGCCAGAATATTTATTGATCGTCTGGAAGCAGAACGCTTCCTTTTCTAATTGATTGAGTACATTTCATTAGATTACATTATGGAACGTTGTTATACTACATTACTTTATGGACCAGTACCTAGTCTAGCATTTGGCTAAGTAATTGGACTTAATAAGGTGGTGGTAGTGGTTATGTGCTGCAGTCCGATCGGAGTCATAGCGACTCTGTATAGAGTTTCTGAGACTGTAAATCTTTACCCGAGCAGAAAGAAATTGACACAGGAAGTTAACCATAGCACAACCCCACTGAAGCCAGCTCTAGAAACAGAAGAATGACATCTGGTTTGAAGACCCAAAATCAGATCCCACTACATATTTTTAAGCAATTCTGCATAATTGCTTTCTTCTTCTCTTTTGCCCGATTTACCTTTGCAACCGTGTTAATTCTTTCCTCTTCTGTGATCTCTCAATATTTTGCACTGACGTCATTATTTCAAGAGTCACAATAATGTCTTGTAATTGTAAATCTGCCCATCTGTCTGAGGTGGATTATGTGTTTTTTCAAGGCAGCATCACTGTTTTATGTTTCTTTATAATCCCTGCCCTCTTTAGGTGCTCAAGAAATATCTGTCGAATTGCATTCCTTTGGGGATAGGCATCATTTTTGAATAAAAAAGAGTCTTGCTTAAGATCCTGTTGGCTAGAATATCTGCAGCTTATTTTTAAGGCATATTAAATATACTTAGCCATATGTCTGACTTCTTGGTGATGATTTAAGATGGTTGTCTGCCAGTTGTAGCATTTTGAACTGTAGAGAAAATATTGAATTAATTGTGCTGGAGGTCTTAGCCTTATTCTGGCCAGATGTGCGCAATGGTGAACCTATTGTTTATATAATGTGGCTGGGGGAGGTATCACTTGGGCTTCATTTAAAATATTTTACCACCTGGATTCTTGGCCAAGTGTTAGAATTTACATCTGATACAGAGAGCATGTTCATATCCTCCTCCAACTACCAGCCTGTGTAAGTCTGTGTGACTTGGTTAAGAATTCAAAACTTCAGCTCAAGTTGTGAAAAAATATCCTTGTCTGGTGGTGGAGCATATGCATATTTATTTATTTATTTAAAAGCATAGCTATCCTGATGTTGGTTTATAATCTTTTTAAAAATCAAATAGTAAGGTGATCTACAATGACCGTTCATCACCATCCGTAGTTGGTGTGTGGGCTTCCATTGCTTAGGTTTTTTCGTTGTGAAATTGAAAAAACATTTTTTTTCTCTCTCATTTAAAACACGTATATAATAGAGAAAGAGAGAGATGTGAATATAAATGGAAAATATATCCACATTGCCTCCCTCCCGAAATTGATGAGCTAACATTATACTTTTTCTGTAGGCTTTTTAAGCAATGCATCTATATATTTGTAGTTTTGGGAGGAGTGTATGTGAAAGAATTTTTCTTATGAAAATGGTATTGTATAAGTTGTGTTTTGATGAGATTTTTCTTGTGACAAATGGACTCCCCCCCCCCCACACACACACATACTGCATGTATGAGTAGACCTATTTTAACATTTCCAGTGTCTGTAGAATCTATTTTTTCGTTGTGTTGTGTTGAGCCATTCTTTGATGATGAATATTTAGATTGATTTTAAGTTTTTCCTTATTTTGTACAACATACTGATGAATACTCTCATACTTACAGTTTCATGAAATTCAGATATTTTCTTTGGATGGATGTGTTAGCAATAAAGCTGCTGACTTTCCAGAGAGCTTATCAGCTTATATCCTTGCTGACAGGTAGGAAGAGTCCTGGTGAGATGCTCTGGGGTAAATACTCTACTACGAACCACAAGGTTGGCAGTTCAAACCTACCAGCTGCTCCTCAGAAACCCTATATAGGATCTCTGTGAGTCAGAATTGACTTGAAGGCACTTAACAACAACAATAACAGCCAAGTTGTTGTTGTTGTTGTTAAGTACAGTGGAGTCGGTTCTGACTCTTAGTGACACTGTACAGGTTTTCTGAGGCTGTAAATCTTTACCAGAGCAGAAAGCCTCATCTTTCTCCCGCAGAACAGCTGGTATGTTCGAACTGCCGACCTTGAGGTTAGCAGCCCAATTCGTAACCACTACGCTATGTCCTATAGTTCTGCACTTATTTCATTTATAACATATATTATGAGTCGGAATCGACTCCATGGCACATAACAACAACAACCTCATATATTATTTATAGTTGTTGTTGTTAGGTGCCATTGAGTCGGTATTGATTCATAGCGACCCTATGCACAACAGAATGAAACACTGCCTAATCCTGGGCCAGCCTCACAACTGTTGCCATGCTTGAGCCCATTGAAGCTGCCAGTTTGCCACTTAACAAATTTAATAGGTCCAATATTGAGTAGTTCTTTTTAAGGATATTAGGTAGTGGTGGGTACTGGGGTCAACTGAAAGGACTTGCTTGCCTTGTCCCAGAGGGGTAGCTACCACTCACTTTCAGCCTGTTGCTGCCATGTAAGTTGCAAGTTTTCAACTGAATCCAGAAGCTTGGATTAAAATTAAAAAAAAAAAAATTTAAGTGAACATTTACACTTGAAAAATATTGGTTCAAAGTTCTTTAAAAACATGATGACCCACATCTGGGAGCCATATTTGGTCTGTATCCATGAGCTTGCAGCCAGTACTCTGTAATCGTCGGTGTCACTTAATGTTCCTCACACTTCATTCTTCAAGAACAGTTATCACATATCTTATGCATGTCTGTATTCTCAGGGTTCAAGGTAGTAACTCTGTTGTTGTTGAGTGCCATCCAGTTGTTCTGATTCATAGTGACTCTGTCTGTATAGGGTTTCTGATCAACAGGGGTAGTAAGTTTGAACCATTGACCTTGTGGATCAGTGCATTATCCTTTAGCACCACACTAGGATTCCAGTGACCCTGATGAGGGTCAATGAATGTTTGTTGAGGTGAATAATACGTTCCAGAATCAATTCAGGTTGGATTTGTAGTACATTGATTCTGAATTGATTCTAGAACTTATCAGTTCATTTGAGGTCCAGGTTGTGACCATTTCCCAGCTCTTGTGGTGATGAGCTTGGGAGAGGGTCTGTTTGGACAGCAGATCACCATTCTTAGAGTTTGTTGTAGAAGTCCTCGTCAGCTGAGTCACACAACTGGGTAAAATGGTATCTTGAAGTTGATATATGAATAGATACTAGGAATACAAGAAATTCTCTGTTCTAAGATAATTTTAAAAGAGCCCTTGTGGTACAGTGGTTAAGTGCTTGTCTAATTCCAAGGTTGGTAGTGAGAACTTACCAGCTGCTCCCCAGGAGAAAGATATGACAGCCTGCTTTGTAAGATTTGTGGCCATGGAAACTCTGGGGGTAGTTCTACTCTATCCTGTAGGGTTGCTGTGAGTTGGAATGCATTCTATGGCAATGTGTATTTTTAAAGTGATTTTTAAGGAATCGTGGAGGACACCTGCTCTTCAAGGCTGACATTATTATATGGTGGAATTTTGCTTTTGAAAGCTAGTGCATCTCTTCCTGCTTCCCTGTCTGCAGAATAAAGGAACAGTTTTGCAATGCACAATGTATGCCCAGCACCAGGTTTGTTGGGGAGAAAGATGAGGCTTTCTGCTCCCACAAAGATGTACAACCGTGGAAACCTAGTACAGGGTCGCTATAAGTTGGAAACAACTTGATGGCGCTTAACAACAAGAAGCAGGTTTGCTGCATTAGGAATGTGGAAAGGGACTCAAGTGTTTCTGATTAGAAGGTTAGTCCATGCAAGGGAAGACCTTTATAAAATGAACTCTGTAAACTTGACTGTAAAAAGGCCAACATGGAGCTTCAGTTTTGCTAGGTTTGGATGGGCTTTCATTTCTGTTCTCTCTCTCCTTTGGCCCTCCCTCCTTCCTGTGCCTGTATCTTAAAAGAACTTTCCGGTAGCTGTCTAGGAATTTAAATTTTAGATCGTGTATTCCATTTGTGATCGCAGTGCGTCAGTTCTGAGACAACACTCAGGAAAGTTCAAGTTTAGACTACTGGGTACCCTTCCACTTAATTAGGATAACCACTATTGGGACACTCAAAAAGCCCCACCCCCAGCTCAACTAAAGATTGCTACTTTAATATGCTCAGCGGCAAGATGTAGTAGGAAAAGTTTATGTTCCATAGTGTTTTAGGCCAGGAGATTCTCCATAAAATTCCTTTGCTATTGTGTTTCTTATTTAAAAAGCCTAACTTGTCTTGGATCCCTGGTGTGGCATGTGTATTAATGCACTGGACTACAAACTCTGTTTGTTCCACAAGGTCGGTGGTTCAAGCTCACCAGCTGCTCCATGGAAACCCTATACAGGGTCACTATTAGTCGAACCAACTCAAAGGCACTTAACAACAATAACTGTGCCATAGTGCAAATCTATGGTTTAGCATCCCCACAAGTGTACATGACATTATATCAGTATTGATATAAACATATCATTATTTATGGGAAAGAAAGCCAGGGAATTAGGATGCTCAGCAAAGGAACAATTCATGTAGCTATTGCCCATTTATGTCTCTTTACCTCTGTGGGCAATCATGCCATAAGGAAGAAAGACCCTGGTGTTCTTAAGTAGTGCAATTCTGCTTCTGATATACTGTCGTTAAAAATATAAGCCTAAGTTACTCTATATAAAATACATTTTGTTAACAAAAATGGCTTTGAGAGGAAAGCATTGTAGGAATAAGGTAGGTGGTTGTGACTCTTGGAGTCTTTGGTAAAAGGAAACTACCCATGGGGTTTAATGAGTCATCCTGTTACCTGAATTCCTGAGGGAAAAGAGATGTTCTGATAAGGCTGCAGAGGAAATCTGCAGCCCCATTCACCTGTTACCAGGCACTTAGATTCATTCACCTGATGGCTGCTAACTGAATGCAGGCAGAGCTTCTTGGAGAAAATTTTGGAAACATTGGCCCACAAATTGGATTTGGATGGATGGAAACGGAATTGGAATTACCTCGGAGTGTTTTCGAGCTATGAGGCCTGCAGCAGGAGTGTCGACATTGGGTTGGGGATATTTCATCAGTGATTCTAACACGTTTCCATGTCCAGGTAGAGTTCTGATGCTCAAAGTCTAAAGAATGACCCAAGGAGCAGTCCTTGATTCAGAGTCATCTGTTGTTATTAGTTGCTGTCAAGTTGATTCTGATTCTTGGCGACCCCATATGCACAGAGAAGAACTGCATTCAGTAGGATTGTCTTGATGGCAGTCTTTACGGAAACTCATTGCCAGCCCATTTCTTCCTTACAGCGGTCACATCCATAGCAGAAACCGTCAACTGTTTGGTTATCAACCAAGTGCTTAACCACGATTCCATGATGGCTTCTTAAATAAGTAGTATAGACTCCTTGTCATGAACCCTTGTGGTTTAACAGTTAAGCACTTGGCTGCTAACCCAGCACTTCCGTGGGAGAAAGTCTTGGTGATCTGCTTCTGTAAAAGACTCCAGCCTAGAAAACCCTGTGGGGCAGGTCTTCTCTGTCACATGCTGTCACCATGAGTTGAAAATCCACTTAATAGCACACAACAATAATACCAGTCCCTTTCTAGATCTTCAGAATTAGAATGCTGAGAGTTCTACAAAGTTCATTCACATTGTTTAGAAAGTTCTGGCTGATTTCTGAACAGTCTAGAGTATAAGGCTCTAAGCTCCAATACACACATATTGGCAGTTTAAATTCCAGCTACTCAGTAAATGATGGCAACAAACACACCCACTATGCTTAAATGAACATTGATTAGGAGGACAGGGGTCAAGAATAGGAAGAGGATGATTTGAGTTATTGGAGCTACTAGTTCTTCAGGGGGCAGATACCGATGTGTAGATATGTGTACGTGGGAGGTCATTTATTTTTTTCAGAGTCCTAGCATTAGTCTGGTAATTTAGAAGGACCTTTCCAAGGTAATGCGCTTACTTTTTAAAATTAGAAGGAAATTCTTTTGGAAGGAACTTCATCTTCAAGATAGTGTTGTTCAGTAGTGTTCTGTGATGGTTGAATTTTTCTATAATCTATGCAGTGCAGTATTTTATGCACTATCCACAGAGAATACGTGTGTATTTTAAAATGAGGTAGAGTGGCTGAGGAACTGAATTTTTAATTTTATTTATGATTAATTTAAATTGAAATCTAAGTAGTCACATTTGGCTAGTGGCTACCATATTGAATACAGGCAGAAGACAGTGACATTTCAGAAGGTAAGGACAGTTAAACATCTTCGGTGTAAAATCTGTTCCATCAAGAAGAAGCTGTAATACAATTTGTTAAATGTGAAAGATTGGAAGAGGTCATGTTTTAGTGTTTTGGGGCTGTAAAAAAAAGCAACAAATGTATTACTGATGACCATTTTCTTAGAGAAGTTCTGTGGCTGACATTTGTGTTCTTCCAAAGCAGAATCAGATATGTTTCAGGAGGATAGACATACTCCTGTTGATTACTCTGTCTCTAGCACGTAACACCATGGATGGTTGTGTAAGTAATTTCAACTTGAGTAACTCAGGATTTGGAATACTACACCAGGAGTCTTTTGATATCATTTGTTGTTGTTGTTAAGTGCCATCGAGTCGGTTCTGACCCATAGCGACCCTGTATAGGGTTTCCAAGGAGCAGCTGGTGAGCTTGAACCACCGACCTTGCAGTTCAGGCAGGTTTGCAGTCTGGTGCATTAACTCACAGTGCCGCACCAGGATTTAAAGCTCTGTACAGATGTCATCTTATTCCTCATAATTTTTTGAGTTACTTTTTATTTTACTCATTTTACTGGTGAAGAAATTGAGTTTTAGAGCATTTAAATAATTTCCCCCAACTCATTAGCTAGTAAGTAAGAATTCTAAGCTAGTTAGAATTCTGATTCTGACTCATAGCAATCGTGTGTATGAGGGTTCCTGAGGAGCAGTTGGTGGATTTGAACTGCCGACCTTGTGGTTCACAGTCCAGTTATGTCTGAAGATAACTTTGATTGTTGCAGCTGGGGAGGTATTACTGGCATCTAAACTTAAACCAAACCCTTTGCAGTTGAGTTGATTCTTATTCTAGTGGCCCTATAGGTTGAAGTGGCCCATAGGGATGCCCAGGCAGTAAATGTTTACAGAAACAGACTGTCACCCCTTTCTCTTATGGAATAGTTGGTGGGTTTGAACCAGCTTGCAGCAGAGCACATATCTGCTGCTCCACCAGTGTTCCTTGCTAGCATCAAACAACAGCAACAACAAAACACCAAATCCATTGCTAACCAGTTAACTCTGACTCATAGTGATCCTAGAGTTTCCAAGACTGCATCTTTATGGGAGCAGATAACCTCATCAACACCTAACCCGCAGCACCACCAGGGTCTTCATGGGGCTATAAAAGCTGCCATGTTCTGATCCCCACCTCTGTCTTTAGTCTTAATTTACACATGGTATTCCATTGTACTAAGGAGCTCTGGTAGCGTAGTGGTTACGAATCAGACTGTGAACCACAAGGTCAGCAGTTCGAAACTACCAGCTGTTCCGCGGGAGAAAGATGAGGCTTTCTGCTCCTGTAAAGATTTACAGCCTCGGAAACCCTGTACAGGGTCGCTATGAGTTGGAACCGACTCCACGGCACATAACAACAACAGTGGGTAGCAAGCACTCTACAATGTGCAGCATCGTCCCCACAACAAAGGATTGTTGTTGTTATGTGTGTGGAGTCGGTTCCAACTCATAGCGACCCTGTACAGGGTTTCCGAGGCTGTAAATCTTTACAGGAGCAGAAAGCCTTATCTTTCTCCCGGGGAACAGCTGGTAGTTTTTGAACTGCTGACCTTGCGGTTTGCAGCCCGATTACCTGACTCCAAATGTCAGTGGTGCTGAGGTGAGGTTGAGAAACTGGGGTCTAGACCCTATGTTCCCTTCTCACAGAACCCCCAGTGCCACTCCCCACGTAGTTGTGTGACTCATAGCACCTCTTTCTCCCTAAGAGCGGCTGGTGCTTATCCTACTGCGCCACCTGGTACCTTTACTCTCCACTTTATAACGCCATTTTACTTTCTTCTTAGCATTCTTGACCCCCTGAAACTAGCTCGTTTATTATCTGGCCTTCACTGCAGGGATCTGATCTGTTTGTTCTCTGATCCTTATGGTTGGGCAATGCCTGACACCTCACTGTTGTGCAGTATAAACTATTGTTGAAAGAATGAATGACTGAACCATCCAAACTGGCAGCCATCTTGGGGGTAGGTATGTGCTTTGAGATATGCATCCAGAACAGGGAAGATAGGAGAATTAACCAGAAGCTTTGAGCGCTGTTGAGGATCTATGGCGTCACATTGTGGATTTCCAAAGGGCAGGACTAGAGGTGACCAGACTGCTTGTTTTCAGCCTACTGGCAAAGCTCAACAAGCAAAGAAGAGAATAGAAGTTAAGTAACTGTGTTATGCTGAGTGAGGTAAGAGACAAAGATAGTGGTGGCTTCATAAAATGCTGAGCACAAGGACTCAGAGGGATGCACAGAGGGTCACCAGCCCCATACCAAATCCTTACTGCTGTCAAAATGATTCAGACACGTAGCAAGCCTAGACTACGTACTAGAAATGTACCATAGTGTTCCCAAGGCTGTAAGCTTTACAGAAGTAGACGGCCACATCATTTTTTCTGCAGAGTGGATGGTGAGTTAACAATGCCGATCTTTCAGTTAGCATCTGAGTCCTCAACCACAGGGCTACGAGGGCTCCTCCAGCCTCATTCTTCAGTGGTTTCCAGAAAGGACAGTGATCCACACACAAGACGTGAGGCAGGCAGGATTACATTGTGATGGGGCTGCCCTGGTTTTAGTTCCAGCTTCTCCACGTACCAGCTGGGTAACCTTGGATACTTGACTGAACTCTTCTGTGCCTCAGCATTGTTGTTGTTTTTAAGTGCCATCCAGTCAGTTCCGACCCATAATGACCCTGTATATGTATAGGGTTTCCTAGGAGCGGCTGGTGAGCTTGAACCACCATCCTTGCAGTTCAAACAGACCTTGCAGTCCAGCCTATTAACCCGCAGAGTCACACCCTGACTCCATGCCTCAGTGTACTCATCTGTTAAAAAAAAAAAAAAAAAAAGAGAGAGAATAGTATCCATCTCACTTTAAATAAGTCAGATATGCAGAGTTTATTTGAAGGTTGACAATTGCTTCCATTGTTATTATTATTTGCTTGAGCTTTCGTCCCTCCTCCCCCCCCCCCCATGAGTTGGTAGGCTAGGGACTTCCTTCCTTTTATTGGCCTCACTCAGTGCCTGGCTGGAGGCCATTGAATGCGGAATGCAGTTGTAAATTTTTGAAATCACAAATTGAGTTCAAACCCTGGCTCCGAATATTCTAGTGGGGCTGGGGAGTGGGGGTCATATTTGGGGAAAGACATGCCCAAGGAACCCTGGTGGTTTAGTGGATTACAATTTGGGCTGCTCCCCTCAAGGTCAGCAGTTCGAATCCACCACTGCTTCATGGGAGAAAGATGAGACTTTCTGTTCCCCTAAAGATTTAGCCTCAGAAACCCTATGAGTCTGAACCTACTCAGCACCAGCACCACACTGACACCATCTCTAGGTCATACACATACACAAAACAAAGTTTTCTTAACTTTATCTTTGCCTTCAGTTGAGCTCTGTCAAGAAACAAAACCAATGAAATGTGTGGGAAGGTGAGGTAGGGAGGGGAAAGGGGAATTTATCTCAAGAAAATGGCTTATGAGGTGTTGAGACTGCTGAGTCCCAGTCAGGAAGCAGTGTGTTAAGTTCTGACTTATGTAGCTTCAGAGGCTGATGGATCTAAGATCAGCAGGTCAGGTGGCAGACTGAATTTCAAGAATTCCAAGATGGGCAGGTAAGAAAACTAGATGAATTGTGGGATGATATCAAGGATAATCATACATGAAGAAAGCAAAATATCATTTAAAAGACAGGGAAGAAAGAAAAGACCAAAATAGATGTTAGAGGAGACTCGGAAATTTGCTCTTGAATGTAGAATTGCTAAAGAAAAAGGAAGACATTATGACATAAAAGAGTTGGACAAAAGATTTCAGAGGGCACCTTGAGAAGACAGTATGAAATGTGCACAGACATGGAGTTAGAAAAACGAGAGAGAAGAACACTTGGCATTTCTAAAGCTGAAAGAACTGAAAAAAATCTAATCCTTGAGTTATAGTATTGAAGGATTTTTTGGGTGAAAAATTGAACAATGCATGAAATATGAGAAGAAGATGAAATTGTTAGAAATGTGACTCATTGGCGTAACAGAGACACAATATAACAAAGAATCTTGGCAAGGCAGTTTTTACTTCTGTAGAAGTATGCATTGCACTGCAGCACAATGGCTGCCAAGAACACTGAAGTGGGCAGGGCAGTCTGCGCTTGGGTTTTTATCTCTGATGTGACTTGAGCTGTGTCTTACCCCTTGGTTAGGGTTTGGATGGCACAGACTTGCTTTTTACCTGTCTGGCTAATTGTAAGCTAAGGCTGTGTATCTCACCCTATTGGTTAGGGTTTCAAACATACAGTCTTGTCCCTATCTGTTTGGTTAATTTGAACCGTTTTGTGGAGGGAGAGAGTTTGGGGCTGGGGAGGTTTGGAATGTCTATGTTTTGGCTGGTCTGTAGTAGGAGGACAAGAATAGGGGAGTTTCTCTAAATAGCCTTAAAGGAGAAAGGGGCTAAAATCCAGTTTATTCTACTTTGGTGCCAACTCTCTTTTGCACCCTTTGAAAGGAAGACATTTGACTTTTTCTCACAGAAGGAATATACAGAGCCATGGTACGAGAAATAATCGATTCACTTCCTTTTAGGAGGTAGCATATGATCAAGAACCTATGATATTGAAGAAAGATGTCCAAGCAGCAGTGAAGTCATTGGCCAAAAACAGTATTCCAGGATTTGGAAATTGGTGGGATACTAATTGAAAGGTTTCAGCAAACAGATACAGATGCTGACTCATCTATGCCAAGACATTTGGAAGACAGCTACCTGGCCAACAGACTGGAAGAGATCCATATATAAAGGTGACCCAGCAGAATGCGGAAATCATTGAAAAATTCATTAATATCACATGCAAGTAAAATTTTGCTACAGATAATTAATATAATTAATAAATGGTCATAGCAGTACAGTGACAGAAATTCAAGCCAAATTCAGAAGAGGATGTGGAATGAGGGATACTGTTGCTGGTAGCAGATAGATCTTGGCTGAAAGCAGAGGATATCAGAAAGCTGCTTACCTGTGTTTCTTTGGCTGTGCAAAGGCATTTGACTGTGTGAATCATAAAACAGATATGGATAAAATTTGGAAGAATGGGAATTCTAGAATTGTGTTCATGTGGAACCTGTATACAGACTAAAAGGCAGTTGTTTAAACATAACAAGGGGATATTGAGTGGTTTAAAATCAGGAAAGGGTTGTATCCTTCCTTTCCCCGTACTTATTCAGTCAGTATGCTGAGCAAATAATCTGAGAAGCTGGATAATATGAAGACGAATGCAGCATCAGGATTGGAGAAAGATTCATTAACAACCTTTGTCATACAGATGACACAACCTTGCTTGCTGGTAAAAAAAAAAAAAAAAAAGAGTACTTGAAGCACTTACTGATGACTATCAAAGAATACAGCCTTCAGTAGTGATCGCATCTCAACATAAAGAAAACAAAAATCCTCACAACTGAACCAGTAAACAACATCATGCTGAACACAGAAAATATGAAGTTGTCAAGGATTTTATTTTACTTGGATCCAGAATCAATGTCTAGGGAAGCAGCAGTCAAGAAGCCAAACAGTATGTATTGCATTAGCAGATCTGCTGCAAAAGACCTCTTTAAAGTATTGAAGAGTAAATAGGTCATTTTGAGGATTAAGGTGCACCTTACTCATCTCTTGGTCTTTTTAATTGCTTCATATACATGTGAAAGCTGGGCAAAGAATAAGGCAGATAGGAGAAGAATGGAAACATTCAAATTTTGGTGTTGGCTAAGAATAACCAGGGGTCCTGGTGTGGTGCTGTGGGCTAATGGGTCAGACTGCCAGACTGCCAAATCGTTTGAACCACAGAGTGGGTGGTTCAAACTCACCAGCTGCTCCTTGGAAACCCTATGCAGGGTTGCTATGGGTCAGAATTGACTTGACTGCACTTATAACAACAACAACAAGAATAAACAATATTAAGGTTTTCAGTGGTTGAGCATTCGGAGTTACTCTGTCTCTCTACCAACATCAAAATTCAAATGCTTCAAAATGTGTCAGGTGCACCTTAGTCTTCCTGCAGTGGGGTCTGGACCCTCGGCATCTTCCATTGTACTCTGTCATGCTACATCCTTGAGTTTTCTTAAGTCAAGGAGTCTGTGCCTGGTGTGGTGGGTTTACAGGGAGCCCAGCTTGGAGACACACAGAGTCTCTCTGTGTCTGCCTGTGGCCATGGCTTGCACATGGCCAGACACAAGTACCTGCACCTTCCGGCTCTGACTCACAGCCACCTTCTGCAACACATAGGCCAGGAGTGGGGTCACCCAGGGTACCAGGCAATGGGATTTGCATTTCTTGGCAGAGTTCTCTGATTTTTGTCCTCCTGCCTTCCCTAGAAGACAGCTGCAGTTGGATTACTGTGATGGCTTGGCCTTCCCCTTCTGTTTTCTTCCTCTCCTAACTTTGCCTTCCTCTCCTAGTTCTGTCAGGAACATCACTTGCCTGCAGTCTCCAGCTCTGAATGTGGGGAGTGTGTTTCCAGGGTGGGGTTTGCCAGCAGTATCACCTTGTCATTTCTGTGGCAGGTTTGTGAGGGGTGTGCATGTTGGGCATCTGGTCTCATGGGCTTCAATCCCACCATCAGCTTTGATCTGGTCAGCACTTCTGCCTTTCTGGGTTGAAGAGTCTGCTTAGTAGTAGTTATGCTCACAGCCTTTGGATTTCTAAGAATGCTTGTTCAAACTCGGTCCTACTGCTTACTTAATATGTGGTCTTGGGCACATGATTTTACTTCTGTGAACTAGAGAGAGATCTTAGTTTTATAATGCTGCCATAATGAAACAATTACCAGCGATGGTGGCTTTAAATAACAGATATTCATTCTGTCACAGTTCCAGAGACTCAAAGGCTTAATCAGTGTATCAGCTGTATCAGTTCCATGTCTTCTAGTTTCTGCATCCTTAGCATTCATTTGTTTGTAGTTGGATTCTTACATGGCACCTGTCTTCACACTATGTGTGTGTGTCTGTTCTGCTCATTTCATAAGACACCTCTTAGAAATGATTAGGTCTAGGACCCACCCTACTCTGGTATAATCTTGTCCAAAGAGGGTAACATTTTACAGGTTTTGTAGTAGAACTCCCACATTTCTTTATGGGGACATGTCTTAAACAGTACAGTAAGACTATACATGTTATTTTGATTGCTATTAAATGAAATGATGTAGTGATCTCTCAGTATGAGACAGAGAGCAGAGGCAACATTGAATAAATGATAGTTTTTATTACATTTTAAGTTTGTCAGTTTACCTCTGAATCTTTTACTTTTGATTTTTGGTTTGTGGGGGTGCTGGATTGACTGTGTAATTGACTCAAAACAATTCTCTTTAACACTCTGGGTTTTTATCTTCTTTCCTGGCAAAACCACCTCCTACTTAGATTTTATGGAGCTGAATTTATTGGACCAAATTATATGGAACAGATTTGATAGAAACATGTTCTAAGTATACTATCTTTATTTCTTTATATTATTTCCCTTCGATCTCTTACTTGAAGTGTGATTTTAGTCACCACTGTGTGGGAAGCTACAAATGATCACAGAGCAATTAAATCCAATTTCTGAATCTTTCATACTCTAGAATGACTGATGTAAAGATGTCACTGTTATGTGGATAAGCATTCTTCAGTAAACTTTATGCCAGGGCATTTGCTATGTTTGGACAGTTTTTCTTTCTGTTGATTTTTCTTGCTGTGAATGGGCTCAGAATTAAGCCACTAGCTGTTTGTAGCTTTTTAAAATTGTTTAGTTTTATTTCATTTAATCATTTTTATGAGTAATAGCTCCAGACTTTCTAACATTTATATAATGCTTTCTATGGGCTATGCAGCTTTATTAAGTGTAGGTTTTACAGACGAGGAAATTGAGACCCAGAGCACTGCTGGGCTAGGATACAGGCCAGGCTTTCTGGTCCAGGGATGATGGATGCTCTGGAAAGTAGGTGACTGTCTACACCTATGATGAGGAACTGAAGCTCACAGTGTTTAAGGGAATCCTCTGGGGCTAGCACAGCCAGGATCTTATATTTACATATTTCATGTTATATCCTGAACTGGTTTTTCTTTACCATGGCAATCATAATCTGTTAATTAATACATATGCTACTGTCTTTCCACTTAACATTTTTCCAAATCAAGAAAAACTATTGACATTTCACAAGGGCATTTAGAAAGGCCCTGCAAATGGTGTAACATGTCATTATGGCTGTTTTGGGGAGTATGTGATTTCATTGCCTGTTCCATTCTGTTTCTCTTTTTCAGAGGGACCCAGGGCGTGCCACTTAGCAACGCCTCAGCCTTATTTCTTCATTTGGAGAAAGTACTGGTAGTGTAGTGGTTACGAATTAGGCTGCAAACCTCAAGGTCAGCAGTTCAAAACTACCAGCTGTTTCATGGGAGAAAGATGAGACTTTCTGCTCCCATAAAGATTTACAGCCTCAGAAACTCTGTACAGGGTCACTGTGAGTCGGAACTGACTCCATGGCACATAACAACAACAATACCAACACCATATTCATAGATTCAAAAGCACACTTTTGGCATTCAGTGAACAGTTGGCGATTGCACAGCTATTGAGAAGAACCAGGACATTGTGTTTGCTCTTTAAATGAGGTCTCCGTGGCCTGAGAATTTATACAGAGCTTTTCTGTGGGTCTCGATGCACTTGACATGGTAGTCATGTGCAGAACTCAATTTAGAATTATCCCCAAAGCTGTTGTCATGGCCAATAAAGTTTCTGTCTCAGGAACTGCGTAATATACTAGAGCTGTGTGCATAGGTGCTTGGACGTGAAGGTTGCTGTTGGCCAAGTCCACGATCTATATCAGGGGCAGGAAGAATCCTGGGTTGAAGATATGGCATTTCCCTCTTTGTGATTCTTTCACCCCCTTCCACTCCCTGTCCCCATTTGACTTGTAAAGAAGTTCTTTTATTTTTATAATTAGAGGGGAGATCTTGTAGGTATAGGGCAGTTGAATCAGGCATAGGGATGGCTGTATAGTAATTGTACTAAGGAGAAGTTTTTTCCCCTCTGAGACTCCAGACCACACAGATACAAACGCTTCTATATGTACTGGAATGGGATTGTTTGGGGCTGCGACTAGGAGCTGACTTCTTCTTTCTCTACTCTGTTATTTGATGCAGCATGGGCTGACAGGGACACAGACTTGAGTCAGATAGTCCTGGGTTCGAATCTTCTGTCTACCCTGGTTATGGGTGAGATTTTAATCTTTTTAAGCCTCAGTTTTCTTACCTGTAATTGATCTACCTCATTGAATTGTCTTGAGGATTAAATAAAAGCATGCATGAGAAATATTTATCAGAATATTAGCTGATTATTATTTGATCTAGTGAGCAGCAGAGATTGAGGACTGCATTCATCTAACATATGTTGTCTAATTTCTATGTCCAAATGAATGTGCTTGATTCTGTAGAACTTTCAGTTGACTGAACCATGACCTCAAGGGATCAATCTGTTAATAAATGGAAGTAAATCGAATTGTTAGTACTTCCGGATCTCCTCTATGGTTTTTTATACATTTTCTCATATAATCTTGAAAATAAATCTTGGTGTAGGCATAACAGTAGGAGTCCTGGTGTGGTGTGCCATAGGATAAGCACTCAACCTTAAGTTTGGTTTTAACCGTAAAGTTGGCGGTTCACACTCACCATTCACCCCTTGGAAAGCCTATACACGACTGCTATAAGTCAGAATCGAGTCGATAACACTGACCAA
Organism: Chrysochloris asiatica; assembly: GCF_000296735.1. Lineage (NCBI taxonomy): Eukaryota > Metazoa > Chordata > Mammalia > Afrosoricida > Chrysochloridae > Chrysochloris > Chrysochloris asiatica. The sequence goes on along the minus strand of NW_006408564.1, from coordinate 20,835,613 downwards.
CAACAGGCACTATTACTAATTCCCATATTACAGATAAAGGAACTCTGGTAGCATAGTGGTTACGAATCGGGCTGCGAACCTCAGGGTCAGCAGTTCGAAACTACCAGCTGTTCCGCGGGAGAAAGATGAGGCTTTCTGCTCCCGTAAAGATTTACAGCCTCGGAAACCCTGTACAGGGTCTCTATGAATCGGAACCGACTCCATGGCACATGACAACAACAACAACATATTACAAATACTGGAGCTGGGAGCAGGTGGTTTGAAACTATGTCTAAATCTCAGCCCAGGTGTAAGTGCAGCCACTTGTCTCTGAGTCACCATCACTGTGGACTCTTGATTCCTTAAGAAGGAGATAAAAAGAACTATCAGTCAACAATGTTGTGAACATTCCCAGGAGGAAAAGATCCTGTGAAAATGATTTGTAGGGAATAATTGCTATCAGGACTGACTGTGAGGGTTGGAAATGTAAAGGTAGATGTTTTGTAGCAAAAGGAGAGGAGTGGTTGACTTTGCAGTCTAGGAGCGGCGGTCCCTGGGACCATCAAGGGAGAAGAACGGAGTCTGAGAACCTACCTAGAGAAGCAGTGACGCCAGAGATGGAGGCAGAGACAATGACATGGAGAGGTGGAGCAGCTGGGAACTCTAGACCCAGAGGGGGAGAGGATCTGTGTGCTGATGACCAGGGGTCAGGCTTGCAGGGTTGATGATGTATGAAGGGGATTGTAGCCATGGCAATGAAACAATATGCAATAAGATGAATGTAAAGCTAATGGTCTCCCATATAAACCATCACATAATTCACAATAAAACATTAAAAAGAAAAAAAGGTTTGTAGGCAGTCAAGTTCAGGACAGACCCCAGGGAAGAGATTACATTTATCTTTGGGAGGAGTTTTGGACAGTTGTGGTGGGATGTGTTCCTAAGTGGAGGGAATAGCAGGAGCTAAGTCCTGTTGTTAGGTGATCATCAGTCAGCTCCTACTCATGCTCTTGTAGTTAGGTGCTGGTGAGTGGGCTTACACTCACAGCAACCCTATGCACAACAGAACAGAACACTGCCCAGTCCTGAGCCATCCTCACACTTGTTATGTTTGAGCCCATTGCTGCATCTGCTGTATCAATCCATCTTATTGAGGGCCTTCCTCTTTTTTGCTTATGTTCCATTTTACAAGCATGATGCCCTCTCCAGGGACTGGTCCTTCCTGATAGCATATCCAGAGTACATGCGATGAAGTTTCACCATCCTGGCTTCTAAAGAGCTTCCTCATGGTGCCCTGTATATAACAGAATGAAATGCTGTCTGGGTGTGCCTTCTTCATGATCGCTGGTGAGCTCCAGGCCACTATTGAAGCTATTGTGTTAATCCATCTCATTGAGGGCTTCCCTAGTTTTTGCTGACCCTTTCACATTTTCCATCTGTATGATGGACAGGTAATCCAAGAAGCTGTACTGTATGAAGAAGAACACAGCATCAAGACTGAAGAAGAAAGAGGGGATTGTAATCTTTACAATGAAACAAGATGTGATTGGTTGAGTGCAAAACTGACGTTCTGCCATGTAGACTATCACTCAATTCACAATAAAAGCTTGAAAACAAAAAAGATTGGAGGAAGGCTTATTAAAACCTGCCGTATGGACACTATACAACTATATTTGCCCCCAAATGAAAATGTCTTGATGCAAAGACCTAAAGGCAGGAAAATTTCAAGTGCACCTGAGGCCCAATGTGTCTAGAGTTGAGAGAGAACATACAAGGAAAGAGTGAAATGAAATAGCATGTTCCTTCTACTCTGACAGCATTTCCATCAGCATTCTTGATCTTGATATGATACAATCAAGTCTTTTTGGAAAATACTTGAAAAGCACCCATCAAAAAAAGGTAGTGTTTACAGTTAGCATTTCCACCACTAGAAGCCTGTATTTTCTAGAAATACTCGAACTCATGAAAGAGATGTGTTTATATACATATGAGGGTTGGTAAAAATTATTGCTACAAAGTCATTGAAACCTTTGTTAAACAAATATATCAAAATGTAAAGCTATTATTTTTCAACATACCTTCCACATAGGGTCTAGCATAGTGGTTATGAATCAGGCTGTGAACCTGAAGGTTAGCAGTTTGAAACTACCAGCCGTTCTGCGGGAGAAAGATGAGGTTTTCTGCTCCCGTAAAGATGTACACCCTCGGAAACTTTGTACAGAGTCGCAGTGAGTAATAACCGACTCCACAGCACGTAACAACAAGGGTGTATTCAGTTCTGAAGGCACGGTTTCCGTCTCACTAACCCTTCCCCAAATAATTCTCGCTCTTTGACTTAAACCACATTGAAATGGCAGTCTTGGCATGCTCAGGGGATTCAGATTGTGTTCGTTTTCAATGTTCTTTGAGTTTAGGGAAGAAACAGAAATATGAAGGGACTAGATCAGAACTACGATGAATGTAGTGAGGTTTCCCAATGAAATTCTCATAGGACAGCTCTTGCTACCTTCAAAGAATGAACAAGTGCATTGTAATGGAAAAACCTTCCTTGGTACAGCTTTTTGGCCTTTTCCTTATCAACGCAGTTTTCGATTTTCTTAAAAATGTACGCCTAGTAAACTCTTGTGATTGTCCTGTGTCCTTTGAGAAAATCTATCAAGATTAGCCCCTTGAAGTCCCTCCAGATTCAGTTGCCATAAGCTTCTAACCTCACTTCTCTGCCTTGAATTAACTGGCCTAGTAGATCCCCTCTACAGCCACTGTTTTGATTAAACCTTTTTGTTTTTGGAAGGCACCCCAACAAGACTAACACAAGTGCATTACTGAGACAACTTGTATGCAACCATTCACTGATTGCAGAGAATGTGTAAGTGCATTTTGTTTGGAATAAACCCCTTCATGTATGAACAAAAATCTAACAGCTGTGCTTTTTGGCTTACCCTTGTATCTGTGTGTCTGTAACCCTGTTTGTAATGACAGCAATTTGGTATTCACTTATATGTGTTATGGATGGATTAAAAAAAATTTGCAACACCTTCTATAATGACATATTCTGCAGTCAAATAAAAAGATTGAAGTGTCCTATATGCACAACCTGCATCCTTTTCCAGTATTCTAGAAGAACTGGTTGGTGCCCGGTTGATAGTATTTTGATAAAATATTCTTTAGAAGCATCCAGATCAAAAGAGAGAAAATGTAGACTGGAATATCAAATTCTCATGGACTCTAGACTTTCTGGAGCCATGGGGGCTTGATGGACACCTGAAACTATTACCCTGTGGTCATCTTTAAGCCTTATCAGCCAAAAATATCCCCTGAAGTGTTTTAAAACCAAACATTAGTTTAGTAAAAAAGATCAGTCTTGCACATTATGATGTTTTAAGAACTTTCTATATGGGGTTATGAGAAACGTTGTTGATACCCTGGATACTGTGTCGGTTCCTCTTGGTTATGAGGTCACCAGTGAGTTATCACGAGTGCTTATTGAACAAACGCTCAAGAAATCCAATCTGTACTCATTTTAGCAAGAGTGAAGTTTTTTTATTTCATTTTGCAAAGTTGGGTGCCAAAACCAGAAGACACGGGCAGATGCACCATGTGGCCGTTTTGCAAAGCATTTTAGTCTCCTAGCTTGAGAAACAACTCTCCCCCACCTCCCCTTTCAGCTTCCTCATTGACTGAGTACTAACTGTGTGGTTAACAATCTTTTCCAGATGTCACCTACTTTCTCTTGATTCTTATTAAAGATCCTCTTATTTTAACAAGTTCTTTCTCCTTCCCCCAATTCTTCCTGCTCACACCCCCAGATGCATAGGCCACTGTTCCTATGTTAATCAACAATCTATGTCTGGCCTAGCAATTTCCTAGACCCCCTTATTCCTGAAGAAGATGGACATCTTGAAAATTTATTTCTCACAGGGTCAATTAACAACAGCATATTGAAAGATTAGAGATGGGACCTTAAGGGGCAATGAATTGATGTTAATGGATAGGGAACAATACAGATAAGGAGGGTGAGAATAGGTGCACAACTCAAAGAATGTCATCAGTATCACTGAATTGTGCATGTATACACTGTTGATTTACTGTAAGTTCTGTGTATATTGTCATCAGTAACAACAAGATAAAATATTTTCAAGTGCAAGAAGAACAACAAAATAATATGGGTTTATACATCATGATACAAGTGAGACAAAGAAATGACAGATTTTTATCTATAGGGTATACGCTTACATTGTATTGGGGTCATTGTGTTTGTGAATGCTTTAAAAAGAAAATGGTCTCGATAATGTGAAACTGTTAACCACAGCCACTCTGATTAGGGTGTCCCAGTTTGTTTGGGAAATACCTGGTTTACACCTCTTGTCCTGTTGTAATTATTAATCATGCCCTTTTCAGTTTTTCGTGCCCTGGTTTGGACAATGAATTCAGCGGTAACTCTACCTTCCTCTGAGGACTGGAATTGGGGTAGGAGTAATGGGAAACTGGCAATTACACAGGGGACTTATTGGTATAGTTTACACCAGGCAGAGATTATTTTTATAAAATAAGTTGAGAATTATGGCCCTAATAATAATACATTCTGAAGGGGGGCACTGTGGATCCCCTAGTACATGGTGATTACTAGAGGCGACCTTGTCTATTTTCTTTTAGTCAGATACACAAGTTATGAACATCTACTTGCTCTGCTTAATTCTCTTTTCTGTTAGGTCATTGATAGCATTCATGGTCATCTGAGAAAAGTGAGGACCTTTTGCCATCTGCATGTTTTTGAAAGACCTAATGGGGATATTTGTGTTTCCTTCTTTCCTTTGGCCTCCAGGTCATTGCATTGAAATTCTTATTTGGAAAAACAACACACCTTTTGAAAAAATGTTAGATTGTGACCTTTGCCACCCCCAGGTTCCTCAAACATAAATTTAGACACAATAGGAGTTGGAATTATTAAATGAGCTACATAAAAACAGTTGACCTAGAGTGGGCTTTCAGAGTTGGCTGAGTTCCTCTTTTCTTTGCTTCCTAGTAAAATCCTGGAGGAAATGGGGATGGGTGGGAAATAGCCGCAGTTCAAAAATAGCAGTGCTTCTGACTCACCAAGCATCATGGGGTACCTTTGGTGTTCCAGACACTGTGCCTAGGTGCTTCTCATCCGACCTCTCATTTATGCTTTACTGGAATTCTTGAGGAATATTTTTATCCCAATTGTTAACAATGGAAACTGCCACTCAGAAGAGCTAAGTAAGTACCTTGCCTCAAATGCTTGTGCTTCAGGTTGGGCTCTTTGGATTTGGAATTTCAGTACACACCCCACTCCACTAGAGTGTCCCAATAGTAGCACTGTTGTCATTTTGAGTTGGGTCCAGGGCACTTAACAATGACAACAATTCTTGGTTGTCAGGGACTGTGCTGTGCGTTGCAGGATGTTTAACTACTTTATGGGGTTGTTAACTACTTTCATTAGAAGGGGAGCCCTAGTAGCATAGCGGATTACGAGCTGGGCTACTAATCACAAGGTCAGCATTTAGATTCTACCAGTCTCTCCATATGAGAAAGACGAGGCTTTCTGTTCCCACAAAGATTTACAGCCTCGGAAACCCTGTGCAGGATTGTTATGAGTTGGGATCAACTTGATGGCACACAACCAGTTAACTGCCAGTCATTAGATGGGAGTCCTGGTGTGATGCTGTAGAATAAACACTGGACTGCTAACCACCAGGTTGGTTGTTCAAACCCACTCTTCAAAAACCGTATGAGTCAGAACTAACTCTATGGCATTTAACAAGATCTGTGGCACTGTACGTTAATGCACCAGAATGCAAAGCTGTTTGAACTGCAGGGTCAGTGGTTCAAGCTCTCCAGCTGCCCCTTGGAAACCCTGTACAGGGTCACTATGGGTTGGAACCAACTTGACAGCACTTCACAACAACAAACAACCACCACCACAAAACTCAATAGATACCAGTAGAATCTCCCCTGCATACCTCGGCTTTAACTGCCTCTGTTGTTGTTTAGTGTCTTTGAGTCAGTTCCGACTCATTGTTGTTAAGTTTAACTGCCTCTGTTGTTGTTTAGTGTCTTTGAGTCAGTTCCGACTCATTGTTGTTAAGTACAGTTGAGTTAATTTTGATTCATAGCCAGCCTGTATAGGGTTTTCTAGGACTGGTGACTTTGAACCACTGACCTCGTGGTTCGAACAGACCTTGAGGTCTTATACTTATTCTCCGGCACCTTACCAGGACTCCTTGCCATAAAGTCCCATAGTATGGGTGGATGGTGGTTACGGGTGGAGAGAAAGCACAGTAGTCCTGGGTGGAGCATGCCTGCACTATACCAAAAGTCAGGAATACCATTGAATCAAGACAAGTCAAGAGTGGGTTAAGAAGAGACAAGCAAAGGACAGCACTCTAGGTTGTACCAGTTTGTGTTTGCTTCCAGGTCTTATATTTCTTTTTCGTTGCATTGCCTTTTTGGTTCATTACCTAAGACCCTGAAAACAGTGACTGAAAATCCTATCAGTTAAATAATAATTGTTGTTGTTAAGTGCCATAGCAATGCTGTATAAGGTTTCTCAAGAGTGACTGCTGAGTTTGAATCACTGACCTTGTGGTTCACATCGATCTTGTGGTCCAGTACGTTATCCTGCCATGTGCCACACCGGGATAGTTGTTGTTGTTATGTGCCATGGAGTCGGTTCCGACTCATAGCGACCCTGCACAGGGTTTCCAAGGCTGTAAATCTTTACAGGAGCAGAAAGCCTCGTCTTTCTCGTGTGGAACAGCTGGTAGTTTTGAATTGCTGTCTCTGAGGTTCGCAGCCCGATTCTTAACTACTATGCTACCAGAGGAGAAGCACACATCATAAATGCCAGATACCACTAAGTTTTTTCATCAAACAAATATTTTCACCAAAGGCCAAATACCATTAAGTAATTTCCTGCTACTGGAATCAGTAGCCTTAGCCTTCATGATTATAGCTCATCCCTGGCTGTCCAGTGCAAAGAGTAACAGAAGATGAACGAGATTAATAGACTAACAAATGTCTTCTTCTTCTGTTATTCTTTGAACTGGACAGCCAGGGATGAGCTATAATCATGAAGGCTAAGGTTACTGATTCCATTCAATCTGGTAGCAGGAAATTACTTAGTGGTATTTGGCCTTTGGTGAAATTATTTATTTGGTGAAATTACTTAGTGGTGTCTGGCCTTTATGATGTGTGCTTCTCCTTAAAGACTAGTCACAGGCTGTTACTCAGCCAATTAGTGGTCATTTAAGTGTGTTGGCAAAGTCTCAATATCTGCTTTTACCTCTCAACCATTCCTACGGTCGCCTTATGCAATTAGTTTGTTAATACTGAACCTTACTGCATTTATCTTTGTGTTTCAAGGTCAGGCTAGTGAGTGAAACTTTTCTCACTATTTCTTCTCATGTTTATATTCATAAAAAGGTGGAATAAATGTTTACTGGGCAGAGTTTGTATTATTCAAATTTAGTGCATCATAGTATAGGTTTGTTTTTTTTAATTCCTTTGTTGTTTTAAGTGCTGTCGTGTCAGTTCTGATTCATAGCAACCCTGTATAGGAGTGAGTGACTGGTAAATTGGAGCTGCCAACCTTGAGGTTTGCAGCCCAGTGCTGATCCTACAGTGCCACGCCTCTGCTAAAATAGAATTCCTGATATATTACTTTATTTTCTAAGGAAAATTTCACCTAAGTATTTAACAGATCAAAACCTGTATGCATTTTAAAGCTGAGTTTTCAAGAGAACTGATGATGTGGACTTCAGAAGCTTTCTAGATCATGTTATTCTTTTAAATTTAAAATATAGAACATTTGAATTCCCACTTTGCTGCTCATTCTAAAAACCAAGCCAAAGCAAACCTACTGTGGACAAGTTTGTGTGATGGAGGAAGAAATAAATAACAACAAAAATGTTGAGTGGGTATCACACATCACAGCCTTTAAAAAAGTTGACTACTCAGTTTTTGTGTTTTTTTCACATTTGCGTTTGACTTTGGAAAAATAACAAATCAAATATTACAGTACTATTAACTTATTAACTGAGCAAAATGTATCGTTGGAAAGCAAACGCAGAGAGAATTGTACCATAGAGAACTTTTCTTAAGGAAAGTTCTTGGAATCAATCCCTGTGGAAAGATTGTTGTTTAAGGTCGTTGAGTCAGTTCTGACCCATAGTGACCCGGTATAGGGTTTCTGAGGAGCGATCGGTGAGATTGAACTCCCAACCTTACAGTTCAAACCGACTTTGAAGTTTAGTGCATTAAACCACAGTGCCAGACCAGGATTAGGCCGAAGGACAGCTGGCTTGTGAGGTAGTCCCAATGGAGACCCAGGGAAGCTATGAAGTTGAGATGGTCACTCAGCTGCCCTGAGATGGTGACCATAGCAACTGTTCAATGCTTATGAGCATGTAATGTGGTGTGATGTGTGTTTGTGTATGTGTGTGTGAGAGAATTACAAAGTGTCATTTTGTTTAGTGATTTGAGCAAGGAGACACACATTCAGAAAGTGGATGAGTTTGGATTTGAACTCACGTTTGACTAGTCCCAAAAACCATACATTTGCTGTGCTGTATGACTGTTGAGGAGATGTAAGTTGCCAATTAAAAAAATGCCTGGGGTTGTCTTGTTTTTATTTGCTGTCAGTTCAGTCCCCTGACTCATCACACCCCCACGCACAACAGAATGAAACACTACCTGGCTTTGCACTAACCACGTGATCGGTTGTAGGTTGGACTCTGGTGATCTGGAGGGTTTCATTGGCAGATGTTTAGAAATTGATCACCAGGCCTTTCTTCGTAATATGTCATAGTCTGAGAGCTTCACGGAAGCCCCTTCAGCATCATAACAACATGCAAGCCTCCATTGACAGACATGAGGGGCATTTGGCTGGGAATCAAACTTGGGTCTCTTCTCTTGCATTGTTGTTTGGAAGTGCCGTCAAATTGGTTCTGACTCATAGCGACTCTGTATAGGGTTTCCAAGGCTTTAAGATTTCATGGGAGCAGGAAGCTTCATCTTTCTCCCACAGAGCAACTGGTGGCCCCAAACTGAAGACCTTGTGGTTCACAGTCCAGTGTATATCACACATGGAGCTACCACGTTCCCAGGCCTCCTCCATAGAAGACATGAATTCTTCCATGGGCCCACCAGTGTCTCATGTGCCTACGGTTGCCATGTTCATTTTCCTTTAGGATGTTTTTCATAGCAGGGTTGGCTTTGGCAAAATCCCTTAGCTTCTGCTTATCTTGGAATGTTTTGATTACACCATGGTATTTGATTGACAGCTTTGCTGGGTAGAGGGTTCTTGGGTGGAAGTTTTTTTCCTTCAGGGTTTTATGTATGTCTCCCCTTTGCCTTCCTACCTGCATGGTTTCTGTTGAGAAATCCGAGCTTACTCTGATTTGCTTGCCTTTGTATGTTACAGTTCTCTTTTCCCTAGCTGCTTTCAAGATCCTGTCTTTATCTTTGATTTTGGAGAGCTTGATTATTATATGTCTTGGTGATTGTCTTTTAGGGTCTATCCATCCTGGGGTTCGTTGAGCTTCTTGAATGTTTATCTTTTCACTTTTCAAGATGTTAGGAA
>NW_006408564.1:20802673-20825608 GCF_000296735.1 Chrysochloris asiatica | reverse complement strand
CATTGTATAGTGTTTTGATACATTTTATAATCATTTTTCTGAATTCCTACTCAGGCATTTCCAAAGCCTGCCCATCTTTCAGTATGGAGTGTAGGTCTCCTTCCAGCTCATTTGCCTCAGTCACTTTATCTCGTTCCTGGACATGTGCAGATGTGGTCATCTGCTTCTGTTATTTGGGCATATTCAGGGTAACTGTGGCCTTAATACTTAGATGGTTGTGTATTTTGGTATATTTTATGTTTTCTGATTGCCTCCAGGTAGATGTGACCAGGAAATGGGCTTCCCTTTTCACTCTTCTTCTTGAGAAATTTCAAGATGCCACTGTTGGTTGTTATGACGTAACTTAAGATTTAATTTTTGGCTTATTTCCTTTTTTGTCTGCTTGTCCCACTCCACAATCTCTGTTCAGGCCTTTTTTTCTAGTTGTAAACAGTTCAGGGCCGGCTGTGGGCGTTTGGTTTTAATTGGAAACTCTCTCTTTAAATTTCATGGAGATCTGTGCGCATGTGTAGTAGAACCCTCCGAGGGTGGGGCTGGGGCGCCCACTAGCTCAGGCACCCCTATAGTCACTTGAATGGAGTTGCGCAGGCAGCAAGGGACCAATGAACAACTACCAAGAGAAAAGAATGTTCACACCTTTATCTCTGCAGTTCTGCCAGGCGTCTGTGGCTGCTCAGATCCTTTCCCCGCTTGGTTTCACCCAAGATGGCGGCGCCTGGAGCAGCTGAGCGTCCCAGACTAGAAAGCAATAGATTTCTTGCTTCTGCCACAAATTCCCCAGCTGTAAGTCTTCCAACCTTCTAAATATTCCTTTATATGTGGTTCAGAGTTCTGGGACCATTCCCTGAGCCTGCTTGGTCGGGTATTCTGTGTTGTTGCTGATGGAACGCTTTACTGCACTTCCACTTGATCCACCATCTTGTTTGTTCTCTGCCATGTTCATTTTAACAGTGGATTAATGTCTGACTCAGTATGGGGACACCCTTGAAGCTTGCGGAATTGTCTCTTGTCACCAGTTGCTGAAAGGAAAGGTGAACTCATTTGTCTGAAGTGAGTCATCAGGAATACAAGTCTGAACTGTAGCCCTCTACTATGTTCCCCAGCCAGTGGTGACTTTGAGCAAATTGGTGTCCCTCCAGGTCCCTGGGGAAGCACTTGACTCCCTAGGTCTTTTCCTATTTAAATACCACAGCTAACACTTAGCTTCCACTAAGCAAGCTTTCAAGTTAGGATCCTTTGCTTACACCTGCCTGGCATTCTGGACACTCCTGAGAGCTCTACAATAAGACAGACCACAGGATATTGATTCTGTGCTGCTTTCACCACCTGGAAATCCTGAGGGCAAAGGTGTTTTGTAAACATTAACTTGGTGTTGGCCATGGGTGTGTAAAATATTTGAAAATAAAGGCAGTTCAGTTCATGGCTGAAATAAAACGAGGATTATGCAACTCCTCCAAGGATCCCAAACAGGACATTCCGTAAAGGACGTTAACCTTTTACCAAAATGTAGCCTTTAGGAATTTTCAGGTAACTAGCCTCCTAATGTCGCTGGAGTATAGCCAGAAAAGCCTCTTAATTAGGAGTCAGCGTGTGTGCATGTGTGTTTGTGAATGCAGAAGGTTCACATACTGAGCTGCTAAATGAAAGATTAGACCTCTGAATCCACTAAGATGGACTCCAGGTGACCTGGCCACCTGGACATCTACTTTGGAAAAATCAGCCATTGAAAACGCCATAGAAGCACATGGGGGCTCTCAAAAGCCACAGGGTGGGAGATTTATACTTTATTGAAAGCCAAGGAAATAGGAGGGGGCTTCAGAAAGTTCATGAAAAAATTCTACGGTATTTTGAAACTATTTTCCATGAACATTTTGAAGTTCCCTCTTATAGTTGTTTTCAGTCTTATCTTCCATTTACTTCTTTCTACCCCTAGAACAAGGGTTGGATCCTTGTAGGGGCAGCTTCCTTCATTCTCCTACTCTCTGGAACTTGAGTACCTTTATTATGCCAGGGTCTGTTGAGTATAGAATGCTGTCTGAATCTTTGAGCATCTCAGCGTAAGACGGAGGGTTACTTCAACTCACATTTTACTAGTTCCCAGATCTGAGTTTTTGTGCTATATGACTGTTGCGGATATGTAAATTGCCACAACAAAGAATGTCTAGATGTGTTGTTATTGTTGTTACATGCCGTCGAGTCGGTTCTGACCCATAGCCACCCTGTATAGGGTTTCCAAGGAACAGTTGGTGAGCTTGAACCGCTGACCTTGCAGTTTAAACGGCTTTGCTGTCTGGTGCATTAACCCACAGCACCACACCAGGACTCCATTGTTGATGTTGCCATCAAATTGGCCTTCAACCCCATGCACAGTGAAATGAAACCTCTGCCCCATGCTGCAGCAGCTCCCAATTTCTGTGGACAGTTACGTATGTGGGAGACTTGAAGACTAGCAAGGAGGCTTCTTTCGAGTTTGTGTTTACACTGTAAAATGGGGTTGATAGCAGCACGCATGCAATCAAGATATTTTGATGATTCAGTAGAATAATATATGTGAGGCTTGGCATTGGGCCTACACTATTATGAAGGAGCTCTGGTAGTGTAGTGGTTACGAGTCTGGCTGCCAATCTCAGGGTCAACAGTTCGAATCTACCAGCGGCTCCGCAGGAGAAAGATGAGGCGTTTTGCTCCTGTAAAGATTTACAGCCTCGGAAACCCTGTGCAGGGTCACTATGAGTCGGAACCGACTCCACGGTACTTAACAACAACATGAATATTTTTATCAATTTTTATTAAAGAATTTATTAAAGAAGCAATTTTAATTTTAGCTTTAATAGTGAATGTGTTCATGAGGGTAGGTTGAGAACAACAGTGCTCAGTGGAGTTTGTTTTGAACGCACATTATGTGTTAAGTGCCATGCATAGGATGCTGTCCACCGTACATTGTTTACCCCTTACCATAACTTGTGATGTAGGCAGTATTATGGCCTTAAAATTTTGTTTTTTTAAATTAATTTTTAAGGATCCCTGGTGGTGCTGTAGGATCAGCACTACACTGTTAACCATAAGTCTGGCAGTTCAAATCCATCAGCCACTCTACAGGAGTAAGATGAGGCTTTTTGCTTCTGTAAAGATTCACAGCTTCAGAAACCATATGTAGGGTCATTATGAGTCGGAACTGACTTGATGGCAGTGAGTAGATAATTTTTAACTTTTTATAGTGAAGTGGGTGGTTGACAGAGCTGGTCAGTTTTCCATCCAACAGTTCACACACATTTTTGTTTCATGTCATTAATTGTAATCCCTACATTGCAATAAGGAACTCTGGTAGTGTAGTGGTTACAAATTGGGCTGTAACCATAAGGTCAGCAATTCGAAATTATCAGCTGTTCCGTGGGAGAAAGATGAGGCTTTCTGCTCCCCTAAAGATTTACAGTCTCGGAAACCCTGTACAGGGTCGCTATGAGTCGGAACCGACTCCACAGTACAGAACCAACCAACCAATAATGCAGTATCTCACTTCCTCCCTGTGTTTCCTGTTTCCAAACCCTCCTCTTTCTTAACTCTTCTGAACTTTGTCCTTGGGTAATTGCTGCCCCTTTGATCTCAAGTGGATGATTATTCTGAGGTATGAGAACCTCCCCTAGTGTTATTATTTCCCTTCTGGGCCTATCTCTTGAGCCAAGGAGATGAGTTGATTTCTAGAAGTAAGGGTAACAAGGGGTCATAGTCTCTCTGGTGTTCCACTAAGCAAGTCATATTTTAAAAAATGATTTTGAATTTTGTTTCACGTTTTTCTCTTACTCTATCCTGGACTCCTGGTTTGGTGCTGCAGGATCAGCACTCAGCTGCTAACCACAAGGTTGGCAGTTCAAACCCACCAGCTGCTCGTTGGAAACCCAATAGAGGGTCGCTATGAATCAGAACTGACTTGATGGCACTTAAAAACAAAAATGTGACCTGTTTTAGAACAGTTGGTAGTGATAGCTGGGCACATCTTCTTTTTCTCATCTAAGGGTCCTAGAGATGTGTATTGCCATGATCCATGAGTTCATTGGACTAATGTTTCCGTGTGATTCCAGTTTTCTGTACTCTTCTTTCCTCCAGACAGGGAGAGATCAGTAGTTGCACCTTAGATGGCTGCTCACAAACTTATAAGACGACCCTAGTTACTACTCAACAAGATAGGCTACATAGAACATTGACTTTATGGATTGCTAGGCCAGTTGACCTTGGTTTTCTTCCAGACCATGGCCTGAGTCCTCAGGATGAGCAAGTCATTCTCTCAGGTTTGGTTGTGTCTAAGAAGTTCTCATAACTGCATACTAAGTATTATGACCTGTTAATACAATAAAGATTAAGAGACGTTACCTTGTTCAGGTAGTCAGTGGCAGCCAGGTTTTTGTTTTGTTTTTTTACATTTCATCATTTATGTAGGTAGATAATTAAACTCTCACAACTAGCTTTCTACAATCTGGCAAACACTGACAAATTATTTCCGCCACAGAACTATAACCATATATTCTATAACAATTATTCTATTTATACAGACAGCATAAATATAATAATTGAGTGAACAAACATAACACACTGTTTTATCAATTACATAATAAAATCAAGTATCTAACTATTAAGGTACACAGTTCAAAAGGCATATAAAAATTTGAGTCTGCTCAATTCATTAGTAGAAACCCGTATCTTTATTGTTGTTGTTGTGAGAGGTTGGAAAGAAGGGGAAAAAAATCATACTTTAAACAAAAATAAGTTGACAAATAACTTCCAGTTGATGAGAAAAAAATGATAAAAATTTCAAAATTGTACAATTAAGAATTGTTTTTGCTATCATAGCAAGGCATCTCTACCTCTTAAAAAATAATTACTTAATTAAAGAGCAGATTCTATAGGTTCTGCACAAGACAAAGGCACAATATTTTCTTTAAAATATTTAATAGTGCCCCTCCCATTCTTTATTCAGGCCCTAATTGTTAAGTTGTACCGCAAAGCGCAAACATTAAAGTAACTGTTGTTTGTTTTTGGACATTAAAGACATGTGCTTTTGTACACTGTTGTTGAGTGCAGTCGAGTCTGTTTTGACTCATAGTCAGCCCTGTATAGGGTTTCAAAGGAGCATCTGGTGAGTTTGAACCACCAACCCTGCAGTTCAAACAGACCTTGCAGTCAGTGCATTATCCTGCGGCATCACACCAAATATAGGTTTTTCAAAATCAAATGGATGGATAGACATAAAATTATCATTGTTAAGACTTGGTAAAAAAATCCAACAAAAATCACTGGTTGAGCAAACCTGATGTAATGTGGGAGATATACACACAATGTGAGCAGGAAAATAACCATATTGGTCCTACTCTCAGTGTTTGAAGTGACTGAAGGAATGTACCACATAAAGGTTTAATGTTCATAGTTTCTGGGATTCTAAAGTTCTATATGATATTAAAAATATACAAGTATTTGCTAGGTATTTTCCCCCCTAATCTTGCTAAATTTCTTATATATTATAAATTTCCTATATATTCTGGCATGGGAATAGATTTGAAGACTTGTAACACTACTGCATTATTTCAGGAAAGGTCACTTGGTACAAATGATAAGCATGTTTTAAATGCTGAGCAGTAAGAAACTTTTGCTAAGGGTTTAGATAGACTGATCGTAACCCAATCATAGACGCTGCAATTCTGTCAGGCTTGGAACCTGGCAAAAGTGCTTTCAGCATTCCTATGGAAGGTTTATTAGACTTGCTCACCAAACTAACATGTTGGTAAATATGCATGAAAAACTAGGTCTTGTCTCAAGTTCACTTCCAAAGTAATACATACCATTAGGCATTTGTTTTACTGAATGCAACAGATGTTTCTAAGACCACTGGAGTCTTTGAAGCGTAGACACATTTTAGGATGATACTTCTCCAAATACAAAAATTACTTGCTATTAAAAGCTTCATACTGCTTTTGTCTTACCAACTGTACAGCATCTTCATATTTCATTCCACCTTCAATTAAGACAACAAGTACTGAAGCTCTCACAAGTCCTCCAACACAATGAACAGCAGTAAAACAACCAAGTTCTTCATGAAGTTTAATTTTGAACAAGACTTAACCAGGGATCAACAATATAGTTGGATGGCAGTATATCATCATCAAAAGGCCAATCAAGAACACAGATGCCTTCTTTTTCCACAAGAGCCGTGCCATAATTTGCTTCACATATTCTTTCTATTGTGGTAGCTCCATACTTCCTAAGTTCCTCTGTCCATTTATTTAAGATCACATTGATTGGATTGTGTATAATAAGAAATCTCGTGTTCTTGTGTGTGACTTCCACAGGAGCTGGGTGGTTCCTTTGAGCCATGTTAATTTAGTTAAGGAAAAAACATACACACACACAAAAAAAAAACAAACCCAAAACAACTGAGTAGGGTAATGAAAGAATTTTTAAAAACTGAATATAGAAATGATGTAAAGAAACTGAAGTCTACTACAAAATAACTCTACTTGCAATTCTCAGTGCTTTGAATATGGTGTTGGGAGTAATGGAAAATGAAATGAACCTCCTAACAAGAAGCAGCAGTTTTTCAATTCAGTAATACTGAGGTAACAGAAAGGAAGTGCACTGAGGTTTACCCCAACCAGGTCAGAACTCCTGAAAATTGCTTTGGGGATTTCAACTGAATACTTTTGTGTCCTGGTTAACAACTCTTATGGGGACTTCTTGGTGGAGTCGTTATGAATTTCTACAGTTTGCTTGTCTGCAGAGAGGTGTGTGCAGTGCCTGGCAGGAATCTCAGCTGCCCTTCAGAAACTCATGTGTGACCAAGAACACTACAGAACTGTGTTCTCTGGAGCCAGATCATGAATTCAGCTATGTCTTGCTTTACTTTTCCTAGCCGTTGGTATGTTCTTCTTTTGTTTTAACATGTGGGCATTTCTTGCTATTTCTTCAGTATTAACAAGGACTTAGTTTGTTCTATAGGGTCCTGGTGTGATGCTGTAGGATAAGAAGTGTTCTGCTAACCACATGCTTGACAGGTCACACTCACCAGCCGCTGATTGGAAACCCTATACAGGTTTCCTATGGTCTGGAAATGACTTGAGGGCACTTAACAACAACAGTTTGTTTTAGTGTCTGGTGGCATAGTGGTTATGAATTGGGCTGCTAACTTCAAGGTCAGCAGTTCAAAACTACCACCTGTTCCCGCGGGAGAAAGATGAGGCTTTCTGCTCCCATAAAGATTTACAGCCTCGGAAACCCTGCACAGGGTCACTGTGAGTCCGAATCGACTCCACAGTACACAACCACCACCACCATTCCCTTGTATTGCCCTCTGTCAGTTTGTCCTAGTGTGGTGACTTTTACCACCAGTATTTTACACTTCCACAGGGTGACCCATGTTGGAGAAATTTCAGCAGAGATTCTAGACTCAGACAGATGAGGAAGACAGGCTTGACTGTCTTCATCTGAAAATTAGCCCGTGAAAACCTTAGGGGTCCCAACAAAATATTATTGTATGATAGAGTGCTGGAAGATGGGCTGTCTAGGTTATGTGGTCATGTGGCTATCTAGGCAGGCTTGTGAGCGTCACTGTTGTTCACTCACCACTGTGTCCTGAGTGCCTGTATGTAGTGGGCCCTCGGTTTGGGGCCTAAATGAAGGAAGACATGAAGTCCAGATGAAACATCTCTGTGTCCATCAGATGGGGTAGGATCCAGCACATTAAGCCTGCCACTTGAATGTGCAAGTGAGTCACCCAGGGATCGTGTTCAAATGCAGATTCTGTTGCTGGTGGGGCAGCTTTCCTGGGAGATGGCCGTGCTGGTCCTAAGACCACAGTTTGTGGAGCAGGTATAGCAGGCATATTCAACAACCCCTGCTCTTTGCTGTTTTGTGCCTTTCATCTCCTCTGCCCCTGAGAAAAGTGTGGCAAATAGAATGGGATGGTTTCTGTTTACAGTGTTGTACCTTGTTACATTTAGGAGTTTCTTATTTTCCTTCTTGTCTGCAGTTTATTTTCTCATTTATATCAAACCCATCCATAGTAGTGTCCCAGAGTCCTTGATAAATGGTCTTGAAATGTTTCCTCCAAGCAACACCTCCACCATTGCCAGTCTTTAGTGACAGCAGCTGCTTAGGATTCAATTAAGGAATCTCTCTTCAGTATTTTGCACCATTTCCCGTGTCTTGACACATTTATGCGCTTGAGTTTCCTTTTGCTCGCTTCCTCCTCTGCCCTGCAGTTGGGATGGGATGCGCCAGAGGACTTTTAGTCAGAGCCTTATTTCTCAGGTACCACTTAGGTTTGGAGTGTGCTGCCCTGTTTCTCTGGGGTTTGTTTTTCTCAGGCTCTTATTTGTAGCTTGCATTTTTTTCCTGTTAATTGATCAAACAAGAAAAGACACCGCATTTCATTGGGGAGATGGGAACACCAGGATAACTGACCTGGGGCTTCAAAAAGATAACCAGATAAAACTGATAAAAGTTGTATCATGGCAACCTTGGGCACTGTGGAAATACTCTGCGATTCTAGTGGAACCTGCCCTTGGCTTAGTTTCAGTAGTTTATTTACATGAAATGCCTGCTCTATTTTAATTTTTTTTATTTTTATGCCTGCTCTTTTAAGATAAGATCATATGGTGCTGTTGTTAGATGCCATTGGGTCAGTTCCAGTTCATAGCAACCCTATGCACAACAGAACAAAACATTGTCTGGTCCTGCACCATCCTCACCATTGTTGCCGTGTTTGAACCGAAGGTTATATCCACGGTGTCAGTCCATCTGGTTAAAGACTGCTAAGCTGAAAACAAAACCAAAATAAAACTTATTCCCCAGTAGCGCTATTTAATGTGTCTGTGTGTTCAGATGTTTTTATGTCTTGTTCATTTTTAAACCACATTATAATGTCACAGCCTTAGAAGCTTCCTTTGAGAAGGTGGTTAGTCTTTAAAATGATAAAAAAGGCTTTGCTTCAGCATTGCATAGAGTTTAGCATTTGCTGAAAAGAAAACATTCTAGTTTGTCTTAAGGTACTCTGGTAACTTAGAGGATTACGGATTGGGTTGCAAACTGCAAGGTCAGTAGTTTGAATCTACCAGCCCCCTCCAAGGGAGAAAGGTGAAGCTTTCTGTTCCCATAAAGCTTTACAGCCTTGGAAACTCTCTATACAGGGTCGCTCTGAGTCAAAATAGACTCCAGGACACACAACCACAAGTTTGTCATAGGCATGTAAGAGTGAGCTTCAAAAAGTTTGTGGAAAAATGGAATTGAAAGATAATGGAATTCTTCCATGAACTTTATGAACCTCCCTTGTATAGATACTGTTGTTGTCTAGTGGATAACACCTCTATTTGTGTAGAATAGATCGTCTCCATTTTCTGGAGTCCTGGTGTGGCACTATGGAATACTGCAGTGGACCACAAGTTGCTTTGAACCCCAAGGTTGACTTTTCAAACTCACCAGCCACTCCTTGGAAACCCTCTACAGGGTCTCTATGAGTCGGAACTGACTCCGCTACACTTAAAAACAGCATAGGGTTGTCTAGGCCATGACCTTCTGGCAAGATCTTCAGGCTTGTCTTCCATGATGCCTCTGGGTGAGTTGGAACCACCGGCTGTTTGACTGGTAGTTGAGTGTTAGCCAGGGACATTTACACTTATTCTTTGTCTCTCTCTTTCTCTCTTTCTCTCTCTCTCTCTCTGTGTGTGTGTGTACTGTTAGTGGTTCCTTCAGCTGCTTGAATGCATATCTTCTGATCTTACATAATGTTAGGAGAGTTTTCTTGGACAGTTTTCTCTGTGGTTTCTTTTATTATTATTATTATTATTATTATTATTGTCTCTACCTGTCCTGGAATTCCAATGACACAACCTCCTTGATAGTGTTCCACACAATTCTTAGGCTTTTTTCCGATTTTTTGTTCTTTTTTTTTGGCTGGTCCTCTAGCAAATGAATTTTGAGAAATTTGTCTTCAAGCTCACTATTCCAGCTTTCCGTTGACTTGGTTCTGAGCCTTTGCCCTTTCAATGAATTATGTATCTGTGAAATCATAGTTTTAGTCTTCTGGATTTTTATTTGCTGTTTTTGTATGGCTTCTAATTACTTATTTGTTTTTTCAGTTTGTTCTTGTAATGTTTTCCTGAATTTCTCTCTCTATATATATTTTCTGTGTTCTCCTTACATTTATCTGCAGCTGTCTCGATAAATCTTTCAATCCATTGAAGGTACCTAAATACCATTCTTTTGAGTTCCTTATCTGGTAGTTCCAATACCATTTCTGGTATTATATTTTCTGATTATTTCTGATTACAAGTGTTAATTTGGTAACTTGTTTGAGTTACCTTCTTGCATCTTCATGTTAGTTGAAAGTGTCTGTTGTCTCTGAGACATTGTGGTGCCATTGTCTTTATATTTAATTGATGATTGATTGCATGCTGGTGTGTTCTTAGGTAACTCAACACCTGTTTCTCCTTGGGTGTGATAGAGACGAGGTGTATACACAGTTGTCTGTTTGATGTTTGTGTAATTATCATTGACTAATAATTATGATTGGTCAGTGGTACAGAGGTGAGTAGAGTCACATTTGCATAGTGGATGGATGTGAAGGCGGCACGGATATGACTGGGCTGTATGGGCATGATTGCTGTCTTACCAAACACACAACAGTAATAAGAGATCTAATGAGGCAAGATTTATGAGCCTCTAGACGTAGGGTGGTACGCCTGATCCCAGGCAGAGCAGAGGCTGCATAGGAGGAGGGGGAGGGCAGCGTCTGGCCATGGCCTTGACTACCAGAGGGTTCTGGGAACATGGGAAAACCATACCCCCTCACCACCAGCCTCCAGTACTTTCCTGCGCCAGCCTCTGGGCTGATGTGCTAATTGCTGTGTGAATTGACAGCTGCCCCAAAAGCTCAAGGTGGCCTTACTGTGCCAGGCCAGCCAACTGCCTACCCTCTCTCTCTTTTCTTGCTTCCGGTCAGTTTCCTCTCCCAGTTCTCAGTCAGTCCACTTCTCTGTATCCTCTGAAGCACAGGATTCCAGGGTCACCATCGGTGTCTGTTTCACTTGGTCTCCCAGGTCTTTGTTGTAGAGTCAACCAAGGACACCTGCCTATTCTGCCATTTTGCCCTGGAAGTAAAAAAATTCCATTATCTGTTCATTACATTTTACCACAAGCTTTTTAAAGCCCTGGTGTGTATGTGTGTATATATATCCTGGTGGTGTGTCACTGTAGGCTAAACACCCAACTGAAAGGTCAGTTTGAACCACGGGATTGGCATTTGAAACTCACCAGCCACTCCTTGCAAACCCTATACAGGGCCGCTGTGGGTCGGAACGAACTTGATGGCACTCAACAACAACAATGTATATAGAGATATGTGTGAGTGTTTGTGTATATATCCATACATATGTATGGAGAGAGAGAGAGAGTGAGTCAGTGAGTCTTGGTTGTGCAATGATGAAACACACTCAGCTGTTACCTGCAAGGTTGGCAGTGTGAACTCACCAGCAGCTCTGCCGATGTGCTCCTGTAAAGACTGGAATCTCAGAAGTCTTATGTGGCAGTTGGACTCCGTAATCTGGGGTTGGCGCGAAACAAAATTGACTTCATCGCAGTGTGTTTGGTTTTCTTTTGTTTGATTTGCAGTATAGTGATAAAAGTCACAGACTGTAATGACAGAAAGAACTGTGTTGTCACTTTACAAGTTATTAACCTCTGTAAGCCTTATATTACCAGCTGTGTGTGACTCAAGTAAATGTAATGATCCTAAGTGATCAACTCTTCCAGAAATATCTCATTCAAAGAAATACAGCCCAGGAGCCAATGGTAGAGGTGATGCCAGCCTTGTAGCTCTTAAAGAACATTTTAAAGAACTTAGGTTCTTCTGCTACACTGGCTGAAGTTCTTTTTTGTGTTTTAACTTATTCCAAATCCCTGTACATGGTAGATGCTTTGAGTATATTTTCATGGTATATTTGTTGTGCACCACCAAGTCTCTCCCTGATGCACCACACCCTTCACCTCTTCTTTCCTCCTTTTTTTTCTCCTTTAAGTGCTATTTTCTTACCTCCTTCCTCTCCCCTTTTCTCCCTATCCATTCACACTTAACTGATAAGCTCAACATGTGTAGCAAGACTCAAGGGATAAGAGTTAGGGTATTCAGGGATGGGGAGGTAGTGCTGAGTTGTTGCTGTGAAGTGCTGTTGAGTTGGTTCCCACCCATGGTGGTAGTGTGCCATGGAGTGCGTTCCAACTCACAGTGACCCTGTATAGGGTTTCTGAGGCTGTAAATCTTTACAGGAGCAGAAAGCCTCATCTTTTTCCCTTGGAACAGCTGGTAGTTTCAAATAGCTGACTCTGAGGTTCACAGCCCCATTCATAACCACTATGCTACCAGAGCTCCTTCCAACCCATAGTGACCCTGTATAGGGTTTCAGAGGAGCAGCTGATGAGCTTGAATTGCTGACCTTGTAATTCAAATGGCTTTGCAGTATGGTTCATTAACACACAGCGCCACACCAGGACTCCAGTGCTGAGTGGGAAATGCCAAAGATTTTCTTAGGTAAGGAGAGGAAAATAAACTGTGAATAGTAAATAACTGGGTATCACTGATACATGTATGGTAGTCACCTAAACCTGAGGACCATTGTGGTCCTCATTAGTGATGTAACTAGAAGCTTGTTACACCCTAAAACAGAGCAAGAGACTGGAGAATGACGTTTTGATTTAAGAACTGGGAATAAAAACCCTGCTGAAAATCAAGGTATGGGATACTCTGTACTGATCATGTCCTCTGTCTCCCCCTCATCCCTGAGAGCAGGACTTCTTTGGGAATCTGCATTGCTGAAGACTGAGGGCTGCATTGGCAACTTGCCCTAAGATGTGTGGGTTACATCGGCTCCAAATTAAACCGAACCCACGGCTTTGAATTTGGAGCTGCTTCATAAACAGTTGCTGTATGTGTTTCATTAAAAAAAAAAACAACAACCCAAAAACAGCTCTTTAGCATGATGAATTCATAGTTTCATAGATTTCATTGTAATGCCATCTGAACTTTGAGATTGAACCTCAGCAGATGTTTTACTACCTTATACATTTAAATCAAATGTCCATGGAGGACAGAAGCAGCCAAGCGCCAATAAAACAGAAAAGTATCTACTATATGTCGAGGACCCTTTTAATTGTTACCAGCGCGAGTGTTTGTAATCATGGCTTCAAAGGCAAACTTGGTGGGCTTCTGTGGTTAAAATTCCAATCTTTGTAGATCTTGGCTGTGATTTTATACTTAGCAAAGTGTTTGCTTGAAATCAGCAATGGTTAAGGATGCCTGAATCCTGAATTTTTTTGGACTTGCCATGTTGGTATGATTCTTCTGTAACTGTGGTAGGTTGTGTTTTTCAGAGATGGGTACTAAAATACCTCCCATCCCAAATGGCACATCTTAGAACATGACTCTTCTCCTATAGAGGGGTGGGATGGGGGGAGGGGGTCTATTTCCCCTCCTCTTGAACCTGCGATGACTTTTGTATGACTGTCTTACCAACAGAGTATACCAGAAGTGATTTTTGACTTTTGAGGCTAGACTATAAATATTCTCAGCACTTTTACTTTGCTCTCTTGGGAGACTTATTTGCTTTTGTAACCCAGCCACCATATTTTGGTAAGCCCAAGCTAGCCCGTGTAGAGAGACTACATGGAGAGGACAGGTACGTGAAGATGCCTCCATATCTTCTAGACCCCAAATATCAAGTTATCCCTGGTTAAACCACCAGGCACTGTGGAACACAGTTAAACCATGCCCACTGTGTTCTTTCTGAACCATAGAAGCTGTCAGCATAATAAAATGGTTTTTTTATACCATGAACTTTTGGAATGGTTTGTTTTGGAAGATTAATAACTGTAAAGAGAAAGACTGGTGAAACATTCAAAGGAAGTAGCATTGTTAGCATTTAAGAAAGGGATGTTGTTAATTGCTGTTGAGTTGGTTCCGACTCATAGTGTTCCCAGGAGCAGCTGGTGGGTTTGAATCACTGACCTTGTGGATTGCAGTCCACTGCTTATCTTACTTACAGAGCCACACTAGGGAATGGAGTTGGATTATTTGTGAAAAATTTACCTTTTACTGCTATTTAATCCATTTTTAAAAACACATCGTTTGCCTTGAGCATTATGATCTATGAAGAACTATATGGGATCCAATTAGAACAATAACTGGAAAAGATTGATAGGAAACCTAGGAGACACTGAGTTTATGTCAGTGGGGGAGAAGCAACATGGAAAAGGAGGCTGAGAATGGTTTCACAACCCAGAGAGCAATGCCGTTGGATTGTGCGTGTAGAAAAATTGAATTGGTTTGTGTTCTATTGTGTATATTCTCAACAACAGTAAAATAAGTAAGATTAGGAAAATAAACAAATAAGTGAGAATTGGCTTCAAGCAGTTACCAGCTTAGCCTTAAAAAAGTTAAAGCTGTTAGCTAACTTAGAACTTGAAAGCATGTGATCTATTTACTTCTTTAGGACCCTTTGTGTTTCTGGTTTTGAGTTACTGTCTTCCTTCAAACCTATGATGGCTTTTCTACAGTAGATTTGATGGCAGTTTGTTGGAATCTTTTCTGGTGAAGTGTCTAGGGGCTAGAAGGAACTGGGGAGGTCACACACATCACTTATTATCTTTATTTACAGAAACTCAGTGGGATTGCTTTTGGGTCTCACAAACTTTTCACCTTGGGTGGGATGGATACAGTCTTAGCACTTTTCTAGTGCTTATTTTACTGGAAAATATTTGAGTTGTCCTCCTGACTGTTTTCCACCTTACACTTGTTAATGTTTTTGCAGGTTTTACTGTATAGTCCTTTCTTTGGTATAGTCATTAAATAAATTGTGTTTGTGCATGAGTGAAACATATAACATGACATTAGAGTTTCCTGTTCTGCCGTGTAATAGTTCTTCATGCCTCCCATCTTTTAAACGTATGAACCAGCAAGATGAATGTATACTTTCCATTACACTTTGGCTAGATTGTCTTGGTTAGAATGCTTCCTTGTCTCTTGCATTGTTGGGAGGGGACTAGCCAATGAGAACGAAGAGGGACTAGAAGGAAGCAGGAGTTTGGATGAGAGCTTCTCAGGCTGCAGTGACTTTACTGGGCAAGGTGGAAAAGGATCATGTAGTTTAGCACCCACTATCCTGTTATTCATCACAGCCTTCAAATATCAAATTTGTTGTTTCATTCTCTTTCATATGGTCAGAGCAGATATGCCTACATATATATATTAATATAGACCTAATAATCTGCAGATTTTATTTGCTTGCATGTGTGTATATGTATGTGTGTGTGCTGTTGTTAATTCCAACCCAGTCCTAATATCCTAATAGTGGTAATCATTAGATGCAATTTACCTAACTGGTCAAATGACCCTTCCCATGACACTTGATCTGAAAATATCTGGGAATGCTGACTTTGAAGTGCAATGATTAAGAAGCACTACATTAAAAAATGGAGTCTTGCTATGGCGCTATGGGTTAATGTGCTGGACTGCAAGGTCAGTTTGAGCCTTAAAGTCAGTGGTCCAAGTTCACCAGACGCTCCTTGGAAACCCTGTACAAAATTGCTGTGAGTTGAGCCGACTTGACAGCAATCAGCAACTTTAAACAATGGTGCAGGTAAGTCTCAGTATTAAATCATTTAAGAAAAAGAAATATCTTTTTTCTCCCACCTCCCTTCAGAGTGTCATAAAAAGAGGTTTCCCTTTCTGCTTAAAAGCTGTATGCTTAAAATGAAGCCTTGTAGTGTTTGTTGTCTTCTAAGTACTTGTATTAAAAGGAAACAAAATGTCATGAGCTTAAAATAGGTGACTAGGGATTTCTTTATTATACAGACGTTTAATAGAGTGAGATCTCTTAAGTTTTTTACTAGCTCAAACTATTGAGATACACAGCAACAACACCGAAAAAAATCTCACCCATGTTGAGCAAACTGCTTTTGAAAAATACATTAGTATAGATGAGGATGGTTGGCCTGAAAGATCTCCTGGGATATGCAAAGGAATTTTGATTAATTGCTGTATACTAGTCATTTTCTAAATTAAAAGCTTGTAAATGCTGCTGATAAACGACACGACATTTTTTATATGTAAAAATAAAAAATATGTTATTAACTAAAAGAGCCCATGCTCAGTATATTTAAAAATAAATTAAAAAAAAAAGCCATATCTTCTCCCCCTGACCTTTTCATGTTTCTGTTACAAATGACTTTGTGTGCATTCTTAGAGACTTCCTGAATATCTTTGGAGTAATTTTTTTTTCCTCAGCAATTTCAAAATATTTTAACTTATTTCAACATGTCTCCTGAGTGTCTACAATTAAAAAAACAAAAACCCAAAAACGAAAAATACCCCTCATAGTTTCTGTGATTTCTTTTCATATCATTCTGTCAGAATGAAATAACGTTTAGAGATTCGGTGTTTTTATATACTTGAAACATTTCATGAGTATGTTCATAGTGATTTTTCTGAACTAATGTAGCACAGAGGGTTTTTTCTTTTTGCCAGAGCCCTGAGATGTTAGATGAAATAGTTTTCTTCCAGTGCCATACATCTAATATTCCAAAGATGGTTTCAAACAAGTGCATCTGTTATTCTGTTCCTTTGGGTTTTTTTAAAAACTTTTTTTCTGAATGGAGGGAAGGTTTACAGACAATATCATCCATTTTACATTCAACAAACAGCCTTTGTTTCATCTCAATGACTTCAATCCCTTCCACACAACAGCAGTTATCACACTTCCTCTCTATGGTTCCTTTGTGCATTCCACCAACCTTCCTATCCTTTCTTAACTTTGTCCTTAGGAAACGATTGCCTTTTGGATTTTGAATGATTGACCATTCCATGGTGAGCATACCTTGCTAGTGGTGTTGACCTCACTATAAACTTACCCACTGCTTGGCTGAACATTGCACCATGAGGGTGAGTTCCTTTCCAGTTCTGAAGGGTGGTTGAGGACCATAGTCTTCAGTCTCTGTCTTGAAATTCCAGGTGGTTCAATGTTCTCTGATACATGTTATTGTTAGATGCCATCGAGTCTTTTCCAACTCATAGTAACCGTAGGCACAGTCGAATGCCACACTACTCTGCCCTGTGCCATGCTCACATCTGTTATGCTTGAGTCCATTGATGTCTTGTTGTGTCAGTCTGTCTCTTTGAAGGTCTTGTTGAGGATCTGACACATAAATGAATGCAATTGAGAGAAGAAAGTATAATTGGTAATTGAGACTCAAATTTTGTTATTAATTTAGTCTTGTGTGTATGCAGCCCAGAAACATTTATTGCAGGCCTGCTGTGTGCCAGACACTGTTCTAGACACAGGAATTTCATTTACCTCCTTTTAGCCCTGGATAAACTCTAGCCTCCCCCTCTGCAAACATATTTTCTTTTCTTTAACTCTGTTTTTTAAAAAGATGCTAATTAAAATGCTTTATTTCTAAGCTGAATATTGAAGTTCATGTTTTGTCTGAGGGGAATGGATGTACAGGCAAGAGATCTCTGTGCACTGGCATTTGTTTTCGTTGATGAGATCTGCTCTATGTGATACAGACAGCATATCATGTCCAATGGCTGCAGAGCGCACTGGGGCTTATAAGAGCTGAGGTTGTTGTTGTTGTTAAGTGCCATCGAGTCGGTTCCGACCCATAGCGACCCTGTACAGGGTTTCCCCGAGGGTGTAAATCTTTACGGGAGTAGAAAGCCTCATCTTTCTCCCGTGGTGCAGCTGGTAGTTTCGAACCACTGACCTTAAGGTTCGCAGCTCGATTCGTAACCACTACGCTACCAGAGCTCCTTAAGAGCTGAGGTAGGAAGTGGTTTATCAAACCTGGGCTTGCTGTTGGGAACAAGTACCGAAGTTGGGGAAGCCTCAGGTCATGATGGTCATCCTATGGATGGCTTTTTGTTGTGTAAACTTTTGAGCTTTCACCTTCTATCTTTTTCCAAGGACTTTTTACAGCTTGGTCAGTGGGCAAGCAATTATTTTATGAAAATTGGCACAGTTGTTCAGAGTTTTCCAGGTTGCTTCTTCTTAATTAGGCAGACACATTGTTAAGAACCAGGCAGGAATCAAATTTGGAAGAGCAATAGGAGCCATTTTTAAGGCAGCCATGTGTAAGTGTCTGCAGTTTGACCACTTACTCACCACATGACTTTGAGCATTGTTCTGTAACTTCTCTGAACCTCAAGACACCCCCCGTGCCCGTAAAATAGGGATAATTATAGGATTTATTTCATAGTGTGAAGGTGTAGGATCAGCACTGGATTGCTAACCATCAAATTAATAGTTCAAAGCCATCAACCTCTCCTTGGCTACACTTAACAACAGTAACAACAGCTTCAGTTGTGTGGATTAAGAGAGTTCATGCTTGATCAGTGCTTAGCACAATGTCTAATGCATGAGAACTGTAGTGATTTTTATTAAACTAACCTAAGTGTGTTTCAGAATTTAAATTTTGAAAGCCCCATTGAGGTAGTTCATTTACCTCACCATTCTCAGTCAAACCAACCTGTTTATCCTTTTAGGTTGGAAGCCTTCATCCCCCAACACCAGTTTAGAAGTTTCCTCTGAGTGCCCTGTACTTGTGTCTGCCTTAGTTCTTACTAAGACAGTTATTGTCTCAAAATGTACTTTGTCTCCTCCATGAAACAGTCGGTCCTTTGAGGAAAATAATTCTATCTTCATTTCTTTATTTATAGCACCAAAACATGGTATCTATTCAGTCTAAATATATGCTGCCTACAACTGTGTGCCTTAATTTCCTCATCACTGTCTGGGTTGATCATTATGATGATTAACTGAAATAATACATGTGGATCAAGGAGCTCTGGTAGCGTAGTGGTTACGAATCGGGCTGCGAACCTTAAGGTCAGCGATTCGAAACTACCAGCCGCTCCGCGGGGGAAAGATGAAGCTTTCTACTCCCGTAAGGATTTACACCCTCGGAAACCCTGTACAGGGTCGCTATGGGTCGGAACCGACTCGACGGCACTTAACAACAACAACATCACCTTAGACTAGCTTGGCATGTTATGGATTCTCTGTAAAAGTTGATAGACTGAGAGACTGCATGCCTGCTGTCCTTATTGAACATTCTTGGCTGCTAACTGAAAGGCTTGTGGTTTGTGTGCACCCAGAGACACCTTGGGAGATAGGCTTGGTGATCTACTTGCAAAATATTAGCTACTGGACACCCTATGGAGCATAGTGCTACTTGGATACACAGGACGTCACCAAGAGTTGTAAATGACTCAAGGGCAGATGACAGCTAATTTGGCCTTATTTAATAGTAAAAGCCTGATATGGAAGGTTTAGCTCATTTAGCTCATTCTCTGTTGAGCAGACAATAAATGTTTAGTCATGTGTACTGAGTCCTACCTTACTAGAGGAGCTCTTGTGCTTGTTGTTAGAGGCCATCGAGTCAGCTCTGACTCATAGCGATGCTCTATGTTCTATGTGTGTTCTATGTATAACATATGTTCAGTGCATAACACGTTCGATGTATAACAGGTTCAGTGTATTTTCTATGCATTACATATGTTCTATGTGTAACATGTTCTATGTATAACATATGTTCAATGCATAACATGTTCAGTGTATAACAGGTTCATTGTATGTTCTATGTATAACATATGTTCTATGTATAACATATGCTTTATCTGTAACAGAACAAGACACTGCCCAGCCCTGTGCTGTTGCCACAATGTCAACCCATCTCGTTGGGGGGGGGGTGGTCTTCCACTTTTTATTTGCTGACCCTCCACTTTACCATAGGAGGCTTGGGGTTAAACACAGTTCTCAGTTCTTTTACTGTGTTGTAACACTCCAATATGCAACACTTTTCATCTTTTCTATCACCATTGGGTGCTTTTAGTTTTGGTTCTCCATAGGGTCCTTCATGAGACCTCATTTATTCTTAATAAATAGCCTGGATGGGGAAGACACATGGGCCTCAGATTTTATTGGGCCTAACCCCATCTGGGAAGTGTGGTGACTTTAGAGGATAAGCACTGGAGTGCGGACCACTAGGTTGTTGGTTCCAACCCACCAGCCTATCCGTGGGAGAAAGATGAGGCTTTCTACTGCCATAAAGATCATAACCTCAGAAACCCTGCCCAGGGTTTTTAAACTAAGTGTTCTTGCCTATTGGGCTTTCATTTTCTCTCTTTAAGTTTTTATTGTGAATGGAGTGATAGTTTACATGGGAGAACTTTGGATTTATACTCATCATTTCATTGCAATGATTACAATCCCCTCCAAGCATCATCCTTCAACAGTATTTGCTTATATTCCCTCTGGCTTTATGTATTTATTTATTTTGGAGGTGGAGAGGGGTGTATACAGAAACACTCAGGAATATATAATTATTTAAACAACCCAAGGACACGTTCTGCAAGCCTGCCTCTTGGCTTCCAGCACATAGTCTTTCTCTTTTCCATGAGTCTAGAGTCCTCAGCGGTTGTATCGCTCTATGTCCTCATCTCTGCCTCCATCTCTGGTGTCGTTGCTTCTCTGGATAGGGTCTCATTTTATTCTCTTTTTAACTCAAGGGTCCCCATGAGTCAGAATCCCGGTATTTAACAACCACCTGTCTGTTTGTCTACTCTCCACAAAAGAGGGGATATCATTGAGAAGGGATCCTTTTATAACCATTGTCTTCAGAATGATTAAGGTCGGAATGAAAAGGTACTTATAAAATACAGCATATGGGTTTGCCCCATTTAGATGTGATTCTGTTCTCTGTTGAGAAATGAAATAATTGTAAATACAATATGTAACTATGTAAAACCGCTTCCATTAAATGTTTCAAGTAATGGAAATACATCAACAGTAACCCTATGAAACGTTCTCTGTTAAAAGTTTATAGCCTTAATTTTATGAGCTTCAAAGCTTTTTGCACTAGATGAAAAGAATACTATCCTATAAAAATTGGTATCTTAGGAGCTTGACATTTTCACCAGCGTTTTAGGGAAGGACATAGGAGGGATATCAGGGAGAACATCAAATTGTTGAGAGTACAGTCTACAAATAGGAAAAGTGGTCATTTTATCTTTTGGTTCTGCCTTAAATAAGGAAGGCCTATTAGACCACTCTTGGTTTCTTAAATCTCAGTTTTTAAGTATGTGTATTTTGTCGGGCTGTGAACCTTAAGGTCCGCGGTTCGAAACTACCAGCCGCTCCGCAGGATTAAGATGAGGCTTTCTACTCCCGTAAAGATTTACACCCTCGGAAACCCTGTATAGGGTCGCTATGGGTCGGAACTGACTCAACAGCACTTAATAACAACAACAATAACATTTTGTTACACAAAGACATTCCAAAGCAGAAACTATGCTTCATACTGGATGTGCTGCAGAATGATCACAATTAGTGGATTTTAGGAAGTTTTAACTGTAGTACATTTTCCCCTTGTTGCATCTGTCATCTTGTGTCATAAGGATGCCCTATAGCAAAGTCCCCTCAAACTTTGAAATTAATCGTGACCTATGGCGCTGTGGGTTAATGGTGCCAGACTGCAAAGCAGTTTGAACTGTAAGGTCGGTGGTTCAATCTCAGCAGCTGCTCCTTGGAAACCCTATACAGGGTCGCTATGGGTCGGAATTGACTTGATGGCACTTGACAACAAGAAGAACATTCTCATGGTCACAATCTTAGGGTTGGCTTGGGGACCTTTGTTCTTTCTCATTCATCAAAATGTGGAAAGGCAGTGGCTGTCTGGGGCGAGTTCTTTTCGAAGCTCTAGGAGAGGCAAGCAGAAACAGATGATAATTCTTTAACAAGCCTAGTCTTGGAACTAAAGTGACACACTGTCATTTTGACTCACATCCATTGGCCAAAACAAGTAAATGAAGCATATGCCCATGGAGGCTGAGAGTCACAGAGCAAGTGAATATTTGCTAAACAAGACAAAACACAACAGAATAATCTAATCTACCACACCTACTATTTGCCATGTATTTTGAGACTGAAGACACTATGATAAAGTCCTTGCCCTCATGGATCTTACGTTCTTGGTGGGGGTGAGGGGTAGAGGGAAATGATAGTAAACATAGAAGCCAATAGTTGACCAAGGTATAGTTTCAGATATTGGACTGGGTGATGTGTTAGAACATGACCTGGTGAAATTTAGTCATGTATTGTTAAAATTTTCCTATCTGTTGAGTTCTTTGAGACAGTCATTCTTTCTCTAGTATGATATTGCTATTGTTTTGTGAATCTTGGCAAATCTGAGCTGTTGTGTTTGCGTAAGTTGGTAGAGCTTTTAGTGGTTTGGATCATGTATAAACTTTTGCAAGCCTGTGAAAGTGAAGAAGATTGTTGCTAGACCCCGGGCATCAAGATAAAGTGTATACAAAAGTACTCCGACAACCAAAACTGTTTCCTAGGAGTACAGTCTGTTGAAGGCAATGCAAGAGGCAGCCTATAAATGGAACATTAAATAACCTTGTATATCCTAACTAACTTGAGGACCCAGCAGGTTTCTTTCCAGTCTTACAGGAAATTGAGAGTGTGTGTTGGAGATGACATCATTTGATGCTGTGTGTGCTAAGTGAGCTATGGTGGCTCAGTGGTAGGGATCTTACCTTTGGTAGGAGAGAACCAGATTCAAGTCCTAGCCAATGCACCTCATACATAGTCACTCCCTCACGGTTAATGGAAGCATGGATATTGCTGTGATGCTAAACAAGTTTTAGCAGAATTTGTAGACAGAGACGGACTAGGAAGAACAGCCTGGCAATCTGTTTCCAGAAACCAGTCAGTGAAAACCCTATGGATCACAAAGGTCTGAATGAAAACACCATGTGAATGGTGCAGAACCAGACAGTGTCTTTACCATTGTGCATGGGGTTGCCATGAACCAGGGACCAGTCGGTGAAAACCCTAT
>NW_006408564.1:20800016-20802573 GCF_000296735.1 Chrysochloris asiatica | reverse complement strand
ACAAAGGTCTGATTGAAAACACCATGTGAATGGTGCAGAACCACACAGTGTCTTTACCATTGTGCATGGGGTTGCCATGAACCAGGGACCAGTCGAGGGTAGCAAATAACAACATGACAAAATTTATCTTGACTGCTTGAAACCTTTCCTACACCTCAAGTACCGATACCATCAGGAATAATCTAGAATGACCCGTAGAAATCTTCCTTCACTTGCAGCTCTCCAACTCCCAGGTGTCCAGCATACGCTGGAGTGTCTCTTGCTTTACCTGGCAGAGAACTCTTGGCTCCGAACAAGAAATGTGGGTGTTCCTCACCCAACCTAAACTGGCGGGAGTGGAAAGGAGCAAAGCTAGCGGAAGTCTATCATCATTTTTGGTTCTCAGACTGTCAGACTGGCAGGATGCTTTTCAGTTGGGGATTTTTTTTTCCATAAGTTTTTCATTTATAGTTATCACTAAATATATTCCAATGATGGAAAATTACGGCTTTTTACTTGCCATTTGGCAGCTGTGCCTGTATCTCTTTTTTTAGTTTTTGGTGTATATTTTAAATTCACTTAGGCTTGAATGGGGTGGAATTATGAAACTTAAAACACACACAAAAAAATGGAAGTGTTTTATTTAATTTAGGGTTAGGTAAGGTATAAAAAGACAACTTATAATAGTAGCTAGCAATTATTGACCGTGTACTGGGTGCCTTTCCAGGTTGTTGTTGTTAAGTGCTGTGGAGTCACTTCTGACTCACAGTGACCCCATTTTATCCTCCTAAATCAATCTTTTACGTTAGATGCTGTCGTTGTTCCCATATCATAGATGAGGCAACTGAGGTTCAGAGAGGCTCAATAGTTAGCCCAAGGTTGTGTAGCTAATAAGGAGCCCTGGTAGCGTAGCGGATTATAAACTGGGCAGGTAACTGCATGGTTAGTGGTTTGAATCTACCAGTTAGGAGGAAGATGAGGCTTCTTGCTCCTGTAAAGATTGACAACCTCAGAAATTCTATACAGGGTCACTGTGAGTTGGGACTAACTCGGTGGCACACCACCACCACCACCACCACCAACTAATGAGTTCTAGATTCCAGTACACATGTGGTACCTGAATTCTAAGAGCTTGTGTTCTTGTTTTTTTTTTGAAAGTTGAAGGAGATCCTTTTTAAATTGGTGCACAAACTTTTATCTCAATGTAGTATTTGCAGGATTCCCAGCGCTCAGACTTAGGTAGGCACTGAGTAGTACTATGGAAACAAACGCACCTGAGAAATTACAAATGGGAATAGAAGGGCCCAGTTGAGCAGTATGCTTTCAGCTGGAAAAGATTATGGGTGGTGGTTACATTTGCTGCCTCTGGAATGTGCTTGCTGGTTCCTTGTTCTCCCCTCCTCTCCTGACTAGGACTTGAGTAGGATTTGATTTCTCCGGTTGGGATCTGATGACGCACTTCAGACCCGACCCCTAATCTCAAGAAAACCTTTTAGGGGGCTGCAGATTTCCTATAGGGAAAGTGAATGAAAAGAATATGGTCTCTTGTCTCCATCAGCTGTACTGCTTAAAAAATATTTCAAATTTCTGATTAACTTGAGCTTTCTGTGGAGCTAAATCTATTATTATTTCTCAGCTCCCATGTTTTGGGACAGTGTGAACCCACTACCTTCTAATGACTCATTATAATTATTGGCTACCTCAGAAATACTCTGAGGTAGCCAATAATTATATTAATACCCTTAGGTAGTAAATTTATGCCCAGATCATATTACATTTGTTATTGATGGTGCTCCTTACCTGAGCATCTTTATGGAAGTGTATTTCTTGTGTCTGTCTGCTCCAGGGAGAAGCCAAGGCTAAGCGGCCCAGCTGACATTACAGTACTTTCCATGTTTGTCCAGGACCTCTAGTATGCTTGGAGTTAGGGATCAGGCAAAAGCAAGAAAGTATCCTATTCCCCATAGTGTATGTTAGTGGAAGAACTTTCCATCCAAGGATTCTCCGTTACTTTCATTTACTACCATTTGTTTAACTAAAAAAGTTTTTCCTTGTGACATATGCACTCATAGGAGATGTCAAGTTTACAACCCTCTCTCTGCAAATGATACAGGACAGATGAAGGATCAAGCAGTTGAAGATGCTCATTTGTTCATTATTCACTTGTGTGAGTTGCAGTAGGCTGTTGCTTTAGTGGTCCCCAGTGATTCCTGCCTCCCTGTATTCACATCCTTGAGTCTAGGCAGGGCTTGTGAATTGTTTTAAGCATTACAATGATGCTGAAGTGATGCTGAGCCCATTTAGGGCCTGCACCAGCTTCCATTTCTGTGCTACCATGTTAGGAGTCGACTGCTCTGCTTGGAGAGGCCACGAAGAGAGGATGAGGTCTCAAATGGTGCCCCTAGTTGTCTGAGCCATTTTTGCTTCTAGTTGGCTCCAGGCATGTGAGTGTGGAACCTCCAGAAACACCATGAGGGAGCTGAGATGGGATAGCCTGCTGTTCCCTGTCCAAATTCCATACTGACAAAATTGTGAGAAATGGTACAATAATTGTGGTTCTCTGGTAGCGTAGTGGTTA
>NW_006408564.1:20769145-20799916 GCF_000296735.1 Chrysochloris asiatica | reverse complement strand
CCTCGGAAACCCTGTACAGGGTCGCTGTGGGTCGGAACCGACTCGACGGCACTTAACAACATAACAACAACAACACGAAGCTTTGGGTAGTTTGGTGTCAAGCATCAGACAATCTAAACAAATGCATTCAAGAAACATTTAGTCAGCACCTAGTATGGGACCATCACTGGTCTGGGCTCTCTACCACAGGCAACTGACTGAGAATGTGGGTGGAAGAAAGACACTTGATAAGTATTGACAAGTTAACATTATTTTGAAAAGGACTGTTAGTTTCTCAGTGCATACTGTCAGTTCCAGAGCATTTGGTGTTTAGAACTGTTCACTTTGGTGCTTCATTATTTTTATGTCTTTGTTTAACTGCCTCCTGGCTGAGGGTAGCATATTCCTTTATGAGATGATAAACTCTATTTGGGCAGGCAGGCAGGGAATCGCTTTTCTCCTCTGAGGAGGGAATACAGACTATTGGTTAGCAGTATGGATCTAACAGTCTGGCAAGATTTTGTTCCATTTTCAGGGTTTCGACACTTACTGGCCTGTCATCTCTAGATAGAGGAGCCTGGTAGCGCAGTGGCTGAGTGTGTGGCTGCTAATTTAAAGGTCAGCAGTTGGAACCTAGCAGCTACTTCAAAGGGAGAATGAGGTGACAGTTTCGGAAACCCTGAGATGCAATTCTACTTTGGCCTATCACATTGCTATGTAGTAGTTTCACCTCGAGGGCAGTGGGTCTGTCTCTGGGTAGTGCAAATAATTAACAGGCTTGACAACTGACCAAAAGGTTGTAGTCTACCCAGAGACACTTTAGAAGAATGGTCTGGTGATCTTCCTAAAAAATCAGCACTGGAAACCTGCCGGAGCATGGTTCTACTCTGACACACATGAATCATCATGAGTCAGAATTTTTTTTTTTTTTTTTTCTCTTTGAGTCTGGTGTGGTGCTGGAGGTTAAGCACTGGACTGCTAACTGGAAGATCAGCAGTTCAGACCCACCAGCTGCTTCTTGGAAAAGTTATACAGGGTTGCTATGAGTCTGAACTAACTTGCTGGCACTTAACAACAGCAAGGTTTTTTGTTTGGGTTGGTTTTTGATAATTTTTGGGGATCATCTCTTAATGACAGATGATGCTTATTTCATAGGGTTTTCTGAAAACTATATAAGATGATACAACATGATAGTGTTTGATGAGGTAATACTTTAATTAACTCACAGGATTTCCTGATCAAATTGCATTCAGTTCATTACAAAGAAAACATAAGTATCTACCAAAGATCTGTGTTATGAGTTGGAACCAATTCGATGGCACTTACCAACAACAAAACAAAGATTTAAAGACTACAGGGGTGAACAAGTTTTGGGGTTCATCCCATGGAACCAAGAATAGTGTGTGGTACAACTGTTGTTGTTTAATGCTATTGGGTCGATTCTGACTCATAGCAACCCTGTACAGCGTTTCTGAGGAGCAGCTGGTGGTTTTAAACCACTGACCTTGTGGTTAGCAGTTCAGTGCTTATATTACAGCACCACTCCCGGACTCCATGACACAATTGGTGCCCCACAAATATTTATTGACTGAATGACTGATGTATGATGTTTATTCAGGTGGAAATGATTCTTGTTCAGTAGGTATTAAGGACTTACTGGGTTTTTTTTTTAACTGTCTGTGGATTCCTTTAGCTATTCACTACCATCCACCTACAAGGGTTCTTGTTCTGCCCACAGAGATCCTCATACTCAGGGATAACTGAGGGAAAGCTGTCAGTTTGAAGCACCAGTGGGGAAATGGCATCAGATTGGTAGTCTGTGTAATCATGTGAAGTAAGTAAATGAGTAACATGTCACAAGTCTTGTTGTAATGACTCTCAATGATCTGGAATGTTCTGATACACATTTCATTCCTCTACATCACCTGGAAATACAGCTGAAATGATAGCTAGACTCCTGGAAAAAGAAGGGGATTTATAAAGACTTGACAAGGTCTATGCCAGCCCTTTCCCTGTTCTTCTCCCTGGATCTAAAGACCATGTGGTGAGCCTACCAACTCAGAATGTGGTCCACAGCCCACAGCAGCTTCAGCATCTCTTGAGAGCTTATTAACATACAGTAGCCTAGTTGCATCCCAGATCTATTAGCTGTGAATCTGCATATCCACAAGGCCCACAGGTGGTTTGTTGGCATGTTAAATGTGTTTGAGAGGATAGTTCGTAAGTTTTGGTTATGTGGTGTTGGTATTGAGGAGGAAGCAGTGATGGACCGTAGAAGAGGGCTACTTTTAGGCAAGCCAGACAGAGCTGCTGCAAGTTTTCGTCAGTATAAACACACACAGTCCAAGTGATTTCATTACAGAGAATGATGGGTAGTAATGGCAAAGGAGAGCAAACACTGTACTAAATTATTTATGGACTGAGCTGCTTTGTCAAGACATGAGTGAGGTACGGCTTTCTTAAATGTGCTGTTCAAGAAAGGGAAGGAGACCTGCTATTTATGAAATGCATGGTACATGCCATACTGTATACAAGGTACTTTCTGTTCATTGCTTTATCTTATCTTACAACCCCAAGAGAATATTGACATTCTGTGAGGTTAATGTACCTACCCAAGGACACAGTGCTCAAGAGTAGTAGTTCCGGGGTCTGGTTCCATGACTCTCTGGCCACCTACACCCTTTTGAAAAGTATCTACACTGAATCTTGCAGTCGTCGGTCAGACCAAAGTCTCAAATGTAGTAATGGTTGGTAAATATTTGAATTTCATTGCCTCAGAGAGAGGAGAAAGTCTACTATAGTGAACTCACTTAAGCTATTTCCTCAGGTTCTTGTGAATATGAAAAAGTGATATCTACATTTATATTTCTAACATGTATGCCTCTATTTTATAATGAAACTGTAGAGAAACACTCACGTAATACCACTGAGAAAAATCACAAAAATGTAGGCTCTGGAGCAGAAGACCTCAAATGTGAGTCACTTAAATATCTCCTTCATGTTTTTCACCTTGTTCACATCCTATTACTGCTGTGTTAGCCTGTGTTTTCTATAACAAATGTACTTTTTAAGAACTTAAATATATTTTTAAGAGCAAGCTTTATATCACAATCATAAATGTCAAACCGTCACTATTTACTGTGATTATAACACATAGATAACTTGAGTCTGAGTGCTGTTGTACTTTCTTTAAATAGTGCAATTGTCAGAGGTGGAAGGAGTCCCTGAAAATCTACTATGCACTATGGTCAATTGGTATAAAATAGTTCATAAAGAAAATGTTCTGCATCCTACGTAGGTCGATAGCGACTGGGATCTTAAATGCTCGTGAGCATTTCCCCCTGCATGGAAGACAGAAGAATGATAAAACTGAAGATGTTTGCAGACACTCAGTACATTGGACTAATGGATCATGAGAACATCATGATGCTGAGACTGAAAGAACTAGATGTGCTTAGCTACCCCTACCAACTATTCTGAAACAGACCACATTAAAAAGCCCTAGGTTGTTGTTGTTGTTAAGTTCCATCGAGTGGGTCCCGACCCACAGCAACCCTGAACAGGGCTTCCGAGGCTGTAAATCTTTACGGGAGCAGAAAGCCTCATCTTTCTCCTGTGGAGCAGCTGGTAGTTTTGAACTGCTGACCTTGTGGTTTGCAGCCCGATTTGTAACCACAACGCTACCAGAGCTCCTTAAAAGACCCTAGGTAGTATGAGAGAAAAGTGGAACTAAACTCAAAATCATAAAAATGATCAGGCTTATTGTCCAGATAGAGACTGGTGATATCCTAAGACTATGGCCCTTGGTCACCCTTCAGGTCTGGAACTGAACTCCTCACCACCATGGCTCAGTTTATAGCCAAGCGGTAGATTGGTACATAGGGAGACAACCACACTAGTGAGGTGTGTGCACCATTGAATGATGAAACACTTGAGATCAAAATGGCAGTATTTACCCAAGGAGAAAGTTCAGAAGGGCTGGGAATTAAGGAAGAAGGGAAACAAGCACAGGAAGGAAGTGGGATAATAAGTACACCGAGAGGACTGCAGTCACTGAGATTCAACTGAGCATATAATTTGTTGAATTTAAAACTGGTGATGTGTTCTGCAAACTGTCACTCAATTCATGTTAAAAAGATTTTGAGAAAAATCAGTCATTAAAAACCCTATGCACAGGACTGATAGGAATGGGTAACTTAGACATTGGCTATCTAAAATTGGTGGTGGGGAGGCTATAAAGGCATGAAGTGACTGCCTTACAAGTGTTCAAGAGGGAGTTTAGTTTAAGGGTGTGAGGGGAAAGGTAGAGTCCCCACTGAATAGTTTCCATCTTGTCTAGATAGGTCTGGTGAAAGGAGATGGGGGATAAGATTATTATGATTCAGTAGTGAGTCATTGTTATCATGACTAATTGCGATGGTCACAACTGGAAAGGTAGAAGTTTTGTAACAAAAACAGGAAGGTAGTTAATCTTACAATCCAGGAACAGAGGATCCTAAGACCATCAAGGGAGAAGAGCATGAGTGGAACGTGGGACCTTATCCAGAGAAGCAACGACACCAGATATGGAGGCAGAGATGATGACATGGAGAGAAGGAGCAGCTGAGGACTCTAGGCTCATGGAAAGAGAAAGGCTTTGTGCTGGCAGTCAGGAGGCAGACTTGCAGACTGTTGTTTAAATGGTTATGTATTCCTGAGTGTTGTGAACATCCA
Source organism: Chrysochloris asiatica (assembly GCF_000296735.1). Taxonomy (NCBI): domain Eukaryota; kingdom Metazoa; phylum Chordata; class Mammalia; order Afrosoricida; family Chrysochloridae; genus Chrysochloris; species Chrysochloris asiatica. The sequence continues at coordinate 20,795,224 of NW_006408564.1, read as the reverse complement.
AAAAAAAATTAATAATAATAACCGGAATAGAAAGCGAATACTGTTGAATGAAGATGCATGAAGGGATGGAGGGGAGTTTAATCATTGCAATGAAACAATGAGTGTAAAACCGATGTTCTCCCATGTAAACTATCACTCAATTCACAATAAAAACATAGAATAAACAAAAAACCCTATGCAGCATATGGATCATCATGAGTTGGAATTGACAATAACTGGTTTAGACAGATGGAAAACCTCCTTATATTTTATATTGAACTGTGACTTCTGGTGGTTCCAAATTAGAAGAGTTGACAAATAATTGAAAAGTAAATAATTTTCTCAAAACAAGATTAATTTTTATTTATTTCTTTGCCTGTATACCACCTAAATTAACCTGCACATTGGCAAATACTGGTTACAGTTAAGTAAGTTGATATACAGGTAGCTCTCTCTCCATCTTGGAGCAAGTAGTATACTCTTACAGTCCTAGGTTTTCAGGAGCCATATTTTATACTGAGCTTGTACTTACTGGAGTTACCCTGTTTTAGGATGCAAACATATATCCCCATGACAGCATTTTGTGTTTCAGAATGGTCTCACAGTTACACAGATGCATTTTTAGAAGCTTTGGCCTCGGAAGGCGAGCCTACCTTCCCACGGGGTCATTCTTTGGCAGGCAGCCACGATAACCTGGCCCTGTCCTTAAGGAACTTGTAGATCTTAGATCTACGAGAACTTGTTTGAGCAATTCGCCTAGATATTGGTCTTCTATCAGTAGCCTCATTAATCTTTAACTTTTCTGTTTCTGCCATTGGTGGAATGCGTATTGAGAACCTACCAGTTATTTATAGTACTTGGAACAAAGCATAGGACTCACGGTTAACTCTTATTTAAAAAGAAACAAAACAAAACAATTCTCAGTAGCTTTTTAAAATTGTGGTACCAAATACATAACATAGAATTATGCTAATTATTTTTAAGTGCACAGTTCATTGCTTTCATGACATTCACAACTTGGTGCAACCATCATTGCTGTCTACAGAGAAACCTGGACAGCTTTGACTTCTGGGTCTTGGAAGTTTTCTGCCTCTGAAAGGGTGCAGTCACCACTTTTCTGTCACTCTCTGTTTAGTGGAAAATATCTGAGTTTCCTTCTCTGGCACCTTTCCACCATGCGTAAGTTCTGACTCTCGCAAGTTTTACTGTGCTTGCAAAACTTGAATTTTATCATGTTTCGAGAAACTTATTCTTTCTTTCTCTGTATCAGGTCTGCTTCCAAGTTTTACCACATCTCTAGGTTTCTGCTAACTCTACACCCCACTCCCAAGAGCCCCTGCGGCTTTCCCCATCATATATGTAGACACTTATTTCCAACTCCATTTGTTCTTGGATCAACTTTATTGATTACTGTTTCATACCTGTCGACTGCTTGAACTAATTTTTACTTACAGGTTTTCTTTTGATCAAATCACACTTTTTCAGTCTGTAAACTAGTCTGTAAAATGTGTGAAAGCATGAATTTTACATGACAGTTAACTTTCCCTTAATACTTTACTAAAATAAGCATACATATGTTAGCATTAAAAAAAATTACCTGGCATCAAAATAATTTCACTTACTACCACATACCCATTACTATTTGTACTAACATTTTCCCTATACCATTACCCTACTATTACCTCAGATTCATTCTTGTGAGAAGCAATGAAAAGCAAATGCCCCAAGCTTCACCACTTAAAATAAAAATCTCTGATAATGAGATCCTAATAAAAGTATGTTTTAAAAAGTTCCTTGGGTGAATCCCATGTGCCAGCTCAAACTGGAAGCCACTGAGTGTAAGAATATGTCGTTGTTGTTGTTGAGTCGGTTCCGACCCATAGCAACTCTGTACAGGGTTTCTGAGGCTGTAAATATTTACAGGAGCAGAAAGCCTCATCTTTCTCCCGCGGAACTGCTGGTAGTTTCGAACTGCTGACCTTAAGGTTCGCAGTCCGATTGGTAACCACTACGCTACCAGAGCTCCTGAGAATATGGTGAAACATAGTCTGTGGATTTTAATCCATGTTTACCTTATTTCTAAATTGTTACTGTGTCCTGTTGAATTGGTTTCCACTCTGAGAGACCTAATGTGAAACCCTCATAGCGTTTTCTGGGCTGTGATCGTGAGTGGAGCAGGTCACCAGGTCTTTGTCTTAGAGAACTGCTGAGTACATTTGAACCAGCAACCTTTTGGTTGGCAGCTGTGTTCTCAACCATTGCATTCTCGGTCCTCTAAAAATTGTCAGTTTACATACCTACAGGTTAAGAAATAATAAAATAACACTGTATAATGTCAGCATAAAAACATTTTAAATAGTTTTTTAATGAAAGTGAGTAGATTTAGGTTCTAGCTTTAGTTCTTATATTATTAATTTGGGGATTGTGGGCACTTGACCACCTGTTTCTAAGCCTTATTTCAGTCAGTTTGCAAATGGAGAGATGAGTATGTAGATGTTTAAATGCTCTGTCCACTGTCTTATATGTATCATGGTAGATGGAGGTGGTGGTTATGTGCTGTGGAGTCAGTTCCAACTCATAGCGAACCCTGTACAGGGTTCCGAGGCTGGAAATCTTTACGGGGGCAGAAAGCCTCATCTTTCTTCCCACGGAACAGCTGGTAGTTTAGAACTGCTGACCTTGTGTTTCGCAGCCTAATTCGTAACCACTGCGCTACCAGTGCTCCTTATCATGGTATATAATTATTATAAATTAATAAGTTTGGGTGAAGATAAAAAATAAGACGGGATGAATTTGAATAGAAAATATTGCACATCATTGGTGATGATTGTAAAGAAATGACTTCTTGCTAATTATAATTATAGAACCTACCTTGTATTTTTATTGCTTGATGGTTGATTGTCCTCAGAATGGGATAGTTGAGTTCATCCTCATGCTTGAACTGAACAGCAGCAGCTAATTACAACTGTAATAATAAATACAGCCTGACCTGATTACAGTGGCTAGAAGTTAGACTCCCTTGCACAGAAACAGTGTGTTTTCTCTTTTGTTTTTGCTTTAATGGGTTACCTCTGGACCCACCTTCATTTACAGGGTGGGCTTTTAGAAGATGCATTCTCTGACGTTATTGGTAAAGATTTTGTTTTGTAGCAGAAACTGACTTAAGTGGAGCGATGTGGGGAAAGAGAGACACCTTCCCAACCTGCCACTGGACTCTGTTACTTTGTGGATTCCCTTTTCTTCTCTCTTTCTTAGGGTCAGTTGCCAACATTGTCAGAAACACAATTATGCCTCCTCTAGCCTTCAGCTCAAAAATAGCCAGTCAGTCTAACTTTTGGAAACTCTAGGGTGGAAAAATATAAAATAGGATCTCACAGACTTAAATAAGTACCTAGAGAGGTCATGAATGTTTACGTAGGTTTCTTATGTGATTGTATTGTCATAAACCCTTACTAATAGACCCTGAGGAGTTCTTGAATGGTGCATATGGTTAACGCACCAAGGATACCTGAAAGGTTGGTAGTCTGAGTCCACCTAGGGGCACCTTGGAAGAAAGCCTTGGCAATCTGCTTTCAAAACATCAATCACTGCAAACCCTATGGAGCATAGCTCTACCCTGACACACATGGTGTGGCCATGAATTGGAATCGATTCAAAGGCAACTGGTTTTAATAGGCTTTGAAAAGCTAACAGTTCTTGGTTTTGTTTTTAAGAGATTATCTAGATGGCAATTTACGCCTGGTATTTATAAAGGGACTTTTAAAATTTCATGGTAAAATGAACTTAAAAATATAAACTTTATTTCTCAATTTTGTGGAATGTAGTGGCCTGAAGAGTTGGGGCACTTGCTAGCCTTGTCATGGCTCATCTATATGGTCTTGACATTACGGTGTCTAATGTCAGTGCTATTTAAATAATGAACATTGAATTAATTAAAACAGTATAAAATTATGACTCTAATTCCTTAGTTACATTAGTCATATTTCAAGTGCTTAATAGCTGCACATCGCTGTCGGTTACCGTAGCATTGGATAGCTCAGCTATGGAACGTTTTTATCACTGCTGGAAACTTTATTGGATATGGTTACTTGCAGGTAAGTTCCTTTTGGCCCGCTTCTTTTGGGCACAGCAGTATATAATACAGCTATTAAGAGCACTGGATTTGGATTCATCTTAACTTTGACTTTGAATCCTTGTTGTTGTTGTTAAGTGCCGTCTAGTTGGTTCCGACCCATAGTGACCCTGTACAGGGTTTCCGAGGGTGTAAATCTTTACGGGAGTAGAAAGCATTATCTTTCTCCCACGGAGCAGCTGGTAGTTTCGAACCGCTGACCTTAAGGTTCGCAGCCCGATTTGTAACCGGTACGCTACACTAATTAGCTGACTGAAGACCTTGTTACTTAGCCTCTTTGAGTGTAAAACTTAAGTGTAAAATTCGAATAATAATAACCTCCCTTATAGACTTGCTGTAAATACCACATGAGCTGTTGCATGAGATTCATGTAAATGTTAGGTATTGGGTGGTCAGAAGATGGCATGTATGTGCTTGTATTTTAAGATGAGCCTAAACTTAAAAAATAACCAACCAGCCGCTACAGCCCAGCTTGCCTCCTACTCGTAACCTCACAGGGCTGGAGGCCTTAATTAGTGTATTTCCCCCCAGCATATGCATATGACGTGCACAGCGAACTAAAGGAAAGAAACTCTATATAGCATGCGTGTTATTTTTATGTATGTAGAACTTTGGAAAGTGCAGAAATCTTTTTCTTGCAATTCTATTTTGATGGGTTGGTTGTCGGTGAAGTGTCATCGAATGAGTTCCGACTTAGAGTGAACCTGTATAAGGTTTCCACGGAGCAGCTGGTGTGTTTGAACTGCCACCCTTGTGGTTAGCAGTCCAGTGCTTATCCTACAGCACCACACCAGGACTCCACTTATTTTGATTGGAGTAAGGTTTAATCTGAAAAAAAGGTGTTTATCCCTCTTGATACTACTACCTGAGTGTCTGGTCCTTTCCTAGAGGCAATAAGAAGAAACCCTGATTTCAGAAGAGGTGACCATGTTAACTTGCCAGTTAAGTGCATCTAGGACCCAGAAGTCCTAGTGTGGTGCTGTAGGATAAGCACTGGACCGTTAACTGCAAGATCAGCAGTTCAAACGCACCAGCCACTCCTCAGAAACCCCATACTGAGTCACTGTATGTTGGAACTGACTTGATGACACTTAACAAGAGGACTCAGCAACTCCTCAGTGACACTGGCCTAGGGTTTGTCCAGTGCCCATCTTTGGGTTAAACTTGGGTACGTCATCTATCCCTTCTCTTGTGCTAGATATTCTTCTGCAAAATGCACCTTTAAGAAGAAGACAGTGCTGTTACTTCTCACCACGGAGATGCTCCATCCTGTGTCATGGCCAGAGATCCTGAAGAACTGGAGCAACTCCCATGGAAGAAATGCCAAAAAAGGCTAGGAAAATCATGGTGTATCTTAACAAATTAGTGCTTCTGATGCACATAACCAACACTTGGCTTACATGTTGCTGTGAATCTGGAAGCTATGCCATGGGTATTTTAAATACTAGCAGGGTGACCCATGATGGACAGGTTTCAGCTGAGCTTCCAGAGTAAGACAGAGTAGAGGGAGAGACGGACTGCTTGTGAATATTTAGTCACTGAAAACCTCATAAATAGCAGTGGAATACTGTTAGATAGTAAAGGGGACTTAAAATACTGATGAGTGTCAAAGACCACAGCTTTCGATATTGTTTACACCAGAATGTAAAGAAAAGAAAAATCCTTACCACTGGACTTATAAATAACATTATGACAAATGGTGAAAAGTTTGAAGTTATCAAAGACTTCATTTTGCTGGAATCAATCAACAACACTCATGGAAGCAGCAGTCAAGAACCCAAACTATGTAGTGCATTAGTCAGATCTAATGCACAAGCCCTCTTTAAAGTGTTCAAGAGAAATAAGTCAATTTGAGGACTAAGGTGCGTCTGACCCAAGCCACATGAAAGTTGGACAGTGAAGAAAGAATACAGTAGAAGAATTGATACATTTGAGTGTTGGTGTTGTAGGAGAACATTGAAAATACCATGGACTGCCTAAAGAACAAACCAATCTGTGTTCGAAGAAATATAGCCAGAGTGCTCATGGGAAGGCAGAATGGCCAGACTTCATGTTTTATACTTTGGACATATTATCAGGAGTAAACAGTCCTGATAGAAGAACATCATGCTTGGCAAGTGGAGGGTGGGCAAGGAAGACCCTCAACATGATGGATTGGCACAGTGGCAGCAGCAATAGACTCAAGTGTAGCAATGATTGTTAGGTTGTTGCAGGACTGGGCAGTGTTTCATTCTGTTGTGTGTAAGGTCACTATGAGTTGATATCAACTCAACAACACCTAACAACAGCAACAACAATGAACATATGCTGTGAGAAGAGAGTGATGCTATGAGATTAATGTAACTCCATAGAAAGCATTAATGATCAGTGTCTTACTATGTGTGTGGTCAGGAAATGGGGGCTAGTATCTAAAGTTGTAATGATTTTAATGCATTTTCAATCCTCTGAGCAGTACATTACAGTGACTGTGTATCTAAACTCAGAGTTGCTGGGTTAACATGCTCTTTTGCTAACTGAAAGGTTGGAGGTTCAGGTTCACTAAGAGGTATGTTGGAAGAAAAATCTGGTGATATACTCACAAAAAATCAGTTATTGAGATAGGATTTTATGATTCAATGGTGAGTAATTGCTTACAGGATTAATTGTGATTGTCAAAACTGTAATAAAATTGTAGAAGATGTGTAACTAAAAGCAGAGAGTAGTTCATCTTTCATTTCAGGAGCAGATGATCCCAGGACCATCAAGAAGAAGAGCATGAGCAGAGTGTGAGATCTTATGTAGAAGAGCAGCGACAGCAGAGATAGTGACAGAGGTGATGGCATGGAGAGAGAGCAGCTGCAGGCTTTAGGTTAGTGGACTCAGGAAGGCTGTGTGCCTGGGGATAGGAGGCTGGCTTGCAGAGTATGTCTTTAGGACATTTTTATGAATATACATTTTTTGTTTTGAATGTGCACATCAAATCCTTTTGCTTTGTTCATTTGTGAAATATAAGATGTAGAAGGGAAGCTGCAAGGAGGAAATATGATAACTTATTACATGAAGGGGTTTATAAATATTGAGATGAACAAAAGTGTATAATTTGTTGAATGTAAATCTGGTGATCTTGTCTGTTAATATTCACTCAACTCACAATTAAAAAAAAAAAAATTCAGTCATTGAAAATCCTATGAGCACAGTTTTAGACATGGGGTTACCCTGGGTTGAAATTAACTTGATGGCAACTGCTTTTTGTAGGGTTTCTAAGGTCAGTATGGAGCCCTGGTGTGGCGCTGGACTGAAAAGTTGGTTTGAACCACAAGGTTGGCGGTCCAAGATCACCAGTGCAAGCTCAGAAACCCTATACAGGGTCACTATAGATCAGAACCTACTCAGCTGCACTTAACAACAACAACAAACAGTATGGGACACCGGGAATAGAAAAGCTTGAAACCTTCTGTGACTGAGAGATTCCAGTGTTAAAAGCTGTGAGGAGCCCCCATGACAAATCCTAATATTACATGTTGAGGAGTGAAGGGCCAGACCTTTTTTTGTGTGTGTGGAGGGGGTGGGGGGCTATGAGGAGTAGGGACATTTTGATTCATGGCATTTCTTTGAGAAGAGGAAAAATCCAGGATAAATCTTACAATAAAATTTGTTTGCTTTCTGACTTAAATATTTGCTTCTCTTTCCTTTATTATGTGGATTTGTTTATTTCTCTTCTCTTGATTTTTGGTTCTGTAGTTACTGATTTATGGACTGCTGTTTACTTGTGCTCCCCCTTGAATCTGAAAACCCAGCCAAGTCCTTTTATCCTAATACTGTAGACTACACTGTGGTTCTTTAGGGCCCATCCTCTCTGATAAGTGGTGAAAGGGTCAGCTCTGGACTGTCTTTCAAAATTTGCCACGCAATTTGAATGAAAAGATTTTTGAATAGATGAGATTTAAAGAATAGGATTCTGAATTTGAATGCTGTTCTGGAAAAGCATTAAAAAAAAAGAAAAGAAATTGAAGCTTTTAAAAAGTCATTTTTCTGACTTTCCTTGACCCGACCCTTCCTGTTCACTGACGCGCTCTTTCTTGTCCTCACTCCTTGCAGTCACTGGGTACTTGTAGAAGGACGGAAGTATTGGTTGGGAGAAGCACTGTTAGTTAGGTGGACGGAAGTACTGGGTGGCAGTAGCGCTCCTAGGTGGATCCAATATTGGTTGGGAGTAGCCACAAAGGGAAAACTTTGCCAGAACAGTTAACCTCTCTCTGTAGCAGTGTTGTGAATTTGTGAGTGGGAGGGGTAATGGCACTAGCCCCATAAGACAAATAAGGTTGGTGGGAGATTTTTTTTTTAACACGCGTTAAAGCTATAAATTAGTTTACTTGAAGTAGTACGGGGCACCTAGGAGGTGTTTGCCGTTATCACCATCACCATCACCATCACCATCATCCTCATCCTCTTCCTATCACTCACTTGCTTCCTGCTTCAGATACCAGTAATTAATGGAATGCCTTCTTAAAAGGTTGTGCTGTATACTGGGTTGTTGTTATTGTTAAGTGCTGTCGAGTTGGTTCTGACCCATAGTGACGCTGTATAGGGTTTCCGAGGAGCAGCTGGTGAGTTTGAACCACCGTTTAAAGGGCTTTGCAGTCTGGTGCATTAACCCACAGCGCCACACCAGGACTATGTATACTGGGTTGTTGTTGTTGTTAAGTGCCGTCAAGTCGGTTCCGACCCATAGCGACCCAGTACAGGGTTTCCGAGGGTGTAAATCTTTACGGGAGTAGAAAGCCTCATCTTTCTCCCGCGGAGCAGCTGGTAGTTTCGAACTGCTGACCTTATGGTTCGCAGCCCGATTCGTAACCACTACAGTGATTAATTGAAAGATGTGGCTTGCGTTCTTGGAGCCTAGAACCTAGCGTTTATTTATTTATTTTTTTAAAGTCTGTTTATGCAGGGATAGAAGTGCTTAATGGAACTTTGATGGCTGGCCTGCATGTTTATGCAATTTTTTAAAACAGTTTTTAAACTAGAAAACTTTTTCTCAGATTATTTGTGAGATGGAGAAGGAGGGGAGGTTTTACCTTTGTTTTCCAAAAAAAAAAAAGGCAGCAAGGTTGATGGTTCAAACCTACCAGCCACTCCTCAGAAACACTATAGAGGGTTGCTGTAAGTCAGATTACCTTGAGGTAACCTTGGCAGCAACAACACTGCGGTCTTCCCAGCCCCCCCTTTGGTACTGATTTACTCCCCGTATTTCTTCATCTAAGGAGCTCTGGTAGCGTAGTGGTTACGAATCAGGCTGCGAACCACAAGGTCAGCAGTTCGAAACTACCAGCTGTTCTGCAGCAGAAAGATGAGGCAGTCTGCTCCCATAAAGATTTACAGCCTCGGAAACCCTGTGTAGGGTCGCTATGAGTCAGAACCGACTCCACGGCACATAACAACAACAACAGTTTCTTCATATACGGAGCATGTATCAGTTTTGAGAGGTTCTGCAGTGGGCAAGATACCCTTGCTCTGTTACCCTGATCATGTAACTAGAACCCTGATGAAGGTCATGGATGGTGTCATTCAGAAGGTGACAGAAGTACATGACCAGGTTATCCTGGACATCATTTGAATGGCAAGTTGAGGACGAATTCCTGACTGAGACAGCAATTTTAGCTTTCTTCATAAATTTAATGTTGTGGAGTACATATAGGATAAACACTGGACTGCTAAACACAAGGTCGGTGGTTCAAACCTACCACTGAAACCCTATACAGGTTGTTATTGGAGTTCAGCAGGAGCAATTCAGAAGAAAGTCCTGGCTATCCACTTCTGAAAACTCCAGCCATTGGAAATTTTATGGAGCACAGTTCTACTCTGACACACAGGGTTGTCATGAGTCAGGTGACATGATAGCAACTGGTTTTTTTGTGTGTGTGTTTGGTATTTGGTCTAGATTTTACCCTTATTAACTAAAAATAAACGAAAACTGCTTTATTTTAGTGGACACGAAGTTAGTTATTTGTAGAAATCCTTAACCTTGGTTGAAGACATTGAGTCTATAAATACATTTACGACAGTACTAATTTTATCCTTAGATGGGTAGGGGTGTGCACCTGAATTTGTCTTTTGCATCTGAATCAAGGCCAATCTCTAAGCTCTATTAGCAGAAGTATTCAATTAAGTTGAAGAGAGGAGAATAGACCAGCCTGTCCTAAAATTAGCTTTTGCTTTGATATTTCCAGGTGCAAATGCATACACCCTTCACCCCTTCCCACTAATGCACTTGATTTCCTTTTGTAAGAAGTTTGCATGTCTTAGGAATCCCTAGTGGTACCTTAGTTAAGCACTCATCTGCTTAATCTAAAGATTGCCTGTTCCAACCCAACAGCTTTTCCTCAGGAAAAAGATGGCAGTCTTCTTCCATAAAGATTTGCAGTCTTGGAAACTGTATGGGTAGGTTCTACTCTGTTCTAAAGGATGGCTATGAGTCAGAATTGGCTAAGCAACAGTGGGTTTGGTCTTAAGTAGTTTGATGCTGGTTCACGTTGGAGAGCTGAGAGTATTTTCAACACTCGTACTTCACTGTTGATTGGAACCTCAGGTGTTTATTTTGTTTAAATATCATGTAAGGATAGGTGTTAAGAAAAAAATGATTACAAACTTTATATGGAAAGGAAAGAGACCCAGGATAAACAAAGCAGCGCTTAAGAAGAAGAATAAGGTTGGAGGCCTCTCACTCCCCGACTTCAAAATTTATTATATGCTACAGTGGTCAAAACAGCTTGGTACTGGTACAATGAAAGATATATAGATCAATGGAACAGAATTGAGAATCCAGAAATTAGCCCATCTACATACAGCCAACTGATTTTTCGCAAAACACCTAAATATATTGCATGGGGAGGTGATAGTCTCTTCAACAGATGGTGCTGGCAGAACTGGAAAACGATATGCAAAAGATTGAAACAAGACCTTCACCTCACACCTTATGCAAAAACCAACTCAACATAGATTAAGGATCGGTGTTAACATTACTTAAGTTTTGCCTGTGATAGCCCAACAATCTTTTTTCCAAGCTGCTTCTGGTCTGGTGCTTTCAGAGCTGTGCTGTACTCAACGGCTGCTATTTCTGTTAAAGAACAGATAGGTGGCAATGCAATTAAAGAAAGGTTTTTAAGTCTACCTCTCGTGGGATACCTGTATTGCTTTAAATACCATTCTGGCTGCTATGGGTGGAGAGCTTACTTTCCCTCCTGTTAGGAGTATGCAACTTTGAATCTGCCTTGTGCTTTGGCATCCTGAATAAAATGGAGCTAATAAGAATACTTACACCATAGACTTGTTAAGAGGATTAGAGTCATGTGCACATCAACTGGCTCAGGTCATGGCACACAAAGCCTAAGAGATATAAGCAGTTGGCTGGTAGAAAAGGAGCACTAGGTCAGGGACTAGGATGAGACAGGCCAGGCATTTGTCAGGGATGTAAAATTTGAGAGGCTTCCAAATACCTCAGTTATAAAGGTAAGTAATATTTTAGTGTAAGCTTTTCAAAAGTCAGAAGTGGTGAAAAAATCTCCGATAAACAAAATATCTAATATTTAAATCATGACAGGATCTGACCCTACAATTTTACTCCTCTCCCTTGCTTCCGTTCTCCTAATCTAGGCCCCGTGGATGCTTAGAGCTGCTCTCATGGAGGACCAAGGGCTTAGCAGCTTTTCCAGGAATGATGCTTGATTTGCACTCACCCACTTTTTGGGGCACTGTGTTTTGAGTCACTAGTGCATGCTTTTTAGGATGATTCTCTGGGATCAGGGAATATTTGTTTATCAAGGAATATTGTTCAGCTGGAAGTTTGTAAGAATGCTGGTTCTGTATGCTTGACCTTGAAGCTAGAACCGAATCAACTCTGCAGCTCTGGACACTGGTGTGTTCAGTCTATCCTATTGACACATAAACGTTTTACTTGAAAGAATGCCTTTGACTCCCACATTATCATGTTTATACACAGCTATTATTTGGAGAAGGGAGGCTTCATTTCCAGTTCCTAATTCCTGATCTGTATTTTGGAAACAAAAGGAGGAACTGAAAAAGCACAAGTGTTTCAGAAGAATCTTTCAAATCTTTTAGCATCTTTTTTGTTGTTGTTTATTTTCCTTATACATAGTTAGATATTTTAAGGTTGTTGTGAAATAGAGATGCTGCTATTTAAATTTCCTATAGTGAAGAAAAGTTCATCCCCAAAGAAGTTAACGAGGTTTCCTTGGAGGTGTAGTTCATCCCCAAAGAAGTTAACGAGGTTTCCTTGGAGGTGTTCTGAAGAAGGTTCTGAAGAGTTGTTGTTGTGTTGTTGTTAAGTGACACCAAGTTGGTTTTAACTCATGATGACCCTGTATAAGTTTTCCAAGGAGCACCTGGTGAGTTTGAACTGCCAACTTTGTGGTAAATAGGGGAACACTTAGGCAGATTTTCATGGGCTAGCTGGGGACAGAGGTAAATAGTGATGCATGCTTAACCTTGCAACAACTAGACTGTAGGACACAGGGATCGAGGCATAGCTTGAATGTCTAATGAATATTGGTTTCCCTTGTCTACTAGTGTAAAATAGACACTTGGTGTGATAGAAAGGAATATCGGGAAACATGATTACAGATAGTTTGTAAGCCCGTCTTTAGACTCTAACGGATTGGAATACAATAAAGGGGTTCTAGAACTTGCCTAGTGACATAGGCTTCTTGCGGAGTCCTTGTAGTGTATACAACCTTAGGTGGAACCCTGAGCCCCATCCAGAACCTTCTGAGGTAGTAGGACGTTCGTTCCCACTAGAAAGGACATACAGATCAACCTGGAGCAGCTAGAAGAACAGAAGATACTTCTTTTTTTACCAGTCCTAACTCTGCCTTTGAGTTGTGGTTTTGGAGGAGAATACTAAAAGTGCCATGGACTGCCAAAAGAACCAATAGATCTGTTTTGGAAGAAGGGCAGCTAGAGTGCTCCTTGGAGGCCAGGATGGCTAGGCTTCGTCTCTCATACTTTGGACATATTGGACATATTGTCAGGAGGGAACAGTCACTAGAGAAGGATGTCATGCTGGGTAAGATGGCGGGTCAGAGAAAAAGAGGAAGACCCCCAATGAGATGAATTGGCCAGGTGGCATCATTGATGGCGTCAAGTGTGGCAGCGGTAGTGAGGTTGGCCCAGGATTGGTCATTGTTTCGTTCTGCTGTGCATGGGGTTGCTATGAGTTGGTTCCGACTCGATGGCACCTGACAACAACAACAACAACAACAATCAACTCTGCACGATTTTATTTAACTTGCTAAATTTATTATCTGTTAGTGCTCTCACTTTAGATGGTTTTTGTATACTCATCAAATTTATAGTTACATGTAAAAATCATTATATACTTTTTTTAAAAGTTTTAATTATGAATTGAGTGAAAGTTTACAGGGCACAGCATCAGTTTTACATTCAACAAATCATACACCTTGTTTCATTACAATGATTATCATCCCCTCCATGTACCAACAGATTCAGATAACAGTTTTTCTCTCTATTCACTTTAGCTCTTTTTTTTTTTTTTTTTTTAAAAAAAAACAACCTCTTAGGCATATGCAATAACTTATACCACCAAAGGGCAACTTCTGTAAGTCTGCCTCCTGGCCACCAACTGTTAGTCCCTTTCTTCCCATAAATCTAGAGTCCTCACCTGCTCCCTCTCTCTATGTCTCCATTTCTGCCTCCGTCTCTGGTATCCCTGCTTCTCTGGATAAGGTCCCACATTCCGTTTGTGCTCTTCTCCCTTGATGGCCCTAGAGTCCATTGTTTCTGGGCTGTAAAATTAACTATTGTTGTTAATGTGCTGTGGAGTCAGTTCTGACTCATAGAGACCATGTACAGGGTTTCCGAAGCTGTATATCTTTACGGGAGCAGAAAGCCTCATCTTTCTCCCGTGGAACGACTGGTAGTTTCGAACTGCTACTACGCTACCAGAGCTCCTTATTGCATTGTAGGGATTAACTACTCCCCTGTTTTTGTTACAAAACTTCTACTTGTACAGTTATGGCAGTCGCAGTTAGTCCTGATAACTATTACTATTGAATCATACGTATCTTATCCCCATCTCTTTTAACCAGACCCATCTAGACAAGATGAGAACTATTCAGTGGGGACTCTTTGCCCCACATACTCTTAAACTAAACTCCCTCTTGAAACCTTGTAAGCCAGTCACTTCCTGGCTCCATTGCCCTCTCATTTTAGGTAGCCAATATCTAAGTTGCCTGTTGCTATCTACATCGTGTACATTGATACTTTAAGTGAAGTCTCTTTTCCTCTCTGTTGGCTGGATGCTTCACTCTCAGCTCTAGCCCTCCGTGGCTATGCCCTTGTCCATGGGCTCAGGAGTCTCCAGGTCTCAACACACTTTGGACCCACTAGCCCTTCCTCTTCTCTCTTTCATCTACAGGTCAATGGGAGTCTATGGAAGATGGTTGAACTCAGCACATTTCTTCGTTGGCTGCCTTTCCCCTTCTTCCACTCATCATTAGACCAATGTGGTCATCAGCAAGCTTATATGCCTGCTCATGTGTATTCCCTTTGAGTTTCTGTCTTAGAGGGAGGTTTGTCCTGAAAGAACTTGATTGCTTGCCTTGATGGTTTCCTGGCAAACAGCTTGCTTATTCTTGTAGTGGCCAGTCATACTAGCGTTGTGGGTTTTTCCTGATGATCTTTCCTTGAAGATGTATCTTCTGTTGCTCTCTCTGTTCCAGGCTGGTCTGCTTGTCCTTTCTAGTAGGAATGTCCCACCTCAGAAGGTTCTGGATGTGACATAAGCTCAGGATTCCACCTAAGGTCCTATACATGCAAAGGCTCCCTCAAGAGGCCTATTTTACTTGGCAAGTTCTGGAACCCCTTTTAGGTATTCTAATCAGTTATAGGCAGAAGACAAGCTTACAAGCTTTCTGTAAACATGTTTTCCGACATGAGTTTCTATCCCAACGAAGTGTCTATTTTACAATAGTAGTCAAGGGAGACCAATATTCACAAGATAATCAAGCATCTTAATTTTATTTCCCCTTTCAAACTATGCTTCGATCCCTGTATCAGAGTCCTGTTGTTCCAAGGTTGAGCATGCATCGCTCTTTACCTCTGTCCCATTTAGCCCATGCAAACCTGTCTCAGTGCTCCCCTATCTATCTTGTTCTTCCACCCCTTCCTCATTCTTGTGTATTGCCCTCCCCAATACCTGAACTATGATGTGTCTAACCCCTACCCTATGCTCTACTGTAGCTTCTCTCTACCTCCCCCTAACTCCCCTCCCCAACCCCACTGGTAACCAACAAAGAAAAAATTGTTTTCTTCCCCTTTTAGTATGGATGTCTTTTTTTAAGTTTTTACAATAATGGTCTTGTGCAATATTTGTTCTTTTGTGACTGACTAATTTCACTCAGTATAATGTTCTCAAGGTTCATCCATGTTACAAGGTGGCTTACAGCTTCCTTGTTATTCTTCAAGGTAGCATAATATTCCATTGTGTGTATGTACCAAAGTTTGTTTATCCATTCGTCCATTGATAGGCACTTAGGCTGTCCCCATCTTTTTGCTATTGTGAATAGTGCTGCTGTGAACATTGGTGTGCATATATCTACTTGTGTTATGACTCGTATTTCTTGTGGATATATACCAGGTAGAGGAATTGCAGGATTATATGGTATTTCTATTTCCAGCTTTCTGAGGAAGCCCCATACTGTTTTCCAGAGTGGTTGGACCATTTTTCAATCCCACCAGCAATTTAGGAGGGTCCTAGTCTCTCCACAACCTCGCCAGCATTTATTGTCCTCTGTATTTTTGAACTTTGCTGTTCTTAGTGGTGTGAGATGATATCTCGTAGTTTTGATTTGTGTTTCTCTAGTGGCTAATGATTGTGAACATTTCTTCATATGTTTGTTAGCTGCCCTAATTTCTTCTTTGATGAAGTGTCTGTTTATGTTCTGTGCCCATTGTTGAGTTGGATTACTTGGTTTTTTTCTTGTAGAGATGTTGTAGTTTCCTACAGAGTTTATAAATTGGTCCCTTGTCTGATGTGTCATTGCAAAAGATTTTTCCCCATTCTGTGGGATGCACATAAGTTTGATGCACATAAGTTTCTAATTTTAGTATGTCCCAATCGTCTATTTTGTCTTCTATTGTTCGTATAATTTTTGCAATGTTTCATAGTCTGTGTGTGCCCTGTATTGTTGTTGTTGTTGTTAAGTGCCATCGAGTCGGATCCGACCCATAGCGACCCTGTACAGGGTTTCCGAGGCTGTAAATCTTTACGGGAGCAGAACGCCTCATCTTTCTCCCGTGGAGCGGCTGGTAGTTTCGAACTGCTGGCCTTAAGGTTCGCAGCCCGATTCGTAACCACTACGCTACCAGAGCTCCTTGTGCCCTGTATTAGAGCCCTTAAATTTGTCCCTATTTTTTCACTGATGACCTTTATAATTCTGGGATTCACATTTAGGTCTTTTATCCATGCTGAGTTGGTCTTTGTATATGGTGTGAGGTAAAGGTTTTGTTTCAGTCTTGCATCTCAATTTCCAGTTCTGGCAGCACCATCTGTTGAAGAGACTATGTCTTCTCATTCAATGTACTTTGGCCCTTTGTCAAAGATCAGCAGGATGTATGTTGATGTGTTAATTTCTGAATTCTCAATTCCATTCCATTGATCTATGTGTCTTTCATTATACCAGTACCAGGCTGTTTTGACCACTGTAGTTGTGTGGTAAATTTTGAAATCAGGAAGTGAGAAGCCTTCAACTTTTTTTTTTTTTTTTTTTTAATGTTTTATTGTGAATTGTGTGATAGTCTACATGGGAGAACACCAGCTTTACATTCATTCCATCATCCATCATTTCGTTGGCATAGTTATCATCCTGTCCATGCATCTTCACCCAACCAAGGGGTATACCCTGTAAACCTGCACCCCCCCACCACAGTCCTCAGCCCCTTTCCATCTCCTGATCCCGAGCCCCCAGCCCCACCATCTCTTGATGTTGGCTTCTCTGCCTCCATCCCAGGCCTCACTGCCTCTCTGGGTAGGATTCCGCTCTTCGCTCTTCTCCATTGATGGTTCCAGGGTCCTCCGCTCCTAGACTGATAAATTAATCACTCCCCTTTGTTATAAAATGTCCATCTTTAGATTTCCAACCCTCACAATCAGTCCTGATACCAATTATTCACCATTGCATCACAAGAGACCGTTTCATCAGCCCTACCTGGACAGGCTGGACACCACTCACTGGAGACTCTGCCTTCCTCCATACCCTCTGGATCTAGGTTCCCTCTTGAAAGCTTGTAAGCCAGTCACTTCTTGCCTTTGTATCCCTCCCCCCATTTTGGGTAGCCAATGTCCAAGTTGCCCATCCCTGTCTACCCTTTGTGTGGAGTGGGTGGGTATAGTTCTTACAGCAGGGACTTGTTTCCTCTTTTGAGCTACTGCATTTATAGGTGCAGGTCATGTTTATCGAATTGTATCAGATGATGCTTTTTTCCCTCTTCTTTCTTCTTAGGGTTGAGCTCTGTTTATCCATTAATTGAAGTCCAGTCAAATGGGCATCATCTGCAAGTGTTGGTGTTCTTACATCTGTCCAGCCTCTTTTTATCAGCTGGCCGCCCCACTCTGTACTCTAGACCTCTGTGGCTGTGTCACTGACCCTGATCCCATGAGTCCCCAGATGTTGCCTCGCTACTGGCTGACCAGGTCTCCATCCGGGTTCACAGTAGTTTGCTGAACGATATAGGGCTTAGCTCGCCCCTTCGTTGATGTTCTTGGGACACTTCCCCTTCTGGGTGACGAGCGTGGTTGTCAGTCAAAGTGTATATTTCCCTTGCGTCTTAGTCTTGGAAGAGAATTTACACTGAGAGGATCCGATCACTTGCCTTGATGTCTCCTGGGCAGAGGCCTTCAAACTTTTTTCTTCTTCTTAAAGAGGTGCTTTCCTTGTCCTGGGTCTCTTTCCCTTCCATATAAAGTTTGTAATTGTTTTTTCCATCTCTCTAAAGAATGTCGTTAGAATCTGGATTGGGATTGTGTTATATGTGTAGATTGCTTTGGGGTAGTATTGGCATTTCACAATGTTAAGTTCTCCTATCCAGGATCATGGTATATTCTTCCATTTCTGTAAGTCTCTTTTGGTTTCTTGTACTGGTGTTTTGTAGTTTTCTTTGTATAGGTCCTTTGTTTCTCTGGTTAGATTTATTCCTAAATATTTCATCCTTTGGGTGGCTATTGTAAATGGTGTTCAGAAGATACTTCTTGAAAGAAAGACCTGCAGGAAAAATCCAAAACAAAAATGGCAGTCTGATTGGCTACTACAAGAACAAGCAAGTTGTTCGCGAGTGAACCATCAAGGCAAGCAGTCAAGTCCCTTCAGGACAAACCCCCTCCAAACTGAAACTCAAAGGGAGCACACTGACTTTTGGGTCAGGTTAAACAGTTGTTTAAACTGACTTTTCAGTCCAGTGTTTTATCCCACAGTGCCAGAAAGGATAGCTCAAACTACGTGCCCCAGGGAGCTCAGTCAACTGCTCCCGAGGGAAACCAAATGTAACTGCTAGAATGGTTTTGTTGGATGATGTTTGCGTGAAGCAATAGGCTACTTACTTGGGAATGTGATCACTTGAAGATAGAAATATTATGTTCCACATAGCAGGAAGGGCTTGTAGGCAGAGGTTGTGCCTTATTTGATAAATTGTACCAAAAGGGAATTGGGCTTTATGTTCATTTCTTATTTATTGTCCTAGATAGAGATCTTGATGTCTGGCTAGCTGTGGCAAAAATGGGCTGTTCTTTTTAACCTGACTCCTTTTTCCGGAATTAAAAAGAAATGAGTGAGTGAGGTCGATTTTAGGGGTTGTTGTGTTCTGAGCGCATTAAATCATTGCTCTGTGAATGAATAAATTTACAGATGTATTACTCCTGTTTTGATTTTACATTATGTTTGCAATGAAGAAACTGCATGATCATGGAGGTGGGGGAACAGCATTCCTAAATTAGACGTATTTTAGGGGTAGGGGTGGTAGGAGTCTACATGGAATAGAGAATGAGTTTTTCAGCTTCATTCCCCAATTCTCTTCCAAGGCTTCTAGGCTCTGAGAGAATCAGCAGTGGGCAGGATAGACAGCTCACTGATGAGTAGATAGCAAGTGTTCATTTTCTTTTACGTACCTACATGGCAGGTGGAGTCCTGGTGTGGTGCTGTAAGATAAGCAGTGAACTGCAAAGTCAGTTTGAACCACTTCTTGGAAACTTTCACAGGGTCACTGAGTCGGAACCACCTCTGTGACACTTAACAATAACAGCAGCATATCGTAGAAAGGAGCCTTGGTGTAGCACTGAACTACTAATCACAAGTTTGGTGGTTCAAGCCCATTAGCCACTTCTCAGAAACTCTATAGACGGGGTTGCTATGAGTGGGGACAGACTAGCTGTCACATAACAACAACAACAACAACAACAACATATCTCAAAAAAGAAAGACTCAAGGTACACCTTAAACGAATTCTGCCTCATTAACATATAAAAATCAACCCATTCCCAAGTGGGATTATAACCCCAGGCATAGATGCTGGGATTTATAAACGATTTTTGAGGGGGGATATAATTCAACCCATAATAGCTGCCAATGCTCACTTCTGTGTCTGTTGGCAGGGGCTTCATTTCCTCACCATGTGGGCTTTTCCTTGTGGCTACTCACATCTTGCCTCCCCCCAGAGCTAGTGATGACAAAGAGAATGCTCAAGCCAGAAGTCTAAATACTTGATGACTTTATCTCTGAGATAGCATCCCATCATTTCTCCCATATTCCTGTGCTACTGACCACACTGACCACTGTGTGGAGAAAACTGCCTGTGGTGTGAATGGCTAGAGGCAGGGATCATTGGGGACCATCTGGAAGGAGGTACACTCAAACTCATCAACTCTTCTAAA
Organism: Chrysochloris asiatica; assembly: GCF_000296735.1. Taxonomy (NCBI): domain Eukaryota; kingdom Metazoa; phylum Chordata; class Mammalia; order Afrosoricida; family Chrysochloridae; genus Chrysochloris; species Chrysochloris asiatica. The sequence goes on along the minus strand of NW_006408564.1, from coordinate 20,775,179 downwards.
TCCCGTACCAAGATGAGAGTGACAGATTAACACATGCAGCATCCCCCAAACCAAACCAAATGCTAGAGACTCAAGTCCAAATCATGGGGCATCTTGTGAGTGTCAGAATAGAACTGTGTTCCATAGGGCTTTGATTGGCTGATTGTCCAGAAATAGACCACCAGACTATTCTTCCAAGACATTCCTGGTAAACTCGAATCTCCAACCTTTTGGTTGGTAACCTAGTACTTAGTTATCTGTGCCACCCACAGATGCCCTGCTCAGTAGCATTGTTGTTGTTAAGTGCCATCAAGTTGGTTCTGACCTATAGTGATCCTGTATAGGGTGTCTGAAGAACGGCTGGTGAGTTTGAATTGCAGCCTGTGGTTCAAACCAACTTTGCAGTCCAGCACATTAACCCACAGCGCCTCACCCAGACTCTCTACTCAGTGTCATAGGCAGTGTTAATTCTGCAGAGTTGCAAAACTGTACACTATCATTCTTACTGTGTTGCAAAGATAAAAAAGGAAATCTCACTTGTCAGAAAATTAGTGTAACATTAAAACAGAGAAACGCCAAAAATTAGTGTAAGAAAGTTTATCTTGTGAGTAGGCAAGATCAGAATCTGGCAGCGTCATCCAGACATGTCAAGAAGGCACTTCTGAAGAAGGGACAGTGAAATCCAGTTATATAAATGGTTATGCTAGTTTTCAGAAGAGAACATTGATGTAGTAGCAGGATTTCAGGGTACCTAGGATACAAGGAGCTCTGGTAGTATAGTGGTTACGAATAGGGCTGCGAACCTTAAGGTCAGCGGTTCGAAACTACCAGCCGCTCCGCGAGAGAAAGATGAGGCTTTCTACTCCCGTAAAGATTTACACCCTCGGAAACCCTGTACAGGGTCACTATGGGTCGGAACCGACTCGACGGCACTTAACAACAATAACAAGGATGCAGAAACAGAATCACAAAGGATTCATCAAACCCCCTAAAACTTAGCCTCCAATGCTGAAAACAAACATCTGCACTAAGCAGCTTATGAATCTTAAACTTACTAAACCAAATGAAACCCACTGCAGTCTAGTCCATTCCAACTCTTACTGACTCTTTATGGGCTGTTAATCTTTACTGGAGCAGAAGGTGGTTGGTGAACTTGAACTTACCAGTCTTGCAGTTAACAGTCCAGTGCCTATCCTGCACAACCATTTTAGAAAAGCAGTTTCTTAAAGGTTCAAGGTTCAAAAGGACAGTAAAGGGCAGATGGCCTGAGTGGGTCACCCTAATTACAGGAACACAGTTATCAGGATTTCAGGAGAATCAAAATAATTTTGTCATTGTAAAGAAGGAAAAGATGAAATCAACTTAGACTTTCCTCCTCACCCAGAAATGACTGAAATGCTACCTCTGCCAATCTCTCAACTCACGGAGGTGGTAATTTTCATTCTATAAAGTCAGGACTGGGCTTGCCAAACAACCACTGTCCACAAGGCAAGTTACTAAAATCACCTCTCTCTTTCAGGACCACAGATTAGCTGAAATTTAAAATATGTTTAGACTACAAAATGGTATATCCTTTCCATTCCTCGTATAGGCCCTTTAAATTAGCAGGCATAAAATGGAAGAAAAGATCTTTGGAATGCCTTATTATCCAAGTCTGATCTAGAAGATGGCTTTATATCACCAAAAGCTTCACACTTCTTCATTTGTTAATCAAATGTTACTCAGATTTGGGCTAAAAATAAGTCAGAATGGAGCAGTATTGACACTGCTGAGTTTGAGCCCTGCATTAAATAAGCATTAAATAAGAGCTACTTATTGACTGAAATTTTGTGATTAAAATCTTAAGGAATGTTGAGACCGGCTTGCTTGAATGATTGTAAGGATGTGCAGGAGATGCGTAGGGCGTTAGCTGTGCAGACATACCCTGGGACACACCATTAAAAAAGACCTGCCATTAAAATTCTATAACTTACTTCCTCATAGTTCTTTTGTGGAGTCCTGGTGTGACGCTGTGGGTTAATGCACTGGACTGCAAAGTTGTTTAGAACTGCAAGGCTGGTGGTTCAAGCTCACCTCAGAAACCTTATAAAAGGTTGCTATGGGTTGGAAAGGACTCAGTGAGTGGCATTTAACAACAACAACAAAGATGTTTTGCAGTTTTATTGGCTTACCTAGTGCCCTAGGCATGACTTTGAGTACCTTCTGCTGCTGTTGTTTTTGTTGTTAGTGCTGTCCAGTGGACCTGTAGCAACCCTGTATGGGGTTTCCAAGGAGTGACTAAACTGACCTGTAGTGCCACCACCAGCCCTTGGGATGGGTTTGAACCAAGGTCCTGAAGAACCATGCAGTCTTCACATCCCAGAGAGCTTAGCAATGCGATCCATTTAGAAGAAATGATGTGCATGCACCCAATTAGCATGTTGTTATTGTGTGCCATGGAGTCAGTTCCGACTCATAGTGACCCTGTACAAGGTTTCTGAGGCTTTACAGGAGCAGAAAGCCTCATCTTTCTCCCGCGGAGCGGCTGGTAGTTTCGAACTGCTGACCTTGAGGTTCGCAGGCTGATTCGTAACCACTACGCTGGCAGAGCTCCCTGAAGAAGTTTCAACTCACAGCAGCCCTGTATAAGGTTTCCAAGGAGTGGTGAATGGGTTTGAACCATCAGTCTTGGTGTTAGCAGTCCAGGACTTATCCTATAGCACCAGACCAGGACTCCCTCAAATTAGCATGGCTCCTCCTAAACAGGCCACTTCTCAGAAATCCCTTTCTAGCCCTATGAATAGACATGATTCCTTTTCCCACCTAAAACCTTTTAAACCCCAGCTAAGCTTCTGTTTGGAGAGACTAAGGCTAGTATTGCCTAAGGGCCTTCCTCATCTCCTCTGGCCAGATCTTTTCCTGTCAATAAATCTTTAAATCCTTTGCTCACGTTAAACTCTGTTTTACCTGATCTTTTTTTGGTCAGCAAAGACAAGGACTCTCCTCTGATGGGTCCAGGGCCCTGCTATACCGTGATAACACTTGGATATACTTATTTGACACATTCTTTCTCATTTTAAATAATGTTTCTAGTGGATGGTAGCCAACATGTAATAATGTGAAGTTCTTGAAATTGTATATTTGAGCTGGGGGTTAAGGGAAAAAAGTGTTAAGCCAAACCCAGTTTCAGCTGAGTGATGGAGACTGTCTCTGGGACAAAGGGCAGTCTGTATTTATGATTGCTTCCTATCTTGGAACCTTCAGAATTGCCCTTTGCAAGTGTTTCATCATGGTTCTAATATGAGTTGTTGTTGTTATTTGCCATCGAATCAGTTCCGACCCATAGGGACACTGTCTAGGGTTTCTGAGGAGCGGTTGGTGAGCTTGAACTGACGACCTTGTGCTTCAAATGGCTTTGCAGTCTGGCACATTACCCCACAGCGCCATGTCAGGTCTATTTTATTTTAATGGTGATAAGAGTCCTGGTGTGGTACTGTGGGCTAATGTGCTAGACTGCAAGGTTGGTTTGAACCACAAGGTAGGCAGTTCAAGCTCATCCACTGCTCCTTGAAAGCAGTATACAAAGTTTGAGTCAGAACCGACTCAGCACCACTTAACAAAAATTACTATGAGTGCTCAAAAGCCAGCATCACTCGGTAAAGTCCACTGTGTCTCCCTATGTAGGGTTTTCCCTCAGCTGATAAAGTAAGACATGCTGAGTCTGTAAGATGCCCACAAATTACACAAACCATCTTCAAAAGAGGGAATTTATTGTACATACTATGTTTTGGAGTCCTGGTGTGGCGCTCTCTGTAGGACTAGACTGTGAAGTAGGTTTCAACAGCAAGGTTGGCAGTTGGAACTCATCACCTGCTTCTCAGAAACCCTGTGAGTTTTAACAGACTCAAGGGGCACTGAGCAACAACTGTTTCAATCAGAATAAGAGAAAAGCTGGGGATTACAACATTGTTGTTATTGTTGTTAAGTGCTGTCGAGTCGGTTCCGACCCATAACAACCCTGTATAGGGTTTCTGAGGAGCATCTAGTGGGCTTGAACCACCGACCTTGCAGTTCAAATGACTTTGCAATCTGGCGCATTAACCCACAGCACCACTTGCAAAATTTATTCCAAAGATTTTTTTTATCATTGAGTTTGTTGTTGTTTTGTGCTGTGGAGTCAGTTCTGACTCATAGCGACCCTGTACAGGGTTTCCGAGGCTGTAAATCGTTACGGGAGCAGAAAGCCTCATCTTTCTCCCTCAGAACAGTTGGTAGTTTCGGACTGCTGACGCAAAGGGTAGCAGCCTGATTCATAACCACTAAGTTACCAGAGGTCCTTACAGTTGAGTTTACTGATGGTAATTTTATAAAACTCCTGTTCCTGAGTTAATTATTAAAAGCCTTGGGCATCTGACTTTGTTATGCTTTTGAACCAAATTTGATTACTTACATGAATCAATCAAAACACATTTAGCTTAAAACACAGGCAGACCTTGAAGAGGCAGAACATTAGAAGTTGTGCAGAGAAATCTTGATTTAGGAGAAGCTTTATTATCTGCCTTAATTCAAATGACACACTTCCACTCTTTGTTCAAAAACCACAACAGGTAGAAAAGGTCCTCAAATGAAACCTTCATTCTCAGTGGTTATGTCTTAGGTATTTTCCAGAAGAAATTCTTAGAATATTTCAGGTTAAAAACAAATAGAAACCACCCCAGCAGGCGATCTTACAAATTCTAATTCCAGGAAACCAAAATGTCAATGAAAACACTTAACCCTGAGCTATGTGCAGTTGTGCTCAATACCCTTTTGTGGATGAGGGTGGTAGCATTGTAGGGTTCCCTTCCTTTTAATTTGCACTTTAAACCTCTTAGGGTAACAGAACAGATTGGAGGCCACCACAGACTCTAATCCTCCAGCCCCATCACCTCCACACGCTAAAAGGCATACTTGGAGCATGATCAACACCCTCTTCTTAGGATCATTACCACCCTGAGTCTGTGTGCATTACCCTTTCTTCTTCAGAAGAAGAACACACCAGGTACAGCTCCCAGAGTACACTTATCAAGACAAGATCTTGTTAGTCCTCAGCTTAAAAATCTGCCGTTAGTTCTGTCCAGTTGGTTTCGAGTCATAGTGACACTGTGTAGTTTCCAAGGAGTTCTGGTGGCATAGTGACCATAAGTTGGTCTGCTAATCTCAGGGAAAGCAGTTTGAAACTGCCACCTATTTTGTGGCTTTCTGCGCCTATATTTACAGTCTCGGTAACTCTATAAAGGGTTGCTATGAGTCGGAACTGACTGCTTGGCACATAACCACCACCACCATAGGGTTTCCAAGGAGTGACTGGTAGGTTTGAACTGCTGACCTTGCCATTAACAGTCCATTGCTTATCTTACAGCACCACACCAGAACTCTAGCTTAAAACCTACTGCCCTTCACATGTGCAGAAATCCAAGGGAGCACTGAATGTTACTATTAGTTGTCATGGAATTGATCCAGAATATGATGCCTTTCTGTGTGCAGAATAGAACTGCTCCCTTGTTCTGTGTTGTTGTTTTTCAAGTTTTTATTGTGAGTTTTGTGATAGTTTACATGGGAGAACATTAACTTTACATTGATCCTGTCATATTTCCTTTCATTGCCATGGTTACAGTCCCCTCCATGCATGATCAAACAACCAAAAGGTATACCCTAAAAGCCTGCCCCCTGGTCGTCAGCACACAGCCCCTCTTCACCTCTGTGTCTAAAGTCCCCAGCTGCTCCATCTCTCGCCACATCCAAGTCTCTGCCTCCATCTCTGGCATCGCTATTTCTCTAGGTAGGGTCCCGTGCTCTACTCTTCTCCCTGGACTGCAAAGTCAACCACTCCCCTCCTTTTGCTACAAACTGTCTACCTTTACATTTCCAACCTTCACAGTCAGTCTTGATAGCAGTTATTCACTATTGTACCACAAGAGTCATATCCCCATCTTCTTTCATCAGTCCCACCCAGATAGATTGGATACTACTCAGTGAAGATTCTACCTTTCTCCACACCCTCTGGATCTAGGCTCCCTCTTGAAAGCTTGTAAGC
>NW_006408564.1:20727658-20769045 GCF_000296735.1 Chrysochloris asiatica | reverse complement strand
CCCCCCCCATTTTGGTGTAACCAATGTCCAAGTTGCCTATCCTTGTCTACTCTGTGTATGGAGGGGATGGGAATGATTCTTGCTGTAAGGATTTGTTCCCTCTTTTGAACTACTGCATCCTTAGGTGTAGGTCAAGTTCATCAAATTGTATCAGATTACTCTTCTTTTCCTCTTCTTCTTCTAGTTGAGCGCTGATCATCTAGCCATTGAAGCCAGGTCAAGTGGGTATTATCTGCAAGTGTGGGTGTTCTTATGCATATGCCCTCTCTTCTAATCAGATGGACGCCTCACTCTCCACTCTAGTCCTCTGTGGCTATAGCACTGACTCTGGGCCCAGGAGTCCCCATGTCTTGCCACACTGCTGGCCAACCAGGTCTCCTTCCAATTCACAGGAATCTGTTGAACATGGTCAGACTTAGCTCGCAGCTTCATTGCTGTTTTTTCCTTACTTGCCTTATTGGTGAACAACTTTGTCACCAGTCAGACTGCATGCCTGCTCCTGTGTTCCCCTTGAGTCTTAGTCTTGGAAGAGGGTTTGCCCTGAGGGGACCTGACCACTTACCTTGATGTCTCCTGGGCTTCCTGGGATTCTTAAGGCTGTGGCCTTTCAAAAGTAGTTTGCTAGGCCTATCTTCTGAGGCATATTTGGTAGTATGGAATCACTCACCTTTCTGCAACTAGCTGAGCACTTAACCATTTATGCCACCCAGAGATCATGAAATAATTGGAAACCAGTATGGTGATGGCTGCACACTGTGGTGAACTTAATCAGTGTTACTGAATTGAATGTGTAAAGATGGTTGACATGACACATGTTGTGTTATATGCATGGGGACTTCAGATAGTTCATGGAAAAATGGAATCAAAAGATAATGGAATTTTTCCACAAAGTTTTGAAGCCCCCTTGGATTTTTGCCACAAAAACAAAACAAAACACACACTTACGTACATACAAATCACCTCATAGCTTTATTCCTTATCATTAATTGGTTGTGTCTGCATTACGCATTGTCATGCCTTCTGTCTGCTATATTGTTGTTGTTAAGTTATGCCCTCAAGTGGTTCAACTCATTGCAACCCTGTATAATGTTTCTGAGGAGCGAGCAGCTCGTGAGTTTGGACTGCTGACCTTGTGGTTCAAACCGACCTTGTGATGATCTAGTATTTGTCTTACAGCGCCACACCAAGAGATTAAAAAAGGAAGCAGAGGAGAGGTGGGGTAAGATAGAAGCCAAGACATGAACCCTGAAGTCCTTTCCTTTCTCCTTAGATTTTGCCATCCCTCTTTATAGAAAAGAATCCTGGTGTGGTGCTATAGGATAAGCATTAACTGTAATGTTGGTTTGAACCTCAAGTCACTAGTCAGAAACCCTATACAGGGTCACTGTGGGTTGGAACCAGCTTGACGGCACTTTGCAACAAAAACTTATCCCTGGATAAGATCGTATTTGAGTTTTCCTTGGGCCCCTTCTTGCTAGGGTGTACCATGACTTCCTATAGAATGTGTCAAAGCTATAGTGAATTTAGGCAAGGCTGGTAGCGTAGTGGTTACGAATCAGGCTGCGAACCTTAAAGTCAGCTGTTCGAAACTACCAGCCACCCTGTGGAAGATAGATGAGGCTTTCTACTCCCGTAAAGATTTACAGCCTTGGAAACCCTGTACAAGATCACTATGGGTTGGAACCGACTCAACGGCACTTAATAACAAAAACAACAACAACAGGGCTGGCTGCTCTGTAGGATAAGTACTGGACTGTTAACTGCAAGGTTGGTAGTTCAAACCCACCATCTGCTCTGTGAGAGAACAAAGAGGCTTTCATATCTTATAACGATATATAGCTTTGGAACCCCCCGAGGGTTGTTATGATTTGGAATCCACTCCATAGCAGTGGGTTTGGTTTGGTTTTGGTATAATGAGGTGTCAGGGATTGAATTGTGTCCCTCAAAAAGATATGCCAAAGTCCTAACCCTTAGTATACTTATGAACATGATTTGTAAATAGGGTTCTTAAAGATGTTTTTAGGTGTCGACAAGTTGGTTCTAACGCATAGAGACCTTGTGTGGAGTTTCTGAGGAGTGGCTGTTAGGCGGTTTAAGCCAACCTTGTGGTTAGCAGTGCAAATCCTTGTCCTACAGCACCTTACCAGAAGCTGAGAGTGACAAGAAAGAATCCTGCCCTAGACCCCTGATAAAGATTCATGGTCCTGCCAACATGCTGGATTTGAAATCTAGCCTCCAGAACTAATGTTACAACAGTTTTAGATCTGAGAGTGTTATATAAGCCTTAGATCCATCGCCGAAGAAGAAACCGAGGCCACTCAAAAAGGTGAAGCAGAGTTTCAGATTTTATTAAGCCGGCTGGCTCAGAGGAGCTAACTTCTCCAGATTCTGAGCTCCGGCTTATATGGGGTCAGAATCGAGGAGGGGCTAGGTTGTGAAACTGTTTGAAGATTGGTGGGAAACCAGAAGATTGGTCCTGATAGGTAACCTGATTAGCATTCTAGATTGTCTTCTGGGTGGTGGGGGTGGAGGGGGATTGGTCCCACTCAGTAACCTGATTAGCATTCTAGCTTGTCTCTTGGGCTGGAAGGATTGGTCTTGTTCAGTAACCTGATTAACATTCTAGCTGGTCTCCTGGGAAGGGAGGCAGTTTAATGCTTTACTTTTTCCTGTTCACTATGAGACATGCTGTCTGTCAACACTCGCGGAAGCAGCCGTCAAGAGATCAGACGACGTATTGCATTGGGCAAATCTGCTGCACAGGAACTTTTTAAAGTACTGAAGAGCAGAGATGTCAGCTTGAGGACTAAGGTGCGCCTGACCCAGGCCATTGTGTTTTCAATAGCCTCATATGGATGCGAAAGCTGGACAGTGAATAAGGAAGATCGTAGAAGAATTGATGCTTTTGAGTTGTGGTGTTGGAGGAGAATACTGAAAGTGTCATGGACTGCCAAAAGAACCAATAGATCTGTTTTGGAAGAAGTACAACCAGAGTGCTCCTTGGAGGCCAAGATGGCTAAGCTTCATCTCTCCTAATTTGGACACATTGTCCGGAAAGAACAGTCGAACAGTTGCTGGAGAAGGATGTCATGCTGGGTAGGGTGAAGGGTCAGAGAAAAAGAGGAAGACCCCCAACAAGCTAGATCAGCCAGGTGGCATCATTGTTGGCCTCAAGTGTGGCAGCCGTAGTGAGGTTGGCCCAGGATCGAACATAGTTTCGTTCTGCTGTGCATGGGGTCGCTATGAGTAGGTTCCGACTCGATGGCACCTGACAACAACAACAACAACAATGAAACATAGGAGCCCTGGTGTGGCACTGTGGGTTAATGCACCAGACTGCAAAGCCATTTGAACTGCAAGGTTCAAGCTCACCAGCTGCTCCTCGGAAACCCTATAACAGGGTTGCTATGGGTCGGAACTGACTCAATGACAATTAACAACAACAACAATGCGACATAAAGTTCTGTTCTGGTAATTCTTCCAGTTTGTGGTATTTTGTTATAACAGCCATAGGGTCAAAGGTTTACCCCTTTGTGTGTGTGTGTGTGTGTGTGTGTGTGTGTGTGTGTGTGTGAATCCAAACCTTTCTGCCTTCTTGGTTGTTTGGTGCAGAGGTAAAGGAAATGGTAGTAGGGAAGTAGTTGTTGTTAGGTTCCATGGAGTCAGCACTAACTCATAGGGACCCTATGCACAGCAGACCTAAACACTGGAGCTGGTTAATCCCAGGATAGCACAGCAGTCAGGAAGCTGGATGTTTCCTCCCAGCAGGAAGTGGGAAGACAGTGATTTCCTGTGGAAGTGGTGATGTGCTAGAGTGCGCTTCATGAATATTTGTAGAGGATGGCAAAGCTCCCTGGAGCCCTCTGTGACTTCAGGGTTTGGTTTCTTCAAATTGCATGAAAGGTGTCTGACTCTGAGAGATGCAGATTTTATTGCCTAGGGTGTGTTTGTGTGTATGCTCGTGAAACAGCGTCAGGTATTAGATAGAGTCTGCTTCTGCTGGCTGCCATAGAGCTTCAGAGAGCATTTCAGAGTGGGTTCTTTTTCAATCAGGTAGTCTCCAGGGAAAATGAGTTCAGAGAGGTAGCATGGTTATTTTTCTCAGGTTCAACTACCAGCCATTCCACCTGAGAAAGATGAGGTGTTCTGCTCCTGTAAAGATTTACAGCCTTGGAAACCCTGTCACTATGAGTTGCAGCTGACTCCACGGTACTTAACAACAACAACTTTAAGCCACAGGGTGTTCCATATTAGAACCCGCTGCTTCAAGGCTCTACTGTCTGGAAGACCTTTTAAGCAATGATTCATAAAAATTCACAGTTCAAGGCAGTATATTTTTAAAAGAACTGATGTATGTTTAATGTTAACAAGTGATCGTACAGCACCCTTATGATATTTGTTGTTCTTTGATGAGTCTCTTGGTCAGAGAGCCATGACTGTTGATGGTTATTGTATCAGGTAACTGTTGCTATAGTCATACTGTGTAACAAACAATCTCAAAAACTTAGCCCACAACAAGAAGCATTTATTTCTCAGTCACAGGTCTGTGGGACAGTAGTACCTTAGCCTGTGGGTTGGCTGGCCTTGGCTTCAAAGTGTGGTTCTGTTTTATTTATTTTCTCTTTCTTCTCTGACCAGTATGTTCCTCTCTGATACTGTCTTATAGTGAATCACCAGAATGTAGGAGGGCAAGCTGACTCAAGCCATGGTATTTCAATAACCTCATATGCATGCAAAAGCTGGACAGTGAATAAGGAAGACTGTAGAAGACTTGATGCTTTTGAGTTATGGTTTTGAAGGAGAATATTGAAAGTGCCATGGGCTGCCAAAAGAACGAACAGCTCTGTGTTGGAAGAAGTGCAGCCAGAGTGCTCCTTGGTGGCCAGGATGGCCAAACTTCGTTTCTCATACTTTGGACATATTGTTAGGAGGGACTGGTCGCTGGAGAAGGATATCATATTTGGTAAGGTGGAGGGTCAGAGAAAAATAGGAAGACCCCCAGAAAGATGGATTGGCAAACTTGGCAGCATCGGTGGTCTCAAGCGTTGCAACAATTGGGAGGTTAGCACAGGACCGGGCAATGTTTTATTCTGTTGTGCATAGGGTTGCTATGTGTCAGTACTGACTTGATGGCACCTAACAACAACAACAAGATGCATCCTTTCCTACTTTTTACCAGTTGTATGTGAACATGCCTAACATTTATTCCCCTTTCTTGCCATCTTTGCCTTCCTGTTTCTGTTTCCAACCACTGTTTCTATCCCCAGACTCCATCTAGAACTTGGCAAGCCTTCAGTTGAATGGTTTATCTCTTCAGAGCATGCACAACACAAACCACAGGAGCATTTTTCAAAGATGCACCCCACCTCTTCAGGATCGCTGCCTGAATTTCCTCCCTCCCATCTTTATATACTGTTTCTTCACTCTTTCCTCTCCATTGCTTTCTTCCCTTTCTTTCATTGGGTAGCTTTTATGAGCTGGTGCTTATCTATGAACTTGTGTTGGGTGCTTGCCAGGACTGGCAAGATAGGCATGGTTGGACCACTGCATTCTTTGCCATTTTAAAAAGAACAGCATCTGGTAGCATGTACAATATCAAGAAATGGTTTCCATCTGAATGCCTTGGCCTAGTTTTTCCATTAATACTTTTCAGTGGGTGACATGGTCTCTCCAGCTAAGCTGCCAGAGACCTCGTTTCCCAGCCCACTTCCTCCTTTATCTTTCCCAGTCTTCAGCCCCTTTGGAATAACTTTTAACTTGATTCAGTGGTCTACAGACACAACCTCTTTCTGGGTAACCTGTAACTTGATTCTGTAGCCTATGGGATTTAATGGGGAATTTTTTTCCCCCTTCCAACCTCATATTACTGGCAAATCCCTCATTAGTAATCGTTTATTTTGGAGCAGGAAACCAAATTCTGGGCCTTTTCCTACCGTATTTTTAATGAAAATTTCAAAGCATACAATATAGTTAAAAGATTTATAATGGTTTTATGTGGTGAATACCATGCACACACCACTTAGATTCTTCCATTAACATTTTATTGTAGTTGTTTTATCTCGGCAGCTGTCCGTCTATACCACCTCATGTCCATCACATGGGCTCTCTATAGAGGTGTCACGAGGGCACAGGATTGTGAGGTATGGAGCTAGATGATCTGGGTGGTTTTTGTTTTTTAAAGTTTTTCTTGCGAATTGAGTGATAGTTTACATGGGAGACCATTGGTTATATACTCATTGTTTCACTGCAATATAGTATAGTCACCTCCATGCATCATCATTCAACAATATTTGCTTCTAATCCCTCTGTTTTTTCTTTATGGACCATTTTTTTTTTTTTTTTTTCATGGACCATTCAGGAATACATAATCATTGAAACATCCAAAGGGCACATTCTGCAAGCCTGCTGTCTCCTCCTGTTGTTGTTGTTGTTAAGTGCCATCGAGTCGTTCCGAGGGTGTAAATCTTTACGGGAGTAGAAAGCCTCATCCTTCTCCCGCGGAGTGGCTGGTAGTTTCGAACCACAGACCTTAAGGTTCGCAGCCTGATTCGTAAGCACTACGCTACCAGAGCTCCCTCCTAGCAGCAAGTAAATAGCCTTTTTCTTTCCTCGAGTCTAGAGTCCTCAGCTGCTCTATCTCTTCATGTCTTCATGTCTGCCTCCATCTCTGGTGTTGCTATTTGTCTGGATAAGGTCTGGCATTCCGCTCTTATTCTTCTTCCTTGATGATCCTAGGGGCCTCTGTTCCTGGACTGTAAGATTAACTACTCCCCACTTTAATATTTTTTTTAAATTTTTGAGGCGTGTAATAACCTGGTTTTTATTGCTGGCTCTTTCTATTCACCAAACCTGCCCCCTTGAACATGTTTCTGAATGCTCTTTTGCCTTTGTGTTCTCATTTGTAAAGTGGACATATTAATAGTGCCTTTTGTAAGAATGGCATGGAGTTGTGTCTGACCTCTTCTGAATATCACAAGAGGGAAGGTGAATCAAACTCACATCTGCCCAAAGTTGATTACTATGAGGTGAAGGTGAGACATACTTCCATCCTCCAGCCTTCTTTATGAAGTCTCTCACCAACTGTGCCTCCCAAGGCACTCTCTCTCTGCTGGGTTCAATCATTAATTGCAGTAGTTATGCACAATTTACAGACACTCATGGTGTTTATTGGAGTCCTGGTGTGGCACTGAAGGTTAATGCGCCAGACTGCAAAGCCTTTTGAACTACAAGGTTGGCAGTTCAAGCTCACCAGCTGCTCCTCAGAAACCCTATACAGGGTCGCTAAGGGTCAGAACGGACTGGATGGAACTTAACAACAACAACGACATGGTGTTTATTAGAGAAATTAACAATTCAGCATCAGAAATGCTCATAATACAGTTCTTGGGTCAGGACAGCCTCTTCTCAGCCATGCCCACAGGCATGCTTCTCTCTGGTCTTCAGAGTCTCAGTCATGCTGCCCCTTGGCTCCCACCCTGCGCAGGCAGGGCTACAAATCTCTACCAATAAATGCCCAAAGGACACTCCATTTTCACCCTAAGTATCAGCCTGAAACTGCTCAGCTCTAGCTCCACAGGCTGGCAAACCTAGTTCCCCTTATTAAGTGTCTGGAGGCACACCAATTCACAAACTAGCTTCCTGCCTGAAGACACTCAGCCTCACTCTGCCTGTGGTTCAGAAAACCCAGTTCTCTGTCTCTATCTTGTGCTCTTGGTTCTGTTACTGCTGCCTATCTGCCACTTTTCTGCCACACCTCTGATGTCACAGTTCTCTGTCTTCTGGATCAAGGAAGTTGGAACAGGAAGTCCAAAAGTTGCATTCCACTCCTGGCTCTCTTTCCTGATGGTAGTAAGGAATTGCATTCCACTCCTGCCTACTTCTGAGATGGCTCATTTAAAACCCAATGCATGGCAAAACTGCCCAGTCCCCATTTTGCATGATCCCTTCCCCCCCACTCCTTGGGAGTTAACAAAGATATGACTGGAAGAGCTGTATCACTGCCCAAATGCCTCCTTCATATGGTTTTGTGAGATAAATCAGTTTGCTTTAATGGGTTATTTAGAACAGAGGATACCACATGTTAATCATTTAGTACATACTAGATTGTTGTTAATACTGTCTCGTTGGTTCCAACTCATAGTGACCTTGTATAGGGTTTCTGAGGAGTGACTGGTGGATTTGAACCGTCGACCTTTTGAATAACAGTCCAGTGCTTATCCTACACCTTATCAGCATCACATGCCAGATTGTTGTTGTTCCAACTCATATCCACCTGTATACAGTTTCCAAGGAGTGGCTGGTGAGTTAGAACCACTGACCTTGTGATTCAAAGCCACCTTGTGGTCTAATGCTTTTTCCACAGCGCCACACAAGGAGTGCTAAATTAAATTTATTAGCTTCATGGAATTTGTAGTTTTATTAAAGGAGTAGCAGTTATGTGACTGTACTATTGCCATTTTATGTACTTTGCCTTCTGTGATCCTCAAAACAACTGTTAGATTGTTGTTGTTAAGTGTCCTCGAGTAGGTCCCAACTCATAGTGACCTGTATAGGATTTCTGAAGAGAGCAGCTGGTGGGTTTGAACCACTGACCTTATGGATCAGAGTCCAGTGCTTATCTTACAGGGGCACATTATCAGAATATTCCCCTGTCAAAGACAGAAATGGGTAGTAAATTCTTTGTTTTGATTTTGTGGTTTCCTTACCCAGCCAGGAAACTAAATATTCACAATTAAGTTGCCAATTCTTTTCTTTCACCTAAAGTTGCAAATCTTGTTTTTGAAGTTCCATCCTTGCATGCTTAATTTGAATCTCAAAAGATGTGGCTGAGGTAGGGTCCAAGGTCATCCTGTGTCTGACTATCAGTTGCTCTCAGTAAAAGGGTGAAGGCAGATTTCAATAAATCATGTTAAGAATTCAGTCAGTGGTATGTGCTGTAGGATAAGCAGCAGACTGTTAACTGAAAAGTCATCAGTTCAAACCCCCAAGCCACTCCTCAGAAACCCTATATAGATAGAGTCACTATGAGTGGTAACAGAGTCAGTGGCACTTAACAATACCAACATGTGCATATAGAATAAATATTCAGAATAACCTTTATGTTCAGTTTTTATTGAGTTTTGATTATGTTTTTAACACTCTATTTGCAGATGAGCAAAATTGAAGTCTTTTAAGTGGCAGCAGTGTTACTCAATCTTTCTTATTCCAGAGGTCATAATCTTTCCTTTTTCTGTTTCATTTGCACCACAAGGACTTATTTAAGCACTAGATGGAGAAATCTCAGGACTCTGTAAGGTGCAGGAGATGTCTGTGGTTGGATCAAAGTGTGTCTTCATCTCAATTCTGGGAAATAGAATCACCATTTAGTGTGACTTTGAGCTATTGAAGGTTGATCTTGCAGAAGATCTTTTTCCTTATAGTAGACATTTTCAGTTCAGGTTCCACTTGCTGTCTGGAGCTCTGGCTGACCTATCTGGATAAATCACCCCAGGGCTGTTTGGGCTACAGTCGCCATTTGTCAACTGTTCAACATCTCAGGTGCCTAAAAAATCACTCCTAGTTTGCTATCCAAAAATTTTTTTGGAAAGGTTTGTTGTTGTTTTTTTGTTTAGTGTTGTGTCATCGATTCCAAGGAGCAACTGGTAAGCTTGAACCGCTGACCTTGAAGTTAAAATGGCTTTGCAGTCTGGTGCATTAACTCACAGCATCACACCAGGATTCCTTTGGAAAGGTTAGAAAATAGAAATAAACATGACTGACTCAGTCTTAGACACAGATATATTGAGGATAAGCCATGCCCTAGGCGTTGTGTGTTAATGCATCAGACTGCAAAGCCATTTGAATTGCAAGGTCGGTGGTTCAAGCTCACCAGTTGCTCCTCAGAAGCCCTATACAGGGTCCCTATGGGTCGGAATCGGTTCGACAGCACTTAACAACAACAACAAGTTGTTCACTTTTGGATATTTTACCTCTGAGAAGTAGCCCAATTAGCAACTTTGTTTGTGTTCTCCTGTCTCCTCTAGTTTTTGCTTCTCTCTGTGTTTTTCAGTTCTTGCCTTAATTCACATTCCCATCTCTTTTCTTTCCTACAAAATTCCCAGCTCTTGCTGTTTACAATGTATCTGTGAAAGCCAGAACCTGTTATATGGAAAACTGTCGGAGAATGAAAACACAACTGTATCCCACTAAGACGAGTGATGTTGTTATGTGTCATCCAGTGGGTTCCCCTCATAGCGACCTTGTATAGAGTTTTTCAGGAGTGGCGGGAAGATTTGAACCACTGACCATGTGATTAACAGTCCAGTGCTTATCTTACATAGAAAAGTGTCAAAGGTGTAGCCTTTAACAGGTTTCACTATTTGACTGAAGGCTTCACTGGGTGCTAATATGCCTTTGTTGTTGTTGTTAGGTGCATTTGAGTCTATTTTGACTCATAGTGACCTTATCTACGTACAGCAAATCAGAACACTGCCCAATCCTACTCCAGCCTCACAATTGCTGTTACACTTGAGTCCATTGCTACTGCCACTGTGCCAATCCATCTTGTTAGGGGTCTTTCTCCTTTCTGCTGACCCTCTGCTTTATCAAGTATGATGTCCTTCTCCAGGGACTGGTTCCTCCTGAAAATACGTCTGGAGCACAAGAGATGAAGTCTCACCCTGTCATGACTTCTAAAGAGTATTTCCTCCAGCACAGATTTGTTTGTTCTCTGGCAGTCCATGGTACTTTTAATATTATTCTCTAACACCATAACTCAATTCTTCATGCATCAATTCTACAGTCTTCCTTATTCATTGTACAACTTCCATATGCATATGAGACTATTGAAAGTGCCCTGGTTTTTGTCAGCCTTACCTTAGTCCTCAAACTGACATTTTTGCTGTTGAACACTTTAAAGTGCAACAGATTTGCCTAATGCAATATGTGGTTTAATAATCCTTTAATAACAATTGCTAATTTCCTTTTCTAATTGAAAGGCCCTCAGGTTCAGAGGCATCAGCCAGCAGTAGTAAGATAAGATACTAAGAGCTTTTAATGGCATCCTTTTGTTTTTATTGTATTTGCTTTTAGAGTTTACTTGTTTTTGTTTTTTAAAATGATATCTGTTTCTGCATTTTGAGTTATAGAGAGGATGAAAAGTTTTCATGTGAATTACATAAAAAGGCTCACTAAGATGAAATGATAGAACTGGTATGTGAATATGACACAGGCAGTAAGGGTGGGATTGAAATCAATGGTTGTATGTGTGTGCGTGCACGCACTTGATGGTTTATTCCTTTAAATTCCTCATTTTTCTTGAATTGTATGCAGCAGCACATCCACCAGTTGCACAGTTTTTAGGTGTACAATTCAGCGACATTGATTGCATTCTTCAAGTTGTGTAACCGTTCTCACCTGATGAAAGTTTTTTTAAAAAAATACCTAGTTAAATTAGTCTCAGCATTTGTTTGCTTGGAAACATTTACTAGTTATTTGAATCCTTTTCCAAGGTGCTCATTGAAAAAGGCTTTATGATCTATATCCATTTCCTGGCTAAGAAACATATATTCAGTAGATTCTGCGTTCTTCCGAAGGTTTTATAACAAGGTTAACTTTTATTTTGGGACTTTGGTCATGTACAGTTTGCTTCATGAAAAGTTCCTTGGTATATTATCAGAGCCCAGAAATGCATGAGTTATAGGCAGATGGTTACCCAAATGGCTTCTTCTTACTGAGATTCCTTCTATTCATTTGTGACTCAGACCTCCTGAAAATGAGTACTGTTGGGGTGGCTTTGCAAGACTGAGGTAATAGGGGCATCCTAAGGGAACCCACGAAAAGTGATTCCAGGATACACTTGAGGATTTACATGATTCTTAGGAATTTTCTTCAGGGTGCTAAAGGTTTGAAGCTACTCAAAATATCTGTGAAGCAAGTTATTGCTAAATAGTCTGAAGTTTGCAAAGGATAAAAGGGTTACCCATAGATGAGGAGCGCTCTTAGCGCGTAGTATGTTATGAGTTGGACTGCTAATTGCAATGTCAGCAGTTCAAATCTTTTAAAGTTGAAGGTTTCAGCGCCCGTGAAGATTTATAACTTCGGAAACTCTGTACAGAGTTGGATAGCATACAACCACCAATGGATGATACTCGCTGGTGGGAGCTTGTTGGTCATTGACAGAACCATGGGAAAGAGAGGCCAAGTAAGAGTAAAAGAAGGAGAATTTTGAGGTGTATTAACATTTGCTGTGCTTTGTCTGTATCTCTTTGTAAGAGCGCAATCAGTGACTCCTGCCACTATCTGTGAAGAATTCTCCTTTCTCTTTGATTCTCCCTGACCAGGGATGGGAGGCCTGGTTTGGAATGTGAAGGAGATTTCCTGTCAGCTTTCTTTCCTCTTTCCCTTCTTTTTGCTTCCAAAGTCCGATTTTTGACATAAGTGTGGAGTTCCTTCCTCCGTCAGTCAGGGACTGCCATATTTCAGCAGCTCAGTGCATTGGCTCCTCTAAGTCCTCATGATCTCTAGATTCCCCGTGGATCACTAGCAAGGGGTTCATTACTGAGGACTCAGGAAGGAGGGAGTGAAAGGGTATTTAAAAAGACAGATCATGTTCGTTACTATATTCAGTGGGTTAGAGAAGTATGTTTATTTCTTAGTCTGCAGGATGTTGTCTCAGAGCTGCCTATCAGAGGTAGGATGCGATAAAGGTTAAGGTTGACACTCTTAAAACTAATATTGGAAGAAACCTTCATTAGAAGCCCTGCTTACCACTTCCAACCTTGTTGTCTGAGACAAGTTGTTTGAACTTAATGGGCTACATTTGTCTAAATTAGGAAAAAATGTGCACCTACAGTTAACCAATTTTTTTAAGTGCCTACTTGAGATGACTAAGGAGCTCTGGTAACATAGTGGTTACTAATCGGGCTGCAAACTGCAAGGTCAGCAGTTCAAAACTACCAGCTGTTCCGCGGGGGAAAGATGAGGCTTTCTGCTCCCGAAAAGATTTACAGCTTCAGAAACCCTGTACAGGGTCGCTATGAATCGGAACTGACTCCACGGCATGTAACAACAACAACAATTTGAGATGACTAAGTCAACAAAGTATGCAAACGATCATGGACATTTTGTTCCCCCTCATTTAGAATTATAATAAGATTTGAATAAAATAGTGCATGCAAAAAGGGTTTGACAAAGATTCTTATGATTGTAAAATAATTATTAATGAAATAGTTATGAACTGCCCATTGAATTGTCATTCTTCTAACAAATCCAGAACCCTGTAAAACATAATTTCATTATCTCAACATACAATGTTTTTCCAGAACTGAGATTCTTCGAGTTTTTCTCTCTTGTCCCACTTATGACATGAAATCTAACTTACCTGCCCATTTTGTCATGACTCTCAGTGGACATTTCAGTGTAACAAATCTCATCATCCTCAGTAATTTTGTTAAATACATTAGTGGTATGTGTGTGTATATGCAACTCCTGAAAGAATTAGAATATTTTTCAGAGTACAGTTCAGAGTAATACATCAGTGAGAACAAATAAGCTAAATATGCTTACTTTGAATCCAGAAACTACTGATGTGAGAAAGCGAGTGGAAGAAAAACAACCGCTTGCTGGGTATGATGCCAAGTCAAATCCTGGAAGCTGTCCCAATTAGAGAAAGAACCCTTTCCAAATAACTCTGTGCTCGGATGGCTCAGGTAGTTCCTAAGCTAGTCGGTATTAAAGTCTCTCACCTGAATACAATGGAACATTCATGATGTTTATCAGGTGGAAACTTTTATTAAGGGACGCCTGTCAGGGGGGTCATGGAGAAGAGGCATGCAGTCTGTCTTTACTGGAAAGCTGTTTTTCTGACACTTGTAAAACCATATGAATGGATTAGTCTTCTCAATTTAGCCCCTAACTGAACTGACAGTGAACACAGCTACTTGTTTTCCATAGAGTGCTTTTGTGAAGCACTATCTAGAAACTTGGAGTCCTAGTGTGATGCTGTGGGTTAATGAGCTGGACTACAAAGTTGGTTTGAATCACAAGATCAGCAGTTCAAGCTCACCAGTTGCTCCTCAGAAACCCTATATAAAGGGTTGATGTGGGTCGGACCTTACTCAACGTCACTTAACAATAACAGTCTAGACACTTGACCTGTGTTATATCATTGATGTTTCCGTAAGGGTTCTATTTTAATATTATATCCCAAGATACCTAGCATAGCATTGTAGACAGAGCCAGCCTTGCTGCATACACAAATTAATTTTTTTCCAGTAGAGTTTTTGAGTATGATATTCTTTGTTTCTTCTTAATTTACATAAGGAATTTTCAAGGTCCAAATTATTTATTCAGTGTTGACTATGTGTATTGTTCATGTAACACATTTTCAGTGTTGCATAAGGAACTTGAGTTTAAACAATAGCAACTACTATCCAAGAAGGTATGTGGAATGGATAACTGAATGAATGCAAAGCCCTGGAATGGGTGGGAACAAAGTGGTAAGGGCCACTATATCCTGGGTAGATTGTAGCAGGTTCGAAGTGATTTTTGTTTGTGTATATTTATTTTGAATTATTCTTTGACTGTACAGAGACCCCTTTGTTTGCCTGTCTGTCCTATTTTTCAAAGCATTCTAGCAAATGGAAATAAGGTACAAAGATATTAGAGCAGAGAGGACCCTCTTCTCTCCAGAATCATGGTATCATGAAAGTTCAAAATGATTCTTATTCTGAGATTTCATGTTAGTTGAAATCAGAAATGGCACCTTAACTCACTTACTCTGCCATTTAGCCTATCCATATTTATATGCCTGCCATTCTAGACTGACCTGTGCTCTGTGCTGCTTAGAGCATTGAACAGACAAATACTGATAAGAACTTAAAGCTTAGAGACGAGAACATAATAAAAGTGATGTGTTATTAAAAGACAAGGAAGGACTGCACGCAAGGAGCTCTGGTAGCATAGTTAGGGGTTACGAGTTGCACTGCCAACCTCAAGGTCAGCAGTTCGAAACTACCAGCGGTTCTGTGGGAGAAAGATGAGGCTTTCTGCTCCCATAAAGAATTCCTGCCTTGTTAACCCTGTTCAGGGTCACTACGAGTTGGAACTGACTCCATGGTACTTAACAACGACGACAAGGACTGTGCTCAAGGTTGGTGCTTCAAACCTACCAGCTGCTCATTGGAAGCCCTAGTCAGAGTCTCTATGAATCAGAACCGACGATACTTCACAACAACAACAAAGACTGCAAGTAAATGGGGTACCTAAATTCAATTTCAGAATGATTTTTTTCACTTGAGGCCACATAGGAGCAAAGAAGTCTGTCTACAAGTGCATCAGCACGCCATAGAATTTTCAGTGGCTGTTTTTTTTTTTTTTTTTTGAAGTATATTACCGGGCTATTCTTCAAAGCTGCTTCTGGGTATACTTGAATCTCTAAACTTTTGATTAGTGGTTTGTACTACCCAGGGCCTATCTATGGAAACAAGGGTAGGGAATTTCTGAGGAGGAGTGGGAGAATTGAAATGGATGAAGGGTGCCAAGAATCCACTTTCCTGCACAGCTCTGCTAAAGAGGGAATCTTGTGTAGATTTGTGGGGGCAATGAAAAGTATATTTGCAACTTCAAGCCTGGGTGAATATCTCTTCTCTGATTTCAGGATGAAATTTTATAATCAGATTATGAGTAGATACTTCTTCATCCACTATGGAATTATTCCACAAGACTTTTCAAAAAGTTCAGTGACCATAGCAACCAGTCCTCAGCCAAGTTTTCTTGGAATTGTTTGTATTCATTGGTTTGTTAGAAGCCACTCTATACAGATGTCTGCCCACCCTCCCCCCAAGCTCTCTTTCTAAAGAAGTCAAAACCTGGTGAGGAATCTGGGAAATGTGAACTATGACTTGGTTATATGTGGTTCAGTGAAATAGCTGGACGCTTTCCAAGCAGAAGGCTAAAGCAAAATAGTCTAGACATAACTTTCTCCTTATCAAGACAAGTCTTACTGAGAGGCCTTTCCCACATGGTGAAACCAGGTCACAGAAAAACTCACTTCACTGATGAAAACCCACCTGGGGGGGAGTTGAGATCGCTCCTGAAACATGCAAGGCTGTGATTCTCGGTTTGAGTAAAATGGAGATATTTGTCTTTCTTGTTATTGTTGATATTCAAAAGGAATATATTCATTGAGACTTTATGAACACCTGTGATGTATACTCCTCTATCAGTTTGTTATATTCTGGGGTTTGCATGTTGCTGGGATGCTAGAAGCTGTGCCACTGGTATTTCAAATACCAGCAAGATCACCAATGGTAGACAGGTTTCGCTGGGCCTTCCAGACTAAGACAGAAAGACCTAGTGATCTGCTTCTGCAAACTGGCCCATGAAAACCCTATAGATCACAACAGAATGGTGCCAGTATAATGTTGAAAATGAGCCCACAAGGCTGAAAGATAACTGAAAATACACAGGGCCTACAGTGATGCAGATCTGCACAAGACATTTTTAAAGTGTTGAAGAGCAAAGATGTCAGCTTGAGGACTAAGGTGCACCTGACCCAAGCCATGGTATTTTCAATAACTTCATATGCATGCTACAGCTGGACAGTGAATAAGGAAGACCGTAGAAGAATTAATGCTTTTGAGTTATGATGTTGGAGGAGAATACTGAAAGTGCCACGGGCTGCCAAAAGAACCAGTAGATCTGTTTTGGAAGAAGTGCAGCCAGTGTGCTCCTTAGAGGCCAAGATGGCCAAACTTCGTCTCTCATACTTCAGACATATTGTCAGGAGGGACCAGTCACTGGAGAAAGAAACCATGTTTGGTAAGATGGAGGGTCAGAGAAAAAGAGGAAGACCTCCAACGAGATGGATTGGCTAAGTGGTAGCTTCGTTGGACTCAAGCGTGGCAACAATAGTGAGGTTGGCCCAGGATCGGGAAGTGCTTTGTTCTGCTGTGCATAAGGTTGCTATGAGTCAGTACCGACTTGATGGCACCTAACATCAATAACAACAGCGATGAACTCAAGATAGTCCAGTGATCACGAGGAGGGTGCAGGGTCAAACAGCATTTCATTCTGTTGTGCATGGAGGTCTTTGTGAGTTAGAGGTGACTGAATGAAAACTAGCAACAACATGTACAGACATTGTGCTTTTGTGTTGGAGAATCAATGATGGGTAGAAAAATGGTGGTCCTTGTGGCGAAGCACAAAATTGTATAGATGAGAGTATAACAGACTACTTGAGTAAAGGGGCTAATAGGAAGGGAATGACACTCAAGAGAGGGAGTAGGAAGTTGGACTGTGAGCTTGAGGTGGGCCTTTTTTTGTTTGTTTGTTTGAGAATTACCCAAATGTAAGGGACTGAAGAATGGGGGAGGAGCCAAATTAGTTCAGAGTATTTGGGCCCATATCTTTTGGAACTCGCTCTCTCCTTGGAGACTTCCATTAAGTTGTGCTTTGGCAGTTATAAGGAGCACTAGAATTCTGTCTACACTGTTCAAAAGACAAGGTATGTACTTTTCCTCAATAGTATTAATATACATCACCTTTTTACCTTGGGTATATGGACCCTGTTGGTGTCATGCTGTGGTGATGTAATATAAACAGTGGAGTGCTAACCACAAAGTTGGTGGTTAAACCCCAATAACCTTATGTAGGGTCGCTGTGAGTCATTCAGAGCTGACTCAGTGCCACACAATAACAACATGGACCAGGTTACCCAGAACTCTGTCAACTTCTGTAGGACTCTAAGGAAGTAAAACTGCCCTCAATGATATGGATATTTAAAACTAAAACCCCTGACTTCCTGTAGTAACCATGCAGAAAATAGTCATTTTAAACCCAGACTCAGGATGTTTTGTGCACAGACACTAAGCAATTTTTCCATTGGTTGCAACTAGCAAATTATACTTTCAAACCCTAGGCACTGTGCTTAGTGTAAGCTTCTTGCAGCGTATTGCATATATATCTCTTTGGTGCTATAATAGACAAGTTTTTATTGAATACAAACATATACAAACATAGTTTAAAATACTGTGGTGTTGAATTTTGGAGGCTTGAAAAGGTCTCTCTGTAGAACTTTTTCTATAAGAGAAGAATATTGATTAAGTTTAGAGTGTCTTATCATGCCTATTTATCCTGTGCAAATTTCAAAACTTGGTTTATACTTAAAGGTTGTATGAACTTCCCACAGGGAAGTTTTTTTTTTTTTTTTGGTGGAGGCAGACTGGTGGAGAATCACACAACTTATAAGTGTATAGCTGATTGAATTATTATAAAGTCAACACACTTAAATAAATAACTCTAGCTGGATCAAGCACTGTAATGTGACAGTCACTAAGAGCTCTCTCTGGGTTCTCTCCAACCTCTATTCCCACTGATGGTTTTTTTTTTGCAATAAATGGAATTATACAGTATGTGTTCTAACTCCAGTAGATAATTCCAAACAGTTCTCTAAGGTGGTTGTGCTAGATTAGGTTCCCATCAGCAGTGTATATGAATTTCTATTGCTTAACATCCTCCTTAGCCCTTGCTTGGTATTGTTAATCATTTAATTTTTGATATTTAAATATTAGACATCGGGGAAATTTGCTGCAAAAGACCTCTTTCAAGTGTTAATAAAACAAAGATCTTACTTTGAGGATTTAATGTGCACCTGATCCAAGCCATGGTATTTTCTGTCACTTTATATGCATGGGAAAGCCGGACAATGAATAAGGAAGACTGGAGATGAGTTCATGCATTTGGACTAAGATGTTGACAAAAAAAAAAAAAAAAAAATTACTGAATATACTATGGACTGGGAGAAGAATGAACAGATCTGTCTTGGAAGAAGTACAGTCAGAATGCTTCTTGGAAGGGAGAATGGCAAGACTTCGTCTCATGTACTTTCAACAGATTATCAGAAGGGACCAGTCCCTGGTGAAAGACACAAGAGCATTTGTGAAAAAGAAACAGGCCCTTAATGAAATGGATTAACACAGTAATCCTTCAGTAATGAGTCGAAGCTTCACAATTGTGAGGATGGCCCAGGCCCAGGCCCAGGCAGCATTTCCTTCTGTTGTAGATAGGGTGGGTGTCTGTGAGTTGGAGCCGACTGGACAACACCTAATAATAGTAACAAAAGTATATGCCTACCTAAAAACAGTGATAAATGGTCATTCTGATGTCTGGATGTGTTCTTGTGTGGAGCCCAGAAATCCTGAACAAGTTTAACTCAAATCCTAGTTGAGGAGCCATTGGGTCACCGTTTAAAGTCTTAACTGAATATTGGGCAGTATTTTTAGACCTTGACCTCTAACTTCTGACAAACCACGGTCCAAATGCCAGTGACAAGTAATGTGAACCTACACAGTTATTTACCATCTGTGAGCCCCAGTCTCCTCATCTGTAAAATGGGAGTAATTAATAATTCCCTCCTGAGTTGATATAAAGACTATATGAGTCAGTCCACTTAGTGCCCGGCCCATAGTCATTATACGAAAACAGTTATGAAGTTCTTTCTGACTCATCGGAAGAAGTGACCGGTTGCATGGCTTTGGAAGACGCCTCTATTTTTGTTCATTTATTTTTAGGGGAAACAAAGTCATTTCATTCAGAACATTAGATAGACGTCAAAACCCGATACATCCTTTCCGGAACTACCTTGTTTGTTTGATGTGTGGGTGGCTCTATGTGTTGTTTTGAAGGGTGGCATGTTTACTGCTCAGCAAAACCATAAACATGCCGGATTTTTGTGTGCCTTTGACACCAGGGCAGCCAGAAGGAAATCATATCCAGCTTGTGCTTTGACACAGAGGGTTTTTGTTTTTCCTTTCTCAGCTCTGTAGCATCTACTAAAAACAAAGTACTTCAACGTAGGTAATATTGGGACTGGCAGCCCAGTGTTTTCTTTTCTTTTTTCCTTTTCTTCAGTGAAACAGTGACTGAGGGTGGTATTTTCAAAGATCAATGCTTGTCAGTCTGATAGGTGAGAAAGGACTGCAGCAATTCCAAAAAGGAAAAAGTGATGCCAAGAAAAATAAGAACCTTGTAATAATTTTTTTTTCTTTTTTCTTTTAGGGCAATAGTGAGATATTTCAAGGAGGAGGAGGAAGGTAGAAGAGAGTTTGTTATTTGCATTTCCTTCTTCTGAGCACCCAGATTTGTTATGCCGCCACTCCGGAGTCTTAGAATAGACTCTTCAGACTGTTGAATTTCAGTGTAGATCCTTATGTGTTAATCTGTCCCCTGAGCACCGATCTGGTCTGCTTCATTTGTCCTGCCCAGCATAACTAGAATTGGGATGCAAACCAGACTAGGAAGTTAAGAAAGAAGTTGCTCCTCATCACACAGCCTCAAGATTTGACCTAGTGGAGTTTCATTTTTTGTATGTGAGGTTTTTTTTCTTTTGTTTTAAGCATTCTTACATATATAAGAATAATAATAAGCGTACTGATTATAAATCAGGCTGCAAGCCGCAAGGTCAACACTTTGAAACTACCAGCTGTTCCATGGGAGAAAGATGAGGCTTTTTCTGCTCCTGTAAAGATTTACAGCCTCGGAAACCCTGTACAGGGTCGCTATGAGTTGGAACCAACTCCACGGCACATAACAACAACAATAAAATATATAATGCTCCCCCTCCTCCTTTCTTTCTCTCCATCTTTTTCCTTTTTTTAAAGAGAAATTTAGCAAGGAAAGAAGAGTCAAACTAGAGACAATAGGAAGGGCACTGGATGCACACAGCAGAGGTAGAGCCACACGATGGAGTTGGAGCCACATAGCTGAGATGGATTCCTCCGCGGAGCCTCTGAATTTGTCTAAGCATCAATTCTTTCATCTCTCAGTAAAGGCAAGAGTTATACCCATTAGTTTTGAGGGTAATCATACAAAATATGGTTGGCATTCAATAAAATGTGAGAATTAGAAAAATAATAACACTTCTGCTTACCTAACACATACCCATTCAGGAACTACCTTGTTTGTTTAATGTGTGGGTGACTCTGTGTTGTTTTGAAGGATGGCATGTTTATTGCTCAGCAAAGCCATAAACATCCCAAGCTTTTTGTATGCGTTTGATACCTGGGCAGCAAGAGGGAAATCATAGTGCCTGGCACTGGTCTTAAGTACTTTGCAGTATCAGCTCATTTGATTTTACAGCATTCTAGGTGTGTGCTCTGTTGTGCAGATGAGGAAACTGAGGCACACAGTGCTTATCTTGACCGAGAATACTCTGGTAATGAGTGGCAGAGCTTGGATTTGGGTGAGACCAGTCTAGTTCCCAGAGTCTGTGTCCTTAAGCACAAAACTGCCATTTCCCCTAGTTCCCCCTCAGAACATACTCAGCCCCTCTTTCTTATGTCTAGAGATAACCATTAGACAGTTTGGCATAATGCTTTCTATGTAATTTGAAGCAACAAAACTGAAATCATATAATTCACTATATTGTGAATCTTTGTTATTCCATGACATGATTTGTCAGAATGTTTTTCCATGTCAGTACATATAGCTCTACCTAAGTGAAAAATTAACCACTTTTGCCAAGAGATGGCCATTTAGCCCAGCATTGGTGGGGGCTGACTTTCTTTCAGAACAACCCAGTTCCATCTGGCTTTCTGCCTAGGAACTGGCTTTCTTTCCCACAAAGTAGCTTCTCAGAAAAACTGTGGGAAACAAATGACTTCAGAGGTTTTTAGAAACAAAAGTGCAAATTCTAACAAATTTCATCTGGCCCCAAAATGTTATTACCCCAAATCTTGAAAATATTTTATTATAGGATTATTCCCTCAAGGTTGTTAATCTGAGAATGGTCCCGGACTAATAGGCCTGACTTTTTGCCCCTGGTAGTGGAGTCTTGTGTATGTGAATGCAGGAATGTGGGGGTTGAGGTAAAAATATTTCTCTGGAGGAAATGAAGTCATTTCATTTAATATTATAGCTACCACTGGGACTCTATCATTTCAGAAAAGGGATGCCGGTTCACACAACCAAGGCAAAGCTTTTTAATTTAGTTCAAGAGACCTTTTAAAGGGTAGCACTAGGTTTTCAGGGCCACAAACATTTATTGAGTTATATCTGCCCTGAAGACTTTTGCTCTCATTAAATTTTACCTAATGAGCATTGTCTTTTTAGATGAATGCTATTGTCCCATTACCTGCTGTTTTCTTCTAGTATAATAAAATTGCAGCATTTAACTTTCAGTATAATAAAGTAGCAGCAAGCTATTTCTGTGTTGAGGTTGCTGTCTGAGAGAAGTTTATCTGGCCCTGTCAGACCAATTCCATAGTGAGACAAAACTTCATTTGTTAAGAGGAAAGAATGTGGTCTTGTGCACCTGCCTTCCCGGATACACCTGTAGAGCTGGTTTTGCTGATGAAACCTGTTCACTGCTGAGCTCTCCACAGAGGTGGAGTTTTCTGGGCCCTGGCAACAGAGTGTAAACAGTGACTAGCCTCTGAGGTAGATTTCTGTGTCCTTCTCTTGCTTGTTAAATCCTGAGTCTGTGTGTAATCTCTTTAAAGCTGGTGTGGTGAAGTCGAAACTTGGCTTATCACTGGGCCTAGAATCTCCTAGAACATATTTTAGATAAGAATGGAAAAAATGCCAGGCTGAGCATTAGCTGCCAGAGATACTGAGCAGCTTTATTTTCACTCACAGACAAAGAAGTGTTGGGTTTAATTTCAAAGTCTGCTTGTGAATAGGCCGGAAGATATGAAGGTGGCCTTGCCTCCTCGAATTTTATTTTTCTGTAAGTTATTTAGAAGCAAGGAACGAAGGTGGTAATGAACTTTGCTCCTTTGTACTTTAGTAGTATTTCCCCTCTGTTTGAAAACAGCACAGCAGTGTGACCTTGGACAAATTACCGAGCCTCAGTTTTCACATGTGTAAAAAGGGTATGACATACATAGTACTCAAATCATAGGGCTGTAATAAGGTATAAGGAATTAATATTTGTAGTCTTTAGAATAGTATCTGATACATGATCTGTGTTATATAAGTGCTTGTAGAAGAAAATAAAGCAAACCAAAACCCACTGCCATCAAATTGATTCTGACTCATAGTGACCCTGTATAGGGTTCAGGGTGATAAATCTTTACTGGAGCAGAAAGCCTCATTTTTCTCTCCTGGAGAGTTGCTGGTGGGTTTGAACTGTTGATCAATCCTTGTTGATGTTAAGTGTTGTCCAGTTGATTCCAATTCATAGCCACTCTGTACAGGGTTTTTAAGACTGGTGTGTTTGAACTGCTGATCTGTGGTCAGCAGTCCAGTGCTTATTCAATAGTACCATTCCAGGACACTTATCCTAAGCAAAGGGAAATACTTTGTACTAATATATGATGTGCCACCAATATTGATATGGTTTTTCTGGTTGCTGAACATTCTGGCACAGAACAATTTATCATTTATCATTTGATCAAAATAATGTTTTTGGTATTTAGCTAAGATTGTCTCTTTTAAAATAGGCATTCCTTATTGCTCTTCCTGTTCTCTTTGCAGAACAAGAGTATAGGAAAAAAACAAGTGCAAGTGTTTCCTTGTAATATTGGTTTGCTTGTGGTCAAAAACAGGAATCATGAGTCATGAACTCCAAATGAACAGGAATGAGCCAAGGTAAGATGACACCCTAAAGATGAAGGTCATCTCGACAAACAGACATGCTTGAATTCACCAAGCATTAAAGCAGCACTTTTAGACTGGGGTCCATGAACTCACAAGGGGTCTCTGGATAGAATGAAGGGAACCCTAAGCTGAATAGGATCAATATTACATCTGTATTTTCACTAACCCCTCACTGAACTTGAGCATTTCCTTCTATTATGAATGTAGGCAATAAACTACAGTGGTACAGACAATACCCGTGACTTTGTCATCAATGGAAACCTCAGATATTTTCATATCATGTGACAGTTTATTTATGCTTAGAATTACTTAGAAAGTGTGGTAGTTATTGGACTCACCACTATTTATTTGGACTCCTAGTGTGATGCCGTAGGATCAGAAGTGGGCTGGGAACCACAAGGCTATCAGTTCAAACTCACCAGATGCTTCTTGGAAACCCTATATATACAGGGTTGTTCTGAGTTGGTACACACTCGACAGTACTTTTAACAACAACAACAATTATTTATTTATTGCCTTAATTCTTAGTGCATTAATTAAGAAAAAAGTGTGACTATATTATAATTTTTTAAAAAATGCTTACAATTCATTTTCCTCTGCAGCCTAAAACACATTTTATCTTATGCATTTTAAACATTATTTTGAGATGGAGCCCATAGACTTGACCCGATTACTAAAGGAATCCAAGTCTTAAAGATAAATATTTAAGCTGATTTGATTCTCTAGTTATACTTTTTAATAGAAATGCATGAAACATATGTAATCTTAAATTATTTTAGTAGCTACTTTTTTTTTTTTTATGTTTTATTGTGAATTATGTGATCGTTTACATGGGAGAACATTAGTTTTACATTCATCCTATCCTGTATCGTTTCATTGCCATGGTTACAATCCCCTCCATGCATCATCAACCAACCAAAGGGTATACCCTGCAAGCCTGCCCCCCGTGTCGTCAGCACACAGCCCCTCTCCCTCTCTGGGTCTAAAGTCCCCAGCTGCTCCATCTCTCCACGTCATCGTCTCTGCCTCCATCTCAGGCATCACTGCTTCTCTGGATAGGTTCCTGCTCTCTGCTCCTTCTCCCTTGATGGTCCCAGGGACCTCTGCTCCTAGACTGCAAAGTTAATCACTCCCCTTCTTGCTAAAAAAGTCTACCAGTCTACCTTTACATTTCCAACCCTTACCAGCAGTCCTGATAACAATTATTCACTATTGTATCACAAGAGACCTATCTGCATTTCCTTTCATCAACCCTGCCTAGACAGATTGGATACTACTCAGTGGAGATTCTACCTTCCTCCACACCCTCTGGATCCAGGTTCCCTCTTGAAAGCTTATAAGCCAATCACTTCTTGCCTTTGAAGACCCCCCACCCCCCACCCCCCATTTTGGGTAGCCAATGTACAAGTTGCCCATCCCTGTCTACTCTGTGTATGGAGGGCATGGGAATGATCCTTGATTGAAAATTAATTTTCAATCTTATTTATCTGAATATCTTCAAAATACTTTAACAGGTCAACAATATGGAAGTTACTAATGACATATTTTACATTTATTTTTGCATGTACTTCTTAGAAATCAGGTGTGGATTCTACAGTTAGAAGCCATCGCCAATACAGGTGCTACCACTCCATTGGAAGTTCTTGATTTGTATTTACATTTGTCAACATATCATCTTTATTCATTTATAAAAAACAAAGATTCTTGTGGTTCTAAACACAATGAACAGGTTTCCAGTCCCTGTAATTGAGTAATTGAAATTTAAACCAATAAAGATGTAATCAAATTAAAAATTTAATCCCTCAGCTGTGTATTAGTCACATACAAGTTTTCAGTAGTCACATGACACTCACTCATGGCTACCATATTTAATAGGGCAGGCCTCGAGACTGATATGACGCCATAAGATAAACACTCAACTTCAAGGTCAGTGTGAACCTCAAGGTTGGCAGTTCAACCTTAACAGCTGCTCCTCAGAAACCCTATACAGGGTAGCTATGAGTTGGAACCAAATTGATGGCACTTTAGAACAACAAGATTCTGATGTGACAAGGAATTGGACTTTTCACATAATCTCCTTAATGAAAAGGAGATTTTGTTAAAACGGAGTCCAGGCTGTTTTGTTAATCTGATGTGTTTTGTGAAGCAAGTGCTTTTTTTTTTTAAATCCTCTTAGTAAGTAAGGTACCTTAAAGCCACTCTTTGGAAATCCTATACAGGGTCACAGTCGGAACCAACTAGACAGCACACAACAGTAAGGCACCTCCAGGACTAATGGTGTGACACTGTAGGTTTAGCACTGGACTATGATGAACTACAAAGTTGGCAGTTCAAACCCAGTAGCAGCTCCTTGGAAACCCTATTCAAGATCACTAAGAGCCTGAACTGACTTAAACACTTTTCAACAACACCAACAGTAGGGTACCTTCAGCCCTCTGTCATTGAGTAGGGCTTCAGGCTATGTAGTGACCATGCAGATCTGGCTTTGTGTGACTCTGTAGGAGGCTTTTCCATGTAAGTCATGTGTGTTTGGGTATACCCCTGGGGTTTGGTGGTGGTGATGAAGGTGTTGGAACTATTTTGTAATTTCCATTCCAAAGAGTTGAAAAGAGATTTGCAAATTTTGGGAAAAATTAAAAAATTTTTTCCCTTGCAAAGTGTTTAGCATACTAAGAGT
Source organism: Chrysochloris asiatica (assembly GCF_000296735.1). NCBI lineage: Eukaryota > Metazoa > Chordata > Mammalia > Afrosoricida > Chrysochloridae > Chrysochloris > Chrysochloris asiatica. The sequence goes on along the minus strand of NW_006408564.1, from coordinate 20,742,791 downwards.
TTGCATATGGATATTTACCACTTTGTGTTTTGTATTTCTGTTTAGTCTTCCAAAAGAAGTGAATTGTAGAACTTAATGTAATTTTTAATTTAGTGCTTTCTTCATGGATTCAGTTTACTTTCTTGACTGTCATTCAACAGCTTAGAACGTCTTTTAGTATTTTAGTCAGGTAAGGGAGGCGGAGGATCTCAACCAAAAAGATTGATTGAGATTCCATGAATCTCCACATCACTGCCTGAAGTAGTTCTCTTCCAGAAAAGCCTGGCTGAAGTTAAGCTAAGCAGTTTTCAGAGTCTGAGTTATCCACTTGGGTGGTCTAGCTGTATTCTCACTCCTAACGTGTGTTTTTTTGGCTTTGATACTGTGTGTAGCTTTTTCATTTCATTTCTTAACATTGACAAGCTGTGAAATACTGATGAGCCTATAATGTTGCTAGTTTTGATCTAATGTCTTGTTTCTTACATTTAAAAGTTTAGAAACGTTGGTGGCAAATATATGGAGGTTCTTCAGAGACAGTCAATGAATGGATGTTGCCAATGCATTACTGCTGGTGGATCTTGGCAATGTTTCATTCTTTTATATGCAAGGTGGCTTCAAAAAGTTTGTGGAAGATTCCAATATTTTTCAGTTCCATTTTTTTTTTTTATGACTTTTTGAAGTCCTCTCATATAAGGTCACTATGAGGTGACTCAACGGCAGTTTTGAGGAGAAGGTTGAACTCTGTAGATTTTAGACCTAGAAGCATGTTTCAGACTTCAACTAAACCCTAGAACTGCTTGAATGTAATACTGTGCTAGAGCTTCTGAAAGAGACAAAAAGACAGAGTTCCTGTGAATGTGAAGTTTTGGTAAATTGAAGCAGTAGACTCACAGAAGGACCCAATGATGATTGAGACAAAGGTACATTTATCAGTGGATTCTGGTTTGTTTTGAAATGCCAAGCAATTTCTAGATAAGAAGTAGTAATAACAGAAACAACAGCTGGCATTTATTTATTTATTCAACAATTGTTGAGTGGGTGCTTAGTAAAGTGTCAGGTACTACTCTGGGGTACAACCACAAACACAGTGGACCCAGAGCTTGCTTAGGCTTAGGGGTGTGTCTGGTATAACACATGCTCTGTATAAAGCAGTTGTGTTTTCAAGACTAAGAATTCATGGCTGAATGTCATCATTGCTGTAATGGAAGTATGCTTTGGGGAACACAGATGGACATACCTGATAAGGATAGACTTGAAGGAATGATGGTCTTCTTTAAACACCTTTTTCTCTGCTTCATTCACTCTGCTCTTGTCATCTTCTCATGTTGGAGACTTGGAGACTGGGCAGTTCTAGGAGTCTAAGAACTCTGGATGATGTAGTTCATTAACTTTGCTTTGGGACATAAAATTGAGCAGCATGATTCATAGACTGTGTATTTGAATAATAATCTGGCCTAGTAGATATGTTTTTAAAATGACGGTAGAGAGGTTATATGATTTTAAAATCAAAATAGATCTTAACAGTTGCTTAAACATTATTTCTGGGCATATATGCCTTCCTGTGACATGTGATCCATTTTACAAGTATATTTAATAAGATCACACAGTTTGGAGTTGTGTCCTGAATCATTGAAAAGGAAAGATTTGCAAAGTTTAAACATGTAAGTAGGAGCCTTTGTTTTACCATGGGTTAAGCACTGGGCTGTTAACCAGTGGCCAACAGTTTGAACCAACCAGCCACTCTGAGGGAGAAAGATGAGGCTCTCTACTCCTATAAAGTACCAGTTGTGTTCTACCCTTTGGGGTGTTTATGAGTCAGAATTGACTCATTGGCAGTAGATTATTGCAATAGGGAAGGATGTGTGGTGGTGAAGGATATTTGTGCTTAGTGTATTAAACTTAAGGTTAGGTTACTTGAAACTACCCAGTAGCACCATGGAAGAAAGACCTTGTGATTTGCTTTCAAAAAGATCCCACCAATGAAATCCAAACCTACTGTCTAATTGATTCTGACTGTAGAGATCCTATAAAATAGAGTAGAACTGAGGGGATTTCCAAGGCCATAAATCTGTATGGAAGCATATTGCCACACCTTTCTCTCACAAAGTGGCTGGTTGGTTTGAATCACCCACATTTTGGTTCACAGCCGTGTACTTTGGCCACTGCACCAAAAAACCCAATGGAGTGTTGTGCCCTGTAGCACATGATGTTGCCATGAGTTGTAATTAACTCAATAGCAGTGGGCTTTGTTTTGCTTTTGAATTGCAGTAGGGAAAGTGTTAATTCACGAGGAAAGTCTTCAAGAAGAAGCAGAAAAGTTGGGTTTTATGAAACAGGAGCATCATTGAAGAAAGCTGGATTAGGGTTCTTATCTAGGACTATTCCAGGGCAATGTGGTTCTTGGCTGTTAACTCTCTCTCTGAACCTTGTTGTTGTTAAGTACTGTTGAGTCGGTTCTGACCTGTACCTACTCTGTATAGGGTTTCTGAGGAGCAGCTGGTAAGCTTGAACCACCAACCTTGCAGTTCAGAGAGCTTTGCAGTCTGGCGCATTAACCCACAGCGCCACACCAGGACCCCCTCTGAACCTTGTTGTTGTTTGTTAGGTGCCATCAAGTCAGCACCGACTCATAGTGACTTTATGCACAGCAGAACTAAACACTGCCTGATCCTGGGCCAACCCCACTACTGTTGCCACGCTTGAGTCCATTGATGCTGCCACTTGGACAATCCATCTCGTTGGTGGTCTTTTTCTTTTTCTCTGACCCTCCACCTTACCAAACATGATATCCTTCTCCAGTGCCTGGTTCCTCGTGACAATATGTCCGAAGTATGCGAGATGAAGTTTGGCCATCCTGGACTCCAAGGAGCATTCTGGCTGCAATTCTTCCAAAACAGATCTGTTGGTTCTTTTTGCAGCCCATGGCACTTTCAATATTCTCCTCCAACACCATAACTCAAAAGCATCAATTCTTCTATGGTCTTCCTTATTCACTGTCCAGCTTTCGCATGCATATGAGGTTAATGAAAATACCATGGCTTGGGTCAGGTGCACCTTAGTCCTCAAGCTGACATCTTTGCTCTTCAACACTTTAAAAAGGTTTTGTGCAGCAGATTTGCCTAATGCAGTACATCATTTGATCTCTTGGATGCTGCTTCCATGAGTGTTGATAGTTGATCCAAGAAGAATGAAGTCCTTAACAACTTAAATCTTTTCTCCATTGATAAGAATGTTGTTTATTGGTCCACTGGTGAGGATTTTTGTACATTGAGATGTAATCCATAATGAAGGCTGTGCTCTTTGATCTTCATCAGTAAATGTCTTAAGTCCTCTTCACTTTAAGCAAGCAAGGTTGTATCACCTGCATATGATGCCACATTTTTCTTCCTATAACCCAGCTTCTCGGATTATTTGCTCAGCATACAGGTAGTTGTTGTTGTTAAGTGCTGTCGAGTAGATTCCAACCCATATCAAGCCTGCACAGGGTTTCCGAGGCTGTAAAACTTTATGGGAGCAGAAAACCTTATCTTTCTCACACGAACCAGCTGGTAGTTTCGAACTGCTGACCTTAGGTTCGCAGCCCTATTTGTAACCACTATGCTGCCGGAGTGCCTTCAGCATACAGATTAAAGGGTCACAAAAAGGGGAAGAAGGCTCCACCAGACTTGCTTTCTGGGAGCAGAGGGCTCAGTTGAAGTTCATTATTGTCAGAGTATACATTGCAAATTAGTTTTTAAAGATATTACTGATTAAAGCTTTTTTTCACTTGAAAGACTGAACTATTAATCAGAGATGTACAATTTATAATTAGTGCAATTTGAACATAATCATTTCATTATAATTTGTCTCTGTGTATTTATTTGATGGTTTAAGACATAAATACAGGCTTTTAAGTCCTTCTCATTTATTTTTTACCAGAATTTTGAGAGTTGCTGCTGTTTATTATCCTTGTTCACCTATTTGAGTTTACATATGATTTACCAGGTTCTTCATTGTCTTTAGAGGGATGTCTATAAATATAGATATCTTGCTTGTTCTGTTTAGGGCTTTCCCAATGTTAGTACAAGAATCATTATGGATAAAATGATAAATAGAAGCAGGCAGAGGCCTGTTATCTTAACATTTTGTTGGTCTGCTTTCAAGAACTGTTTGTTATATATAGCTTATAGATCTAATTCTCATGCAACTTAGACTACTTACTGTTCCCTTTAGGGACTGCTGGAAGCCCAAACTGGGGGGTGATTTCACATAACAACAAGGACAAAAAGGTTATTTACTTATGAATTACTCAGAGCATAAATAAAGGCCTTGGTGGTGTGGTGGTGGTGGTGTGCCATGGAGTTGGTTCCGACTCATAGCAACCCTGTACAGGGTTTCTGAGGATGTAAATCTTTATGGGTGCAGAAAGCCTCGTCTTTCTCCTGCTGAACAGCTAGTAGTTTTGAACTGCTGACCTTGTGGGTCACAGCCTGATTCGTAACCACTATGCTACTTGGTTGGTTGGTTGGTTATGTGCTGTGGAGTTGATTCCGACTCATCGCGACCCTGTACAGGGTTTCCAAGGCAGTAAATCTTTACGGGAGCAGAATGTCTCGTATTTCTTCCTTGGAACAGCTGGTAGTTTTGAACTGCTGACCTTGCAGTTCGTGGCTTGATTTGTAACCACGATGCTACCAGAGCTCTGTAAATAAAGACCTTAGGATACTAAATATAACACAGTAAAGAAAACGAACCAATTTCCCTTGACATTTAGCTTTAAATTGAAATGCATTCATCTACATTACCTGAGATGAAATACTCTAGCAGTAGACTTTTAAGTACTTGTCTGCTTTCATTGTTTTGTCATATTACATTTAACTTCAAAATGTGCTGAATAAACTTATTATCTGGATGAAATTCTCTAGCTAGTCACTTTTCCTAGGTGAAAAAAATAACATATTCATATTTTAAAATTGTGTGTGTTGTGTTCTCTATGGACTGCATCCTTTCCAGTGTTCGTTCTCTTTTCTCTGGCCCTGCCTTGGTTGGAACCAAAGTCAGCTGTGTGTGTGTGTGTACGCATACGCCTGTGTGTGTGTCATGGTACCATTCTGGGAAATGCATGACTATAAAACAGTGGAGCATTGCCTACTTGTGGGCAAATGACATAACCAAATGCTTACTGAACATCTTGCCAAGACAAATAGAATTGAGTTGTTCCCTGTTGGTGGCTTCTGCCTCCTGCCCAGGCTGAATTTTATTCCACCCTTGGCTCTGCCTTTCTCTAACTGGGAGAAGCTGGCTGAAATTTGTACCCAAAGGAAAAAAAGAACCAAAACAGGATGTAGTGATTTTTAAAATATTTTTAATATTTCAAACCAGGCAATCAATGATGAAATGCAGAAGAGGCAGGGAGTGAAATGCTCTCTGGCACGGAGCTCAGAGGTCAACATCAACACCCAGCTAGAGGTACAGCAAAAAATTCCCCAATTCATGCCTCTTGGGAAGTGAAAGAATACATTTTGAATTGCCTCTCTCTCAGCACATATTCTGATTTCCATAGTCGTCTTTAATCCCCTGGGAGGGTCATGCTATGAAGGGGGTTGCAAGACAAGCAAGACATGCTGGTGATATTTTGTTGTTGTGGATCCCTCTCTGGATGGCCAGTGAATACCATTTGCTCCACATGCTAATGCTATAGGCTAACCTGGCTGTCAGACCCAGAGAGCTGTTGAATAATTTTTCCCTTTGGTGCAAAAATAATGCAGAGAGCAGTGAACTTTTGGGCTCATAATTTAACAACAACAACAACAACAAACAACTAGAGAAATAGATATTTTACTCACCTTTTAAATACATTGTAAATCTATAGGCAGCAAAACACTTGTTGTTTCAACAATCTTCACATGGCTGTTAAATGCTGACCAGTCAGTTCTGAGTCATAGCAACCTTGTATAGTGTTTCCAAAGAGCAGCTGGTGGATTTGAACTGCCAATCTTGTGGTTAGTAGTCCAGTGATAATACAGTACCACACCAAGGCTCCTATGTAGTTTAGTGACATTAAATATGTTTGTGATATTGTTCAACCAGCACCTTTAACAGTTTACAAACATTTTATCACCTTAACAAAAAACAGTATTTTCATATTAAAAATTTTGAAGAAAAATTACCACCCTAATGCTTGTTGGGAGTGTGGTGGTTCTGTAGGATGAGCGCTGGAGTGGTAACCACGTCAGTGATTTGAACCCATCACCAGCTGCTTCACAGGAGAAAGATGAGGCTTTCTGCTACTACAGTAATATCTATAGCCTTGGACACCCTATACAGGCAGGGTTGTTGTGAGTCAGAACCGACTCCATAGCATTTAACAACAACAACAACAACAGCTATGCTTATTTTAAGGAGTCCTGGTGGTATGATGCAGTGGGTACACATTGGGCTGCTAACTGAGCGTTTGGTGGTTTGAATTCACCCAGTGACTTCCTGGGAGAAAAACCTGGTGATCTCCTGTAAAAGTTGTTGTTGTCAAGCACCATCGAGTTGGTTCTGACTCACAGTGACCATTTATAGGGTATTTGGTGAGGGGCTTGTGAGTTTTAACTGTTGACCTTGCAATTTATTGTTGTTGTTGTTAAGTACCATGGAATTGTTTCTGACTCATAGTGACCTTGCACAGGGTTTCTTAGGCTGCAGATCTTTACGGGAGCAGAAAGCATTGTCTTTCTCCTGCGAAACAGCTGGTAGTTTCAAACTGCCGACCTTAAGGTTAGCAGCCCGATTTGCAACCACTACGCTACCAGAGCTCCTTTTAGTAGTCCCATGCATATTCTACAAGGTCACATGTGTGAAGATAGCAGCCTAGGAAAATTTCTGTCTACTATGTCACATGGAGCCCCTTTGTTATTACTCAGTGGGATCAGTATGAGTTGTAAATGGACCAAGCAACAACTCAGTAATATAGTGGTTCTCAGTGGGAAAAATGTTGCCACCGGGCATATTTAATAATTTTTGGATATACTTTGGGTGTCACAACTGGGACATCTGGTGGGTGGATAGGGCTAGAGGCCAGGGGTATTGCTAAACTTTCATCAATGCCCGGAACAGTGTTCCACAACCAACAATTGTTAAGTGCCGTGGAGTTGGTTCAGACTCAGTGACTACGTAGAGTTTCTGAGGAGCAGTTAGTACCACAGCAGAATTTCAACACTCAGTTATTTGGCCTTAAATATCAATAATGCCGACATTGAGAGCTTTGGAATAATTTGATGCAGTTTTGTGTTAGTGAAATTTTTTTTGTTCTAGCTTAGGGTGCTAAGCGTTCTAATAATAATTTAATTTGCAGTGATTTCATTAAGAAAAAACTTGTTTTCTTGGATTCTGTTTCATGTGCAGTTACAAATTTTGGTGGGTGTAGTGGAGGCAAGCCTTGGGAAAGTAGCGTTGGTGCCAGGAACACTTGTGGTACCACTAGACGTTGAACTTTGGACTAAGAAGGATTGTTTTAGGTATGGGGTTTGAAAGCAACCGAGACTAGAAACATGCTATGAATAAAGTAAATCATGGGCTTTCTGCTCCTGTGAAGATTTACAGCCTCTGAAACCCTTGTAGAAAGTCACTGTATGTTGGAACCAACTTGACGGCCCACAACAACAATATCGCAGGCTGGACAGTGTGGTAAATACTTTGCATACATTATTTTATGTACTTATATGAGTGTAATATGACACATACCTAAAAGATAAGGAAACAATCTCAGAGATTAAGTAGCAGAACTTCCTGATTCTTTGTCCAAACTAGTTTAAAACTTGTATAACTGTCTCAGTGTAATTAGAAGAACAATTATGGTAATGATGGACAGAAAAACACTTGAGAAAGCCTTATTTTAATGTAGTTAATTAGAGTAAAATGAGGCTATTGGGTCAAGGGTTCTTAAGCTTTTCTAAATGGTTGTAAATAGTGTTCTCTTAGGTAATAAGGTATCTGAGAGTACTTTAAATTTATCAGTGTACCTCTTCCAGTCCTTTTTTCTTCTAAAGTACTTATTTCCAATTGTCATTGAATCATTTCTGACTTAGGGCCCACCCCATGTGTGTCAGAAAGAACTACTGTCCATAGGGTTTTCAGTGGCTGATTTTTTTCAGCAGTAGGTTGCAAGATCTTTCCTCTGCAACTCCTCTGGAGAAATTCAAACCTCCAACTTTGGTTAGCAACCAATCATGTTAATAGTACCAGGTAGGAAATCATTTTCTCTCACAGCAGATTTCAATTCAGGCAAGCCACATTGTTGTTTTTAAGTACCGACTCATAGCGACCCTGTACAGGGTTTCCAAGGCTGTAAATCTTTACAGGAGCAGAAAGCCTCATCTTTCTCCCACAGAACCGCTGGTAGTTTCGAACTGCTGACCTTCAGGTTAGCATCCTGATTCGTAACCGCTACACTACCAGAGCTGCTTTGTAAGTGCTTAGTAGCTGCATATAACAAAAGCTAGTCCTGGTGTGGTACCTTGGGTGGTTAATGCGCCAGACTGTAAAGCCATTTGAACTGCAAGGCCAGCGTTTCAAGCTCACCAGCTGTTCCTCAGAAATCCTATACAGGTCGCTATGGGTTGGAACCGACTCAGTGGCATTTCACAACAATAACCATATTGGATAGGGGTCCTGATGTGGCACTGTGGGCTAATGCATTGGACTGCAAAGTTGGTTAGAACCATAAGGTTGGCAGTTCAAGCTCACTTGCCACTCCTTGAAAACCCTAGATAGATAGGGCCGCTATGAGTCAGAACCAACTTTATGGTACTTAACAACAACAACAACATATTGAATGGGGAGTCTCGTGGCTCCATCCAAGAAGCGCTGGAATGTGAACCACAAGGCCCATGGTTGCAGCTTGCCTGCTGTTCCATGGGGGAAAGATGAGGCTTTCTGCTCCCGGGAGTATGTAAAGCCTAGGAAACCTTATACAATTCATTACTTAATATGTAGAAGCTATACACATTAAAGTCAGGTGCTCTGGTAGTGTAGTGGTTACAAATTGGGTTGCGAACCGCAAGATCAGCAGTTTGAAACTGCCAGCTGTTCGCAGGAGAAAGATGAGGCTTTCTGCTCCCGTAAAGATTTACAGCCTTGGAAACCCTGTACAGGATTGCTGTGAGTCAGAACTGACTCCACGGCACATAACAACAACAACAACAACAACAACAACAACACACATTAAAGGAGCCCTGGTGTGGTGCTGTGGGTTAATGCTGTGGACTGCAAAGTCATTTGAGCTGCCCGACCACACATTGGTGGCCACCACCCATTTTTCAGTTTTTCTGACTGGATTCTTCATTCATTTTTCTTGACCACTGCTTTGCTTGTAATGAGTATTGGGGCTTCCAGTGCTCCATCTTGAGTGTTATGTTCCCAATTTAAGGATTGTTCTTCTTGAGTCCAACTCCCAACACACACTTGCCAGTGTTGTAGAGGCCCTGTTACTAGGCAACAGTGGGCAAGCAGGCAACTCTCAGTCTCAGCAAACAGATAGCTCAGGATTCTTACTTGATTTTTCATTTTGGTCACTAAGATCCTTCTTTCTCAGTTTATTCTTCTTTTATCTCCAAAGATTATAAAATGACCCACTGTTAGTGAGCACAGTGTGCTTACTGATATTCAAGAATTTGTGAAATGTCAACTTTGCATGAAAGCCCTTATCAGACTCAAACTACATGGTAGTTGGAGGCATCACTGCCGTAGTCTTTTACTCCTTAGACCAGACCTCCCTTTCCTTTCTGATACAGTCTGAGATGCAGATGACATATCCCAGGAAAATTACAGGGACTGTTCCCAGTGAAGGCTGTGGGACATGATGTAACATATGTCACTCCTGTTTAAGAATTGAAATGGACTCGTAATTTGCCACTCACCGTTGTAATTACTTTCCTGAAGTTTAAAAAGTAGCCCTTAGACAATATTTCTTTGGGATGTCCTTATATATTGTTTAGTTTGTGAGTCATTCAAGATCTGCTATGTTGTTGTTGTTAAGTGCTGTTGAGTTAGTTCTGATCCATAGTGACTCTATGGAGAAGCAGCTGGTGGACTTGAACAGCCAATTGTGCAGTTCAAGTGGGTTTGCAGTTTGGTACATTAACCCACAGCACCACACAGGACTCCAAAATCACCTATGGTTGTTTAGCTGTTTGTAATTTATCCAGAATTGACAACGGCGATCTCTTTGGCTCTTGATTTTTTTTTTTAACCCCCTTCTTGCAATATAAGCATGAAAGACTTTTAAAATGCTGTATTTTTTTTAAATAAGGCTTTTGTGTTCTGCTATATTGATCTTCTTACCTTTAATAATAGGCTTATAAAAGACAACTTTAAATAAAGGGATATAAGAAGATTCTTCATGTACAATTAAGGGCATTTCATGATACAAGAGTATCACATTGCCGATCTCAATACCCATTTGTTGCGCACTGTATGTTAAAGTACAAGTAGACTGGATTTGTTTTTTCCCCTCTAGATACACAGTCATAATAAAATATTTAGTGGGGGGCAGGTCACACAAGAATTACTAGTGCTAGTGTATATTCTGGTGTCTTCCTACTAAATTAATGAGTTAAACAGGACAGGATATAACATCAGGCGAGAGTTCCTGCTGTTTATCTACAATGGTTGCATCCTCAGTACAATTATGCGCCCCCCCCCCACCTCTGCATCAAAGACAGCAGACAGACCCTTGTTCTTTTGTCTCTGAGGACTGTTTCCCGTTGTGCACTGCCTACCTATCCCCATCAGATGATTTCAGGAAAGTGGTCTCATTTCAGGAAATGTTTAATGAGTCTTAGGAACATCATAAATAAATCTGTTTCAGTGTTGCACCAAAGAACAAATAAACCTCAATCTTTGTAATTAGCATGTTCCATCTATGTTCATTACTAGCAAGTCTGCTTTCTGAGAGTGGACATGTGGCACTTTATTGTATTTTTTACTTTAAATTGTTCTGTCTCAATGCAGAAAAGGTAAAGGCATCACAAGTCACATGCGCCATTTGTAACAATGTATTCATAAGACTGAAGGGGACAGTCCCAGGTCATCTTGTCTACCCCCAGATTCTGTGCAGTACTTAAATTACCTTGAGCCAGTGGGTGAGAAAAGAGCCTGGTGTGAAAAGGTCCTTAAATGAAGCTTATGTCAAAAATTTTTTCCTGATTAGTATTTTAATTAACTACTCTAAAGTGATAAAAAAAAATTTTGTGTGCATGGTGTTTTCCCCACTGATCAGTTTCTTAATTCTTCATGGTAGGGGGACCACTAATAATAAAAAGCCAGCAATAAGTAAAAGGTCTCACATATTTATTACTGAACTAACCTATTAATTTTGCCAATACATGGTCCGTTGTTCAAAGAGTGGCAACATGTTCAACTTGGTAGGGGAAGATGCCCATCAGTTCAAGTGCTGCTATCATGAGTGATTGGCTCTGGTTAGTCCCTGCTTGGTACTTCTCGGATGTCTCCTCCTGGCATTGTGCCTGATTTCATTATCAGTTTTCACTTGAATCCATTGTGTGTGTGTGTGTGTGTGTATGTGTGAATGGGACAATTCTCCTTTTGTTTCTTGGCCAGGAATCTGAAAGTCTTGTGAGAAGGCAAGGTTAGGATGGAAGTGTGCTACACACATCACAGTGATGAAGAAACTGAGAGAGAAGGCAGCTATTAAAGTTGTCGGTCACTTGAAGTTTGTGTACCTCATATGTGTTTGAAGTGGATAGGAATGATAATCATACTGGCATATAGTATGTAGTGCTTATAGATGCAGTGTTTTGGAGCTTTCTGTGGTGGGGTGTGTGTGAGGCAGTCAGACTATCTGGTCAAATAGTTCTTTGCATTATTTTGACTGTGCAGTCTTGACTCTAAAATGGTTGTTTTTACTAAAATGTAAAAAATAAAAGAATAGCCTCAGAATAAAAATTTTGTCCAATACATTGAATGGCAGCCTACCTTCTTCACAAAATTACAGTTCTTATGGGGCTAGAATACCCTTCTAGTAGAAGAATGCCCTTCATGTCAAAGTATTATTTCATTTTGGTGTAATTTTTGTTGTCTGCCTCTTCCCTCTTCTCTATGTAAGATATCACCCTTTGCTACAGCCGTCCTGTTTGTCAGTAATGGGTTATACAGGAAATCAAGAAATACAAACAAAAGAAAATAAAAGGTAAAGCTTGAAAGTTCTGTTTTAGCAGCAAGTATTGTCATGTGTGCATCTGCACAGAGAGGAAGCCACACAGTAAATGCATGTGCACTCTGAGGCCACTCGCCACAGAGGCTTCATGTGACCATATGGTCAAACCACCATCCAGGAATCTAATAAGGGGAGTGCTCTCAGCCCCAGGAACCTTCCTTCTTGCCCTGTGGGCAGGCAGCCACCTCCAGGGAAAAAAACAAACTGACTTCCAATTTCCTGGTAAGGAAAAAACAAAAAAACCAGACAAAACACAAACAAACCTTGTTGCCTCATCTTTCTCCCACAGAGTGACTGGTGGGTTGGAACCACCAACGTTTTGGTTTAACCACCATGCCACCAGAGCTTCCTGAACACTCTGCACTGCCATTCAAATCAGACACAGTCTGGGAACCTTAGAAATGTGAGGGAAAAGGGCAATATCTGGAAGTGACAAGGAGAGGCAGGTTGAGGTCTGCAAATAGGTGGAAGTGTTGTCAAGGTAACTGACAAGCTGCCATTCTCTTGACAGTTCTTTGAAATCTCAAATGGAAATCACTTGCGATTGGAATTTAGATTCCAGAATGCAGGTTACACTGTCATTTGCTAGTTTACTTTCCTGATGAGGGTCCTTTTGCTTTCTGTAAGCTGTAGAAACTTGCTTATCCTTAGGGAAAAAGCTGTTCTCTATAGAGAAAGTTAGGTGAAGAGTTTTTGTTGCTGTTAAGAATTTCATTCATATTTTGCTGATGTTTATTTTAATTTTGGCTGACAAGACAAATGTAAAAAAAATTTTTTTTTAACTTACTGTGTTGATGGGTCAGCAGTTTGGTGCAGTATGCCTTTATTGTGTATTTTTGCTTGTTACTTCCACTTCTGAACCTAGCTGTCTGTTTTCATCTTTATCATTTCAAGGTACAAGGGTCCCACTCCACAACTCAGAAAAAGAAATCAGTATGTACCCACTCCTAGATGACATCTAATAGATGTAATATATAAGCATTGAATGGAGTTCTGATGTGGCACAGTAGGTGTAGCACTGGACCGCAAGGTTGTTTTTAACCACAAGGTTGGCAGTTCATACTCACCTGCTGCTCCACGTAAACCCTGAGCAGGGTTTGCTATGGGTCAGAAATGATTCAATGGCAGTAACAACAACAAAAACAACAAGAGTTGAATTGCAGTTGACATATTATGGATTGACTATGTCTCGTGAAATATTTACGAATTTTTATTTTGCTATTTTCTTTATGTATTTTTTTAGTCAGTCTCTACCTTGCTTTCCACAAGGTCTATCTTGGTTTTTATTCCCTAGGAGAGCTTGTTGGCTTAGGCTCTGTCCTGTGGTGTTGATGGGGCGTGTCATTCCATTCACAGAACCCTTTGAAAGCACTATGGATTTTAAGATGAAAGGCAAAATCCTGAACCTGGTCCTTGGTGATGTGGTCTCTTTCCTTTAGCTGCTTAACAAAACCCTAAAGTTAGTGACTTAGGAAATTTAGGAAAAAGTAAAAATGATTTGTTATTTCTTACAACTTTTATAAGCCCTACATGTTTCCATATGTCTTTATTCCTCGCCCCCCTCAATTCTTTTATTTTACATTATTTTGTTGTAATCGTGTCATGCAACAGCTCCTCAGAATTTGTGTTGCAAGGGTTTATTTTGCCTTTCCTGGACATCTGTTAAAATCTCTAGTAGCAGCATAAGGCTAAGACTTCTGGATTGGTTGATCCTTTAGGAGTGTAGCTTCAGACTAGTGCCATGCATACTTTAAAATCAACACTTGAATAAATCTTAAATTGAATCTATCCCCTGAAGTCACCTTAAAACTGAGTCAGAGTTTAACTGAAAAAGTCAAGATCTTTTTCACCTAGAGTAGTACACTTTTTTAAAAAAAATGATCTGTGTAAAACCAAATGGACAAGAGCCATTCTGAAGTGTGGGCAAGAAGGCTGGGAGGCAGGAAGTTGGTTGTCAGGAGTGAAACAGCTAGAACAGAAATAGCACAATGTGAAGAATGTAATCAATGCCAGTGATCACCAGAATGAAATTACTGAATGAGCACAGGTTTTACTGTGTACACCTTTACCAAAGAGAAAATAAAGTAGTATTTTACAAAATTAACACTTGAGGATGAAGAGACAACATGAGAGTCCTAGTGTGGCAAGTTAGCATGAACACTGGACTGCTTTAATCACAAGGTCAGCGGTTCAAACCCACTAACCGCTCTATGAAAACCCAATAAAGGGTCCCTGTGAGTCAGAACTGAATTGATGGCATTTAACAACAACAACAAATTTCATATATACCATACATAACTTGGAGTCCTGGTGTGGTGCTGTGGGTTCATGGGCCAGACTGCAAAGCTGTTTGAACTGCAAGGTCAGTGGTTCAAGCTCACTGGCTGCTCCTTGGAAACCCTATTCAGGGTTTGCTGTGGATAGGAATCGACTTGATGGCATTTAAACAACAACAACATATATAACAGGAAAAAAGACATGATAAGACATAATATGGAAAAAATACAGTGAATTCTTTATGTATACAGATTTATATGCAATCAGTTTTTCACTTCAAGCCATCTTTTTTGTGATTAAGATCTAACTTCTCTGCTTTCTCAACTCCTTTCTCATTACTTTCATTCGCTACCCTGTGTGGGTCATTCACCTTGGGCGTCTAAATCTAGAGTATTAGAGGACACTGGTGAAAAGCTCTGGCTCTGAAGTTAGAATGCTGAATGAGCTTACAAGCCACTTACCTACTACCTTTCTCACTTTCTTCATCTGTAAAAACCCTCGTAGTGATTAATGGTCTTTAACACATTCTTATGAGAATTAGGTTTTCACAATTCTGGTATTATGGAAAAGAATCCTTGTGGTACAGTGGGTAAAGCACTTGACTGCTCACTGAAAGCTGGTTTGAACTCACCAGCTATTCTTCAAGAGAAACACATGGCAGTCTGCATCTGTAAA